>NC_140546.1:30960442-31560442 GCF_057382185.1 Mchenga conophoros | reverse complement strand
TAACTTGATGAAAATGAGACTAAAATAATTTTTAAGTTATTTTTGGATTTTACAATGCATTCCTCCATCTGTTGGTAGAATTGGACAATATGGCCTCAAGTAGGGCCTCACACAAATACACACCATGCTCTTGAGGTCACATGCTGTCTCCAGATTGTCACTGTTGCTCGGCAGAAGTTAATCTTGCCCTTTAGCTGATTGCTATCTGTTCATTTGGTTTATTTAACTTGACCAAAGGATTTTCCAGGTGAACAGCTTAACAATACGCACACACAACATGGATCAGATAAAAACCAGAGGATCTCTGTCTTTGCCAGTCAATACTAAGCAGTTTTCTATGGCAACCATTCTCAAACCCAGCCTGAGCAACGCCCTGTGGGTCCTTGTAGCCTTTAGTTGTGGTACTCTTACATACACATGATGATCCTCTGATACTCTTAACACACGTGTTAAGGATATTTAAACATCTGGATTAACTATAAAAGAAGAAATGCATTAGATAATAAACGGGGTCAAGAAGATGAGCTCGTTTCCATTTAAAGCTCACTTGAAAGGACAGGAGAGGTTGTACAGTGGAAGCTGCTTTTAGCATCAATGCTCAGCTCTGACAGACATCTTTATATCACTAGATATTACTTGGGAATAATTCATCCCACATTCCTCCCAGGAACCTGGTAGGACATCCTTCCAGCAGATGAGGCCCAGATTTGAAGTGGATACCAGCAGGGAGACATTTTAATGAATTAATATGCATTGGCCCAATTAGCCTCTGCACTGCAATAATTATCGCACACACGCACACACATTCACGCGCTGGAAATCGGGACATCCCATCGCGCAGCTCTGACAACCCAAAAGGATTTGTGGGACTTATTTTAAGCTGGGAGAGGTCAAATGTGTCCGATTTGTTCTCTCTGCACATTAATTAGCTGGAATTCGCTCGCGTAAAGAATGTGATGTGACAGATGAGCGGTCTGATAACTAATTTTTCCAATCTCGCCCCTGGGGATGTGAGGGCAAGGGGGTGGCACGTTGTTAGAAAGCAAAACATAGTTTGTTTTCAACATGTAATTATCATAATCAGCTTATGTTCATGCTTCGAGTGTCAGTTAAGTGTCTTTTCCTTTACTGAATTTTAAATCCTTTATTATTTCATGTAAGATTAAGGAAACGGAAAGTGAAAACGTGTAGCTGTGTGGACACAAAAAACAAGTGGATCGCTTCATCACTCATAACGTGGTCAGAAAATATACCGATGTTCTGCACACATCAGTATTCTAGTCTAGGTGACAAGTGACAAATACAAAGACATTTAGCTTTATAGCATCTTATAGTTAATAGCTACATAATGCTTTCACTGCCCACAAACTTTACTCTTTACACCCGTGTGTTAAAAAGGCTCATTATATGACCATCGCCATTTTAGCGAGAGGCAGTTCTGTCTGAGAAAGCAAACGGATACCTCGTGTTTTTATGGTAAAAATCCACGATGACTTTTTACGGTTTTTAACATATAAGGACATATTTTGAAAATTTCAAATCTTTGCCATGTCCTAAAATTGGGTAAATATAATCTCAGCTATAAAACAGCACAGCATATTACATCAGCGGTGCCCAACCTTTTTTGCACCACGGACCGGTTTATGTCCGACAATATTTTCACGGACCAGCCTTTAAAGTGTTGCGCATAAAAACAACAAAATAAAACCAGTACCGGTACCAAATAAAAGACAATCTATTCATAACACACGGGAAAAGACACAGGGAAACCAATTTAGCGATAAAAATAATGATAAAAACCCTGAAAACCATGAATTTCACACCTGAGCATCAACTTTTGCGGCTCAGTACTAAAGACTCTCTGTGGCTTGGGAGTTGGGGACCGCTGTATTACACCCTGTGGTCATTTATTTAAAAGCTAGAGCAAAATGCAGAAGCAATATGTGGAAACCGATCTTTAGCAGCAATAACTTTGAAGCAATGTGAAGTAATCACTTTCTATATGCATGCATCAATGACTGCAATGTGCCCAGGTACTGTGCCTGCAGAAGAAGCCCAAATCATCACCGCTCCACCACCGTGCACACCTCGGGTGCCCGTTCTGATATGCTGTGTTTGGTCATCCTTTGATATCCTCTGAGGAGGCACCATCTGGTGGACATTTGATTGAATACACATTTAAGGCACTTTAGCAATGATTTTACTTTTTATACCTTAGAAAGTATTTGCTGTTTATTGAACAAAATCAGACATGTGCAAAAATAGTCATGGAAATTTTTGAAATATATTTTTTGTCTTTAGATAAACTACAAACAGGTTTAGACTTGCATTTCTCTTATTAATTTAAGTTTTTTAAATCTTTATTGTTAAAGACACTCGTGCACACACTCATGGGTAAACTGGCTTTACTGGTTTTAACTTCTAAACCAAGTGTCATTTCCGAGTGGAGCCACTGAGGGTGATTTTCTGGCGAATAATCAAACGACTAGCTTGGTATCTGCTTCAATAATACATTATAGAGTAGCTCAGTATACAGTAACCTGTGGCAGAGGAGGGTGGTGTTAAAACATTTATGATTTGGAGAACAGAGGTGGTGTCAGAAAGAAAATAAACAAAGGGGAGAGATGTATGCATACAACCAGGAGGTGAGGATGGAGTAATAGACGGGAAATATCTGTGTGATTCAAAGCAAACTTGACAGGGAGGAGTCGGGGGGCTACGACTCGACAGGATGACTGGCCTTTGGCATCTCACACACTTTAATTAAAACAGATTGGCGAGGGAGAGCGAGAGGGAGAGACAACGAGAGGAGGGAACCGTTACCATGGAATCAAAGTTTGGGTATACTGAGATGTTAAGATTTCATCTTGTAGAGGGAGAAGCCTGTACAGCTGCTCCTACTGTATTTTCTTTGACTCATAATTTTGATTTAAAGTGTAAGAAACATTGTGATAATTCAGTCACAGACAGCATTATGGGTTGAACTGTGTGTGCGTCCCATCATCTGACGACAGTATGCATGTGTTTACATGTTCGCCTATGTGCATATTTCAGATCGTTATGGTCACGACTTTGTGAACATGCGTATGTGTGTGTGCACATCTGAAGTAAAAGGTGTGTGCTACTGTTGCGTGCCATCTGAGGCTGACCACAGCGGTGTTTGGCAGAGACTCCTCACCCCCCTGTAGATCCTTCGAGGGAGTGCTGGGAGCAGTTCATCACTCACACAGGATGGGGGTGATTACTTGGCTACTGTATTCTGGGTTCTGGATCTAAATATAGCAGCGCTGTTTCACTGGGGCAGGGCCAGGCTGTCAGGATGATGATGATGAAGGCATGTGGTCATCATTGATTTAGTAGCAGGGGCAAGGCAGCTTATTAACATTTATGCAGTGATAGTTTTACATACACACAGCTACATACAGTCACAACTGCTTTGGTAAGTTAGTGAGAAACTCGAGATTTGAATTTCAACTTTATTTGTGCTGAATTTACGTTCCTTTATTTCAGGTACTTGCAAAACAATGTTTATTTCCATGAAAGTAAAACTCACTTTGTGGTCTATGATATTTTAAAATACCATGAAATTGTACTCACAAACATGTATTATGAGGACATTGTTTAACTGGTTTAGTTTTGGTCATACACTGTCAGTCTATGCATAGATTATACAGTAACTCTTGACTGCTTGCCTAGAACTAGCTTTCTGTCTAGGCAGGTTCAAAAATATAATTATCTGTATAATTTCCATTTTGTTTTTAATTAGACCCAGAAAAACAACAATCCTCAGCAGTTTTGGGAGGTACCAACTGGTCAAACTACTGTTACTTTACTTCCAGTGTAGAAAGATGCAACTTAGTTATTACAACCAGTCCTACAGGGACATATTAGTTTCATCATCATAATGAAGCTCTAGTCGCAGACTGCTACAACTAGTTTGTATTTATTTTAAATTTTGCACTGAGATCAGCTCTCAAATGCCTCAACAGTAATTGGCTGAGGCAGCAGTTTTCCCAGGGGCAAATGTTGGTAACATGACAGCAGCAAACCTGGGAACAGTGTTTCATTGAGCTAAACATTAAATGACAGCTTACACACAGTAATGTATGTGGTAATCAGTGTGAATGCTAGTATCCTGATGTACACCAGGTATAATGCTCATCATTTTTGTTTATCATTGCAGTTTAGTGTCTAAGCTAGCTAAGAAGGCACACTTGATAATAAGGGCTCCTGATGCTTATGGGAATGACTTTTTATAGACAATTTTATGGACAAACTGAAGGTTAAAAAAAGCATAATCAAAGGTCTGTGGACTGTCAAAAGTTGTATTCAAGACAATAGTTTTTGAATGTATTTCACTTATGGTATCCTCATGTTGGTTATAGAGGAAATTTCATTCATAGGTTCCCAAATAGATATAGCGCTTTTCTACTCTACTCACTATACACAGTCAAAGAGCTGCACGTGGGGCTGCAAGGTGTCAACGCGTTAGCGCGGTTGGCTCGTTAACGCGTTAGCGCCGTGGGGATTTCCTAATGGGGATTTGCCGCGTTAATGCGGTTATGATATTAACATCATATTAATGCTGACAGCATATATGTGTGTGTATGTGTGTGTATATAGGATAGAGAGATGGGCTGTTCATTCAGAGAACCTGGGTTACAATGTAACCAACTATTCAATACAGGTTTTAAGCACTGATATGCAGTGTGAAATGATGTGTACTATGTACAGATGCAATTGACATAAGCATTTCTTTTCAATAGAGCTGGTAGAACAGCTCCTTCAACAAGCCACAAGGGCCGCTAGTGGTACAGCAGAATAAGTGCTGGTATGCTGCTGAAAGCTCCACTTCTCTCTGTTTGAAGGGCCATCGAGGGAATCATTCCCACAGGCCGTGGGATGAGTGAGGTTTTCACCCGGGTTTGTGTGATCTGTTGCTGGAGTACTCATGCAGATGGAATAAAAGAGGTTAAATGATCAAGGCTGTTACCAGGTAGAGTTGGAAAAATGTCTGATGGTTCTCCTAAAGGACAGTCACCATCTGTCGTGAAAATCAGGCTCTGGAAAACACCTCTGCAGTGGGTCTGAACAAACTGTGTTTGCTGTGTTGATGTCTGATATCTTCCACACCTCATTTATGGTCTTATTCATTATATGTTTAAAAAAAAGGGGTTCAAATGCTCAATCCCAGTCACACCATTTGCAACAAGATCCTATTTAAATTGCTCTAGACGATCCATAATACTGATCAAAAAAACAATGATATCCTCTTTAGTTCTCAATTACCTGAACATCATATTGCACAAACATTACACATGATCTATAATGCCATAAGTAATATACTGCATATGAGTAAGATGGTTAACACTTTGCCACAGAAAAAGAAGGAAATTATAGTATAAATCCAGAAATGTTATGATATAAATCTATGCAAAGATTACATTAACACAAGCAGTTGCCTCAGGAAGTATACCAAGATTCCAATTTCCCCTCATGTTGAGGTGGCGTATACAGTGCTTTACCAAGAGGGATAGAAATATTCAGAATTCAGAGGTTGTGTCTGTTTTATTTAGATGTTTTCAAATAAAAAAAAAAAACACAAATAAAAAAATGTAAGAAATGGAGTAAACAGACAGTGTTTACTGTTGGTAACAGTACTAATAAAGGGAAAAGTCTGATGATGTTGTGGGATCTAAGAGAGGTCCCGATGATCTTCTCTGCAGTCCTCACCACTCTCTTCTTCTCTGAGGCCCTGGGGCTGCCAAACCAGATGGAGATACAGCTGGTCAGCACGCTTTCAACGGTGCCTCGGCAGAAAGTGGTGAGGTTGGGAGGGGGAAGGTGTGCTATCTTCACCCAGTGCAGCAAGTGCAGATACTGTTGAGCCCATTTAACCAGTATTGATGCATTAATTCACCAGTCCAGTCTGTTAGTTATATGTACCCTTAGAGGTTTGATGCTTCTGACTACCTCCACAGCACAGTTGGAGGAAGTCAGTGATGAGTGGGGAATGACTTGGCGGTTTTTGTCGGAAGACGATGATCATTTCCTTGGTCTTCTTGATGCTCAGAATCATATTGTTGACACTGCACCACTCCACCAATCACTTCACCTCCTCTCTACAGGACAGGTTGTTGTTGTCCCTAATGAGACCCACCACTGTTGTGTGATGCAGTGCTGCAGTCATGTGTCAGCGGCGTGAACATTGCAATCAGGACAGAGCTCTGTGATGGAGAGTTAGAGTCACAAAGTGTGAAACCCAATAGATCTTTGACATTTAAATAAATCTTTTTTCTTGCATTGCTTGTGGCTGGCAGCTGATCTCTAACAGACACTCCAGGCTTGTAGGTAACACTCTAATTCATTAACAACCTCGTCAGCTATTTCAAGAATGAGACTCAAGGTACACAATGCCAAGTTGAAAACATTTCACACAAGTCAAGTTGCCCGAAATTCACAGAATTTATAGAACATGTGAAAATTTTGTGATATATATATCATTGTCGGGACGATAAATTTCTTATATTGGGATATGAGATTTTGGTCATATTGCACAGCCCTAATTTAAACATGCGAAGCGGAGGCTGATTGGCTCATAGAAGGTGGGTTAGAAGATAGTTGGACTAGATTAATGACATTAGTATTGAGACTGATAGCGTGGGAAAGCGATAGACATGAAAACAGAAAAGCAGCCGAACACCCAGGAAAGCAGGCAGATAAGCGATTACGGATCTTCCTCATTGAATGTACGCCTAACCTCATCAGTGAAACTTAGCAGTCCCTACCTGTAAGTTGAGGTCAAAGTTTAACTTAGGACCTGTTCACTTTGCATTGCTAACGGCTATTTTCTATTGTGTCCCTAAATTTCAGTGATACATGGTGACTGCTACATTGTTCGTCTTTAGCTAAAGAGCTATTTAAACACCACATGATCCTGGAGGTAAAAATTGAATTTACATTTCCCAAAGAAAATGCTATGGACTTGACTGCCATTCCCATTGAACATGATCAAATGAGAGCAAAAAAGAGCTAAAGCATAAATTGTTGATAAAACGAAACATACAGTGTACAGTTTAAATCAGATAACATTTGAATTTTGTGCTAAATGTAACAGAACTCTGCTGCTCTGGTGCCAACTTTGGTTAAAAACTTCAGTGTCAACTCATTTAAAATTCTGATTTATCTCAGCTGATCTCTTTGTCACGACAAGCACAGACAAACAAAATTATATAAGGTATATGGGTATGATGAAAATAAAATTCTCAGGAATGTTTTTCTTCTCTCTTGTATCATTCAATTGTGGTGGCAGCTTTCAATTTTAGCTACCATCCAGCTATATCATCCAAACTAGACAGTTATACTTTGGTAGATTTCTTTGTGGAATCCGTCGTGTGGATTCATTTCAATCCACCTGGCCGCTGGTGCTGTCTGATTTAAACTGCTTTAAACTTTCTCTGTTTTAACAGTAGTGTGACATGGAGCAGAAATGAGTACAGAAATTAGTAAATGATATAAAAAACTAAAATTGGAAGCCATTATTGCTTGCTCCGTCCTAACAGGCCACCATGATGTTCGATTATGTACAGTGGGGCAAAAAAGTATTTAGTCAGCCACCAATTGTGCAAGTTCCCCCACCTAAAATGATGACAGAGGTCAGTAATTTGCACCAGAGGTACACTTCAACTGTGAGAGACAGAATGTGAAAAAAAAAATCCATGAATCCACATGGTAGGATTTGTAAAGAATTTATTCGTAAATCAGGGTGGAAAATAAGTATTTGGTCAATAACAAAAATACAACTCAATACTTTGTAACATAACCTTTGTTGGCAATAACAGAGGTCAAACTTTTACTATAGGTCTTTACCAGGTTTGCACACACAGTAGCTGGTATTTTGGCCCATTCCTCCATGCAGATCTTCTCGAGAGCAGTGATGTTTTGGGGCTGTCGCCGAGCAACATGGACTTTCAACTCCCGCCACAGATTTTCTATGAGGTTGAGGTCTGGAGACTGGCTAGGCCACTCCAGGACTTTCAAATGCTTCTTACGGAGCCACTCCTTTGTTGCCCGGGCGGTGTGTTTTGGATCATTGTCATGTTGGAAGACCCAGCCTCGTTTCATCTTCAAAGTTCTCACTGATGGAAGGAGGTTTTGGCTCAAAATCTCACGATACATGGCCCCATTCATTCTGTCCTTAACACGGATCAGTCGTCCTGTCCCCTTGGCAGAAAAACAGCCCCATAGCATGATGTTTCCACCCCCATGCTTCACAGTAGGTATGGTGTTCTTGGGATGCAACTCAGTATTCTTCTTCCTCCAAACACGACGAGTTGAGTTTATACCAAAAAGTTCTACTTTGGTTTCATCTGACCACATGACATTCTCCCAATCCTCTGCTGTATCATCCATGTGCTCTCTGGCAAACTTCAGACGGGCCTGGACATGCACTGGCTTCAGCAGCAGAACACGTCTGGCACTGCGGGATTTGATTCCCTGCCGTTGTAGTGTGTTACTGATGGTGACCTTTGTTACTTTGGTCCCAGCTCTCTGCAGGTCATTCACCAGGTCCCCCCGTGTGGTTCTGGGATCTTTGCTCACCGTTCTCATGATCATTTTGACCCCACGGGATGAGATCTTGCGTGGAGCCCCAGATCGAGGGAGATTATCAGTGGTCTTGTATGTCTTCCATTTTCTGATGATTGCTCCCACAGTTGATTTTTTCACACCAAGCTGCTTGCCTATTGTAGATTCACTCTTCCCAGTCTGGTGCAGGTCTACAATACTTTTCCTGGTGTCCTTCGAAAGCTCTTTGGTCTTGGCCATGGCGGAGTTTGGAGTCTGACTGTTTGAGGCTGTGGACAGGTGTCTTTTATACAGATGATGAGTTCAAACAGGTGCCATTCATACAGGTAACGAGTGGGGGACAGAAAAGCTTCTTACAGAAGACGTTACAGGTCTGTGAGAGCCAGAGATTTTCCTTGTTTGAGGTGACCAAATACTTATTTTCCACCCTGATTTACGAATAAATTCTTTACAAATCCTACCATGTGGATTCATGGATTTTTTTTTCACATTCTGTCTCTCACAGTTGAAGTGTACCTCTGGTGCAAATTACTGACCTCTGTCATCATTTTAGGTGGGGGAACTTGCACAATCGGTGGCTGACTAAATACTTTTTTGCCCCACTGTAAATACCCACGCCTGCCTGTGTTCTCGGCATCTTGTTTGCAGTAGGATCACTACCGCTCTGAGATTTTGGATGACCACTTTGTGCATGTACGGAAACATAAAAACTTTATTGATCCGAGTAAAGACATGTCTCAGCTCTACAAGCCTGCGCCGTGCATTTAAAACATACTGGACCCTACTGATCAATATGCTCATCCAGGACAAACACCAACATCGACTCCCTTTTTGTCAGAAGATGTGTTCAGAACTAAAGGGTCAGATCCCAAAAGGTGTGAATTTGTTGAGCTGTTTGTTTTCACAAAAAGCGAATGCGGGGTTGAAGGAGAAGCACTTAAGACTTGCCACAGATGCTTGTTATTTTTGCAGTAGCTCCCATTGTGAGAAAAAAAAATCCAGTCTGCTCTGTGGTTTGACCTGTAATTGGACTGGTAGTATAAACTCTGGCTTCTCTTGCAAGCACAGCTGTTCTCTCTTCCCCTGTCTCCTGAAGAGGAGTTGAGAAGTGTGGTTTCCTTTTTTATTAGCAAAAAACATTGCATTAAACACCCACCCCATGTAACGTCAATGATGGAGGCAACCAGCGCTTGTTCAGTTCAATTCACTTCTACTTATATAGCACCAATGCACAACAACAGTCCACTCAAGGCGATTTAAATTGTTAGGTAAAAGTAAAACAATGTCAGAGTGTGTTAATGAGGCTGCACAAAAGCTGTAGCTGTCTCGAGACTATAATTAATGAGCCACACTCAGGACAACAAACTCCAGTCTTAAAGGTTCCCGGGAAACTGGAGTGAATTACCTCTGAAAAAAGTTAATTTCATTTTGGTGCTTTCACTTCTGTACATAGTACAATTAGGGGTGTGGATGAACAGGGACATGTAGCACAGATGTGTTCAAACAAAATGAATTTCTTGACAATTAACAGCTAATTAACTGCTAAATGCTTCTCTATGTTTCCACTGTGTTTACCAGTTGATCTCTGACTGTGTCTTTGTGGTATATTTTCCTGTTTCAGTTCAGCTAGCCAAACAATGAAGAACCGCTTACCACTTAAGAGAGTAAAGGTGGACAGTATATCATTATTTTTTTTAAATAAAACTCATTGCTGCAGTCAGGGGCAGATTAAAAGTGATTGTTTTTTAGGTTTAGTCCCCTTTTTTTCCACTGAGTTATTGGTTCTGTTGGCTAGCTAGCTAACATAAGCTAATGTAAGTCAACTAGTCAACCAGCCAACCCAGTGGCGTCATGTTCTGTACTCGATGGCACTAAACATGCTCTAAAAACTGCAACTTGAAACACTTGTAGACATAGACGGTGTTAAATCTATGACCTTTCATAATGGCGCAGGGCACCATTATGAAAGTTAGTCTCTATGAATGTAGCATTTCATGTCCAATTTAAGTATCAGTATCAGTTAGTATCAGTATTTGAATGAGAAGCTGATAATACATCCTATGTAGAGTGATGCTTAGGAGACTGACAATAATGCTACCAGAGATAATAATCCTCTGAAGGTGGAACTTGGCTTGTAGTGGTGGTTACACAGAGGGAGGTCTATGCTCACTTTCTTAAATTGCTGCACCATCCATCTGTGCATTTATGCATCCATTTTATATCACTTATCCTAATGTAGAAATAGAAAATGGATAGATGGATGAATAGACTCATTGAATTTTTAGGCATATTGTGAACCAGAACTCAGTACATTATGTGTCCACATGTTTTTTTCTGAAGTCAAAACCACTGAGAAAGAATGTTTGGATCAGCAATCATAAAAGTCTGCCTAAAGGGTAACTTGTGTGAGTAAATCAAAATATATTCCTGTGTTTTTCTTTAATACCAAGAGAGCTTTGATTTTCTTCAGCAGGCATTAATACCAAACATAACAAGCAGCTTTTGTGTAAAACAATGGTAGCTCGTAAAAAGTTACGCGGTTAAAAAAAAAAAAAAAAAAACACATCCTGAGCAGCAGACCCTTTTTCAGGCTGATACACTCTGTCGAGACCCTACTGACCTGGGTATGGGCCGAGTGTGTTCGTGTGGGTGTTTGCTGCTTCCTCACTCATCTGTTATGTTTGTGACAGGCCTTTGGCCATGATTGCACTAAGAATTTGCTACCAGGGCCCTGTGCTTCGTACGTCGCTTACTACATCCAAGATCAAATGAAACATCCAAGACCAAACCATCGCGCTAACCGTGACCGCGCTAATCCGGTTCCCCGAACACACCTGCTGTTGACGATTAGTACAGCTGGATGAAGTAATGTGCGATCACTGGGTGCCGTAAAAGGGGATACGCATCGATAGCAGAAACGGTGATCGGCAACCCTCTGATTGGTCGGCGAAAATGTCGAAGGAGTGCGCTCGGCTCGGTATTTTTCGGCAGCAGAGCAAGAACTCCTGAGTGAGGGATTAAATCAGAACGCAAGGGAACACTGCAAAGGCTGCAAAAGCAAGGAGAGAGGGCTGGCAGAAAGTTGCTGACAAATTAAACTCGTAAGTAATTTAATAATAATAATAATAATATATTGGATTTATATAGCGCTTTTCAAGGCACCCAAAGCGCTTTACAATGCCACTATTCAGTCACTCTCACATTCACACACTGGTGGAGGCAGCTACGGTTGTAGCCACAGCTGCCCTGGGGCAGACTGACAGAAGCGAGGCTGCCATATCGCGCCATCGGCCCCTCTGGCCAACACCAGTAGGCGGTAGGGTAGATTTATTATATTACACTATATTATCCAATATTATATTACATTATATTATATTGTTATATTATATCCTCTTTCACATTAGAGCCACAACAGGACCCACTAGAACATGGGAACAAGTAAAAGTGAAATATAAGAATATTCTATAGAATGGTAATATCTATCACTTATATTGCTTTTCGTCTCTTGGAAAGAGACCCTGAAATAATCTGTTTGTTTGTTCATAACAGCAACCAAGAAAAGGGCAGAGCAAAAAAAGACAGGTGGTGGTCCTGCACCCCCTCGTCAACAAGTTGGTTAAGTAAATAATACCCTCACGGGGAAATCGATATCTCTCAATGAGCACACTGTCGCGCTGAGCTAAAGGATCCTGTCTATCCCGCAATATACGCTGAATTCTGAGGACTCTCCTTATCAATCTTGCACCTTCCGCAATGGGTGGCTCGCGTAAACGGACAGGATATGACTGCGACAGGCTTCCCAAATCCACCTTGGCTTTTATAGCCATGGTCTCTCATCTTGATTACACGAAGTAATTTACAATTACTACTCTGAAATATGAATTACATCTGTAATAATCACATACATGTAATAGAATGTTAATAGTACATTTCCCTTTTTTAGGAAATGACCTGTATGTATCTGTGTGACATCAATAAAAGGATCAGGTGCTGCATTATCTTTAGTTACATTGATGTTATTTATTTATGGTGAAACAGTGGTGGAATATCGCTGTTGCTTTCGTATAAATGAAGCGGACATACCTGCGTGGCCGCGATCTAATCCTGTTTACATAAAGTAAACCTGCTCCCGAGCAGGTTTACGCTTACGGCTCTGTTGCTATGACAGCAAGTCCCGGATGAGCTTCGGGGAACCGAACGATCCAGGATCACGCGAAATCGTCAACAATCTAATCCAGCTAACTTACTTAGCGAGGTACGAAGAACAGGCCCCAGGTGGCTTTCAGGGAGAGCAAGGGATGCAGTGTAGCAGTGATGGAGTGAGGTGTACTCAAAGTTGTGTGTGTGTGTGTGTTGTTGGGAAATCAGTTTTACCCCGGTTCTTTTTTATTCCTCGGGCCTCCAGAGATGCACCGGACTCAGTAGTCATTTTCACAAAAACTTTATTCATCTTTATTCATCTTCATTTAAGCATGCATCTTCTAGAAGGGAAGACTTGCCAGGCCGGTGTCCCTCTGCAAAATCTTCACTCCTTAGTTACAGTCAGCTTTATAGAAGTGACCCCATCATAAAACCCCCACGGTGTGCTGCACACTGTGTCTATGTGCACGAGCACGTGAGTGCCTGTGTGTGCACGTACCCGTATGCCTATGTGAGTGCACGTGAGTGAGTGTATGCGCGTACCTGTATGCATAATAATAATAATAATAATAATAATACATTTTATTTAAATAGCGCCTTTCAAAGCACCCAAGGACACTGTACAACAGATAAAAACTGGAAATATACACAATGATAAAAATAAAAGATAAAAGTTAAAACATACAGAAATTTAAGAATAGGCAATTTTAAACAGATGAGTTTTGAGGGTGGACTTAAAAAGAGAGAATGAACTAATATTTCTGAGGTCCGGGGGTAGGGAATTCCAAAGTCGAGGGGCAGAGCAGCTAAAGGCCCTCCCTCCCATTGTGATCAGACGAGCAGAGGGAACAGAGAGAGAAAGAGAAGATGAAGATCTGAGGCAGCGGGATGGGAGCTTCATCTGTAATAAGTCAGAGAGGTACGGTGGAGAGAGAGAATGAATAGCCTTGAATGTATACAGAATTATTTTCAAATGGATGCGAAATTTGACCGGAAGCCAGTGAAGTTGCTTCAGGATTGGGGAGATGTGGTGGGTAGAAGAAGTCCTAGTAATAATACGGGCAGCAGAGTTCTGGACACGTTGGAGCTTGTTGATAGATTTTTGTGTAAGGCCAAATAATAATGAGTTGCAGTAGTCAATTCTAGAGATAACAAGATTATGGATGAGAATGGCAGTGGCGTGAGGTGTGAGGAAGGGGCGGAGGCGATTAATGTTACGGAGTTGGAAATATGCTGCACGTGTAATATTATTGATATGTGAGTTAAAGGATAATGTGCTATCGAGAATGACACCCAAGCTTTTCACAGAGGGAGAGATAGGGACCAGCGAGTTATTGATGGTGAGAGAGAAATTGTTAATTCTGGATAGCAGTCGTTTAGTGCCAACCAGAAGAAGTTCCGATTTATTGCTGTTGAGTTTAAGAAAGTTGGAGGAGAACCAAGAATTAAGTTCAGCTAGACAGAGGATGAGGGAGGGTGGAGGAAGAGTAGAGTCAGGTTTGGTAGAGAGATAGAGCTGGGTGTCATCGGCGTAGCAGTGGAACTGAATATTATATTTACGAAAAATATGTCCGAGTGGAAGAAGGTAGATGATGAAAAGAAGGGGCCCGAGGACAGATCCCTGGGGCACCCCAGTGGATAAAGGAGAAAGCTGAGAAGTGAAGGATTTTAATTGAATGAACTGAGTGCGGTCAGATAGGTATGATTTAAACCAGGCTAGTGGAGTGTGAGAGAGACCAATAGAAGCTAATCTGCTAAGGAGAATGGGATGAGAGATGGTGTCAAAAGCTGCACTCAGATCAAGAAGGATAAGGATGGAGAGGAGACCAGAATCAGCTGCTATAAGAAGGTCGTTTGTTATTTTTATAAGAGCAGTTTCAGTGCTATGTAGAGGACGAAAGCCAGACTGGAACTGTTCGTAAAGGTTATTATCAGTTAGGTGAAGATGGACTTGTGAAGCAACTATTTTTTCAAGGATTTTTGAGAGAAATGGTAGATTGGAGATAGGACGAAAATTATTAAAGTTGTTGGGATCTAGACCAGTTTTTTTCAGAATTGGGGTAATAGCAGCAACTTTGAAGGAAGCAGGAACAGTTCCAGTGGTGAGTGAAGAGTGAATAATAGCAGATATGAGGGGAAGGAGAGGGAGTAAGCAGGCTTTGACGAGGACAGTGGGGATAGGATCGAGCTGGCAGGTAGAAGGCTTTGATTTATGGATGAGATCAGCAATATCAGCTAAGGATGGAAGTTGAAAAACAGAGAGGAAGTGAGAAGGGGGAAAAGTTAGGACAGAGAAGCTACATTGAGCATTAGGGTCCAGGTCTAAGTGTATTTTATGAATTTTATCAATAAAGAATAGCATTAGAGCATCACAGAAGTTAGATGAATAGAGATGAGCAGGGAGAGAATCAGGTGGCCTGTTAAAAGAGTTGAATAGTGAGAAAAGGGTCTTGGTAGAGTTCTCACTTGAGCAGACAATAGCAGAGTAATAAGCAGATTTGGTTTGACTAATACATTCCTGGTAAAACAGAACGTGGTTATTAAACATATCCTTATGAATAGTAAGGCCAGTTTTCTTATAGAGACGTTCAAGCTGTCGGCCTTTAGCTTTCAGTAGCCGGAGTTCAGGGGTGTACCAGGGTGCAGAGCGAGAAAAAAGTACAGTTCTGGTTTTTTGTGGAGCCAGGGAATTTAAAATACTACTAAGGCTATGATTATAAAAAAGTACCAGGTCCTCTTGAATAGCTAAGTTGTTAGAAGACAAGCAGCTAGAAAAAGCAGAGGAAAGGATATCAAGATTTATATTCTTGATATTCCGGAAAGAGATAATACGGGGATTGTTAATTACAGAGAGGGTCATGTGAACATTAAAGGAGAGAAGTAGATGGTCCGAAATTAGCAGTTCGTCAGCTGTACAGATGGCGGGGGTAAGTCCAGAACAGCAGACTAGGTCCAAAGTGTGGCCCTTAATGTGGGTAGGGAAGTTTATGTATTGTTTAAGGCTGAAGCTATCAAGGCAGGATAGAAGGTCCTTGGTAAGAGGATGGTCGCAGTTATCCACGTGAACGTTAAAGTCACCCAGCAATATTATATTAGGGGAGACAGTAGCTAGATTGGTCAGCAGATCGGCAAAGTCACTGATAAAAACAGAATTAAATTTTGGGGGGCGGTAGATGACAGCTATTACAGTTGGGGTAGGTCCTGAAAGTTGACAAACAACAGATTCAAAGGAGCTGTACGTAGGGGCGGACAGCGGCGAGACTTTCCAGTTCTCGCGATAGATTATCGCGAGGCCACCACCACGGCCGGACTCGCGAGGTTGGCAGGTGTAAACAAACCCCGGGGGGGTGGAGTCGTTGAGTTGCGAAAAGTCATTGGGCTGTTGCCATGTCTCAGTCAAGCAGAAAAAGTCAAACTTATGGTCTGTTAGGAGATCCTGGATGAGATGTCCTTTGTTCGTAAGCGAACGGATATTAAGCGGGCCGAAGTTGACAGAAATACTGTCGGACTGGATGAGAGTGTTAGCCGACCTAGGCAGACCAGTCAGAACATTGTGGTCAATAGACCTGCAGGGGTTCTGTTGAGAGCGACCAGAGGTGGACCAGAAGGACTGAATTGGTTTGGAATTATCCTGATGGAAATACCGACGGGAGCCTCGATGTACGTACTTTCGACGAGGGAGGAAGGCAATGTCTGTGTGGAAATGAAGAGCAGCCAACGGCGGAGCAGCTAAAGAGAAGCGGAGCCGGAGGAGCTCATCAGCTGTATATTGATGAAGTCCAGTGCCGAGTCGGTAGATCGATGACATAAGGATCCAGACCCACACTGAAAGTACATAGATCCTGAAAGGCCACATCATGGACAGGAACAGCCGGGTAGGGACACCGGTGGGCCTTAGAAACAGGAGTAGGACAAAAGTCCAGAAGTCCAGAGTCCAGTAGCGTTAACGTTAGCGATAGTGGTGAGTGGCGGCCGGTGAGTAGCGGCAGCCAGTCGCGCCAGCGTTCACTCAACCGGAAATTGTGTGAGTGTAACAGTTAAAGCACTGTGTGTGTGTGTGTCTCTGCGTACGTGACTTCCTGGGGGTCATAAAAGTAACCTCACCCAAGCTACACCAAATTCCTTTAGACCACATACAAAACAGAGTTAACATATTACAAATATTGAGACCAGCACTCTGCATCCACTGGGTCGTTGGCCTCTTGTTGTCTCACATTTACAGATCAGGTGGAGAGTCTCCTGCAAACCTACTTCTAAGTTATAACAATTAGGAGTTTTTATTAAAGGTACAAGCTTCAGCATCAGCAACCCCCAACTGTAGCTTCCTGACTCCTTTTATTTATGACACCAGACCCCCAGTGTCCATAAATTCCTTTCTCTCTAAACAATTACACACACTCTCAGGCCACAGCTAAACCAAACTGAAACACAGACCAATCCTTCCTTATTACTGTGATCTAAACAAATTTAACACATTATATTCTAATAATTATTTTCTTGTACTCACAGTGTCTACAGCTAGTATGTGAATATCCATGTAAATGAATACATGCACTTAGCTGGTGAGTTACAGTAGTTCTTTTGGAGTGACAGCTGGCTGCTTCATCTGCTCGCCTGGGATAAGACGCTGTCCAGTTCAGCAGGACAGAAGAATCACACCAGATCACAGCTTTAATCCATCCCCCGTTGTCTTTGACGCTTTCCATTTTTTGTTTTTATCTTTAAATCTGTAAACTCTGTCTGAAACAAAGGATTTTTTGGTTCCTTTTCTTTTATTAATGTTTTTATTGATCCTTAATTCTAGGACTAGAACAGCCATTTATGTTTGTGGTTTCTCCATACTGCCTCACACGGAGTCTGTAATGTTCAGAGTTCAAACATCAGGGATGTGCTTAGCGACACAGTTTAAAAGTTTGTACCCCTGACTGTGATTTGTGCTCTTGTTTAGAAGCTACGTGAGTGCATCACTGTTCAAATGCATTTCGTGTTTTGTTTCAGAAGACACATCAATAAAGTAATGCAGCGAAGTTCACACCGCCTCAGAAGGGCTGATTCTCGCATCATCTTACCTGTAACTTCACTTCAAGTTTACTTCAAGTCTCTTTAAGCCCTGGAGGTCTACTTTACTCTCTGGATTTAGTGAGTTCTTGGATTTTCTACTTTTTATCTGAGCTGTGTCCAAAGTCATCCCCTCGTTCTGTCTTCATTACCTCCATTATAATGGAAGGTTAATAGTAAAGTCACATGTGCAGTATGTTAGGAAATAAATTACAATTTCCCACCTGGCCACCACCACTGCAAAAACCACCGGCAGAGTCAATATATGTTTTTAATGCTTCTTAAAAACTTTAGTACTTTTAAATAGCGTATGGAGACAATTGTGACATTTGCATGTCCGTGAACAATAAACAAGCAAATCCCACAAGAATTTCTAGCCAGCCATGGAAAATATGTAGGAACACATTAGTTTTCATTTGACAAAAGGGAATAGCTCATCATCATTGTGTATGATGTAAATATTTGATAAAAAGAATATTTGCAGACACAGAGTCCAGTACAGTGATAAAGAAACTGAAAGCTCTTTTTGCTTGCCAAGAAATCCCTGATATAGTAATTTAATATAATGGATATCAGTACTTGTCTCAAGAGTTGTGGGATTGTGGGATATCCAGCATAAGGCATCATCATCAGGCTACCCACAGAGCAACAGTAAAACAGAATCTGCTCCAGGATTCTTATCTTGCACTGCTAGATGAATCATCACAAGGTTTGGAAACCAGCCCTGCTCAGAGAAAACTCAGCTGCTGTACGTGAGCATTGCTGCACAGAAACCCAAGTTTTCTCCAACATTAAGTTGGGATTGCAGCATAATCGGGAAAACAGCAGCATCTGTGTGCCTAGTACAAATGGCTCTGCTAGAGACCTAGATAAGCTAAAATCAGGTGACTCTATGTCTTGATGCAAAGTAAATCCCCATAAGTTGATTCTGTTCATCTGGACGTAGTGTTTTTGGTCAGGGAAAATATTCTTTACTCATCACAGTGGTGTCTTCAGTCTCAGCTGACTGCAGGTTTCCCCAACATTTTAAACAGTATATTTGCATAAGGACTGAAACTTGTTATCGGTGGTGCTTTCAGCAGGTCGCGGGGGCAGCAGCCTAAGCAGAGAAACCCAGACTTCTCTTCCCCTAGCCACCTCCTCCAGCTTGTCTAGGGAAAGCCAAGACATTCCCAGGCCAGCCGAGAGATATAATCCTTCCAGCATGTCCTGGGTCTGTCCCAGGGCCTCCTCCAAGTGGGACATGCCCAAAACACCTCATCCAGGAGGTGCCCAGGAGGCATCCTTGTCAGATGCTCAAACCACCTCAACTGGCTCCTTTCAATACAGAAGAGTAGCAGCTCTACTCTGAGCCCCTCCCGGATGGTCAAGCTCCTCACCCCAATCTCTAAGGGAGAGGCCAGCCACCCTTCGGAGGAAACCCATTTCCACCGCTTGTATCTGTGATCTCATTCTTTTGGTCACTACCAACAGCTCGTAACCATCAATCAAAACATTAAATGTTTTGATTTTAAATATTAAAAAAGCTGGAAAAACTGTGTGTTAAGGTGTGTACACGTGTCAAACAGTAGACAGTGATTTCTTATCAAACAGGAAATGCATTGTGTCATTCATCGCTGTAGAGAGTACATGCGCGTAAAATCAGAAAAGACACAAAAAGTCAGAGGCCCATACTATTACTACTTCTGCCACACACACATACACACGCACACTGAAATTACTGTGTCTAATGTGTTCACATTAAGCCTATTAGAGAAAACATTATCTCTTTGATCAGCAGTGATTATAGAAGCCATATATCGGAGCTGCCATAAAGCTTTTCTTGTAAATTTAGAGCGCTTTAGATCATCAGAGGGTAGGGGACTGTTTCCTGCACCACTACAGTAAAACCTTTGGCATTCAACTGGCAAGACGGTGAATGGGCAAAGAATTTCACTTTCTGTCTGACAAACCAGCTGATAGTGAAAAGCATAGAGTGTAATTAGCCTGACTTATACGCCAGTGTTTTAGCACCAGATGGTATCTTGCTCTTTTTTCTCTCAGTAAAGGAGGTGTTGATTGACTCCATACTACTGCAAGTCATTCTAACTGGTTCCCTTAAGGACTGCACATTTAGATTTTGTAGCTATAATTGCAGCTGTGGTTTGCAATCAACAGTTCCACACACAGAAGGGACCTGCATTCATTTATTATGTTTAACCTGATTAATTTGGGATGTTGTAGTGCAGGTACTGTGGGTACAACCCAGAAACCAAAGGAGTTTCTTTCACAACTTCACCTGCTTCTAAGGTGTACAGAGAAGATGATCATATCTGAACAAGTTAAAGCTGTAACATCTTGCAGTGTATAGAACGACTTTATTGCTTGACCAAGTGTTTTGGCTTGTGGCCTTCATCAGTGTCATCATAAGGCATATGAAAACATCAATCATATGACTGCACATACACTTCTACCAGTGAAGCACCATTTAGGATGGGCCGGGCATGTGAATGTGTGGTTCAGGGTCATTCATTGTCCCTGGCAATATGGAGTACTCACTTTGGTGGTAGCTTGCACAGCCTACACTGGAGGTGTGTCTGAGGTGTGTATAGTTTAAGTTTTCCCCCAACCCACACCGGAAAAAGAACATGTTGGATTTACTTAATTTAATAGTGGAAATGGGTTGCACACAAGCGTTTTTCTTTGGCAGAAACTTAAATAACTGAGTTAAATCAATCAACACAACTTATTCATGTGCAATATACCTGTGCATATTTTGTTGGTAAAACATGATGGAAACATGTTTAAATGAAGTAAGTTGAGCTCTTGGAATTTTTTAATCCTTCACGATTTTGTCACTTTATTCCAACACTATTCAATAATTTTACCTCAATACTACTTGGTCACTTAAATACTACATTTTGTCTTCATATTACATAATATTCAACAAAGTCTAGAGTCTGGTTAACATAAAAAATTTAATGGCTTTACAACTAGGGATGGGTACCGGTATCCGGTGCCATAATGGCACCGGTTCTGACATAAACGTTAGTAACCAGACTGAAAAGCAGCGCACATTTTGGTGCTTTTTTCCCCCCTGAGATGTCATACACTTTGGATTCTAGCCAATCATTTTGCCTTTCCGAGGATAGTAGGCGGGCCCAGGTACGTACGTTCTTTTAGAGCAGAGCTACAGATTAAAAATGCCCAAGGCCAAGCAGTCAAAAGTCTGGCTGTACTTCACAGCAAAAGATGCAAACTCAGTAATCTGCAACAAGTGCTTTAAGGTGATACTGTGCAAAGGAGATAACACCTCGAATCTGATGAAACACCTGGCGACGCATAGTGTTTTTTTAAAAGCCGAGAAATGCACGGCATTTGATACTGTAGCTTGCTGCAAGACCGAGCACTGAGTGAGGGTGTGGTGTCTGTTATCGGACTCGGAGTTAGCAACATCCCCCAAGACCCCGAAGAGTAGAGTCCTGGCCCCTAACCCTGCCAGTGTAGCAGAAATGATGATGGATGATGATGCGTGAGTAGCTTAATGTTGTTCGTGTGTAATTTATGTTGAGTAGGCTAGCCACGTTATTAAATTAATGATTTAAGATGAACTAGCAAACATCGTCGTAGTTACATGCAGCTGTCTTCTTGTTTGATGGCAGATACTCCCTTCACCCTGGCAAAAAAGGCTAAAATGACCAAAGAAAAAGTGGAAAACAGCTCAACATGAGAGGTTTTTGGACAAAGTTTGTGTTCTCCATTCTTTAAGCACCGGTTCGAGCACCATTTAAGCACCGGAGATCGCATGAGATGTCAAACTGCAGGAAAATCACTGGAGTTATAAGAGGCAGACAACTACACACACACCACGTGTATGCTATCACTATTTATTGTGGTTTAACCTGTCAAGGACAAAAACATACAAAAAATTCTGCATCAAGCCTTGAAATCATAGCTTTCCTACCTTTGTTAAGTCTGGATTGGTGGCATGGTGGTTAGTTAGTGCTGCTGCTTTACAGTAAGCAGGTCCTGGGTTCAAATCCACAATCTGGCTAGTTTGCACTGCAGTTGTTAGAGTTCGGTTAATTGGTGATTCTAAATTACCTGTCAATGTAAGTGCAAACGGTTGTTTGTGATAGGCTTGTGAGCTGTCCAGGGTGTACCCTGCCTTGTAACCTATCTTTTCAGGGTTATTTCCCAGCCACCCTGCAACCAGGATAAAGATAGGAGGATGGCAGTTGCTGTTTCATGGTAACCAGACTTTAGACTTTGTTGAACATTATGTAATATGAAGACAACATGTACCAATACTACTTGGTATTTAAGTGACCAAGTATTATTGGGGTAAAAGTTTTTTACCCCAAGAGCTCAACTTACTTCATCTAAACATGTTTCAATCGCATTTTATGAACACAAAATGCACATGTTTATTGAATATGAAAAAGTTGTGTTGATTTAACTGTGTTGTTTAAGTTTCTGCCAAAAGCAAAACATTTGTGTGCAACCAATGTCCACTATTGAATCAAGTAAATCCAACATGGCCTTTTTTTCAGTGCACAACAACAGTCGCCTCAAGGCGCTTTATGTTGTAAGGTAAACCCTACAATAATAGATACAGAGGAAAAACCCAACAATCACATGACCCCCTGTGAGCAAGCACTTTGGCAACAGTTGGGAATAAAAACTCCCTTTTAACAGGAAGAAACCTCCAGCAGAATCAGGCTCAGGGCGCAGGGCCATCTGCCGCAACCAGTTTGGGTGAAAGAAGGAAGAGAGGATAAAAGACATGCAGAGGAAGAGAGCCAGAGATTAATAACAAGTATGATTTAATGCAGAGAGGTCTATTAACACACAGTGAGTGAGAAAGGTGACTAACAAGGGAGCTACCAGGAAGGGTAAACTGGCCAAATTTATCTTTACAACCAATCAATCCATTTTTAATTAAATTTCTAATTTCTAATCAATTTAAAAAAAAAAACACTTCTAACCAGGGGCGATTCCAGGATCAAACATGTAGAGGGGCTCAGCCCTCTACATAATGTCATCCAAACAGTTCCTTGCAATTAACATTAATAACAAGTGCTGCTTGCAGATGAAACCTTTTATAATATAATTAGTTGGATGATCTATTGTAGTGTCTAAGGCTAATTCAGAATGAATTATCTCATCGTTTTTAGGTTGGAACATTTCGTTGTCAAAGCTAAGGCAAAGGCTCATTCATGTTGACCACAGTTATCCAAAGCAAGTTAAAGAAAAATTGGGACCAAAGCAGATAAGAGCACAGCATTGTTCCAGTCTTTTAAACATCAAGCAATTAAAGCAGCATTATTCAGTGCATCACTGAATAATCGCACTGCTGCTCCGTACACCTGGACAAGAAGCAAACGGATAGAAGAGTTGCCTTAACTTTAAAGTTTTCAAGTTCATACTAACACTAATTTTATTGTGAAAACTCAACACAGGGCATCACGTACCTCAGTTTCAACAGTGGAGAACTGCTTTTGTTGATAGTTACAGCAAAGAGTGACAGGAAGGGGGAAGATAAGTGGCAAAGGACCGTAGTTCCGATTCAGATCCGGGCCAGCCTCTTTCAGCCTAACAGCATATGGTTGCCTGCTCGTCCCAGAAAACCCGGAAAACTTCAGTATAGTGACACCCCATTTAGAGTTGTATGAATCCTGTAATATGCTGTCATTCATGTCACTGAATGATTATAATGTAAGTAGTTATAAGAGGAAGTTGGGGAGAATTCACATTTGATAACAGCATAACTCTTATTTATATGAAATCATCATCAGTAAAGGTTGGAAAAGCAGAAGCTATCTTGGCATTGACACTGTGACTTTGACTACATGTCCACCTGTTTCCTTTTGCTCTTTGCCTTTTTGTGCGGTACAAATGTCACAAAACACATAAAACTTTATTCCAAATTCGGACCAAAGTTTTATTGCAGTCCAGAGCTTAAGTCTTTACCCAATTAAAGCCAATAATTGAAATATGCAGCTCTCAGATTTGTAAATGTTGCCTCTTATGGCTAATATGGTTATGGATGCTGAATGAACAGACTGTTACAGGAGGCTGGGGACATGTAATCAGCTAAGGGATGAGGGCTGACTGGTGAAAACTACGCTGCCACAGCACAATTATGAAATCAAATCAACCATAAAAGAAGATTTGGAAAAGGGCCATCTAATAGACCCAGAATGAAACAAAACCATAATTAATAGGAGAAGAATTGTCACGGCGGAGTGCGCCGGTGTGTAATGGAAACAGGACCCAAAAGCAGATGATGACGAGGAATTGTAATGATTAACAGAAAAGTGAACCTTTATTGCGATGACGGCAGGGAATGAACCAAGAGACCAAAACAAACAGGCAAAACACTAAGAAACAAAATACTAAACGGTACTGAGACCAAAACCTAAACTATGACTGTGGTGGAAAATAACAAGCAAAGACCATGACTAAGACTAATAATACATAACAGACGAAAACTAGAACTATGACTGAGGTGAGGTAAACAGGCTAAGACCATGACTATAACTGTAACTCTGGTGAGATTAAACAGACGAACCGACAATGGCATGAAGAAAACAAAAGGCTTAAATACAGACATGAGGTGATCAGGGGAAGTGGGAACACATGGGGGAACAGCTGACAGACATAAACCTAATGACAGGACCAGGAGAGGAAAGCTAAATGCAATGAACAAAGAACACATGACATTGTCAGAATAAAACAGGAAATACTAAAACTAAACATGACAACACAAACTTAACAAACCTAATGCATGATGAATAATACAAGAACCCAAAACATAGAAAACCAGGAACAATAACTGCCTAAACTAAAGGCAAATAGGAAATAACACAAACTAATAACATATCAAAAAATACAAAGAAAACTCAGAGTGCTGGGTCGGAGACCCAGCCTGTGACAAGAATGATGAAATAACACTTCATACTGACTAATTCTGCTGGAATCGTTCATTTAGGGCTCTGTGGAGTTTGGGGATTGTTCACTGGGTCCCTGTTATTTGTCTCAGGCACACAAACTAGGACGCTTACAGTTTTCATGTGGAAAAACCATATAAGACAGAATGTTCTTATTCAAGGTGGAGTCATTTGAAATATTTTAATGCATGACTGGAGGCAGCGTTTGCAAAGTGTTCTGCTTTAAACAGCAGAGAGAAACTTAACATTGTGTGACAGGGTGAAATTTCCCATTACTGTGAGGGTCCAAAGAAATCTTGGGTTGGGTGAACAAAAGGTTAAAGCCAATTGGCACAAAAAGCCTATCCATACTTAAAATCACATACTGCACCCTGGTATGAAAAACTGATGTTTGACTGTAAAATGGTTCTAAAATATGAAGTTTCTCTTTGAACAGCAGGTCCCTGTTTTTCCAGAAAGCACTCTTGTGCAGTAGAGCTGGGCGATAGAACGATAACGATATGTATTGCGAAAAAACTTTTTCTCGATAGAAAAGTTAAACTATTGCGATAGGCCTCATCTCTCATGTCCTCTTAAAAAAACAAAAAGAAGAAGAACAGCCAATCCAAATTAACTAGCGTACTCTCTCTCACTGTTCCTCCCCCCTTCTGTTTTTCTTTTCCTTCCTCTTTCTTTCTCCCTTTCCTATCCCTCACTCATGTCTGTCCCGTCTGTAACAACTGAAAATAAAATAGAATAAATAATAAATACAAAGGTCGATCAAATGGACCACTATGGCAATGCCACGATGATCCATTGGGTATGCTTGTTGGTCTTCAGCCAACAATTCTGACGGCAAAAGAACCAATTGGGACAGGCAAAAAAACCCCAAAAAAGCCCCAAACAAATTAACTAGCGCAGAGCCGAACCAATCACAGCCGCAGCGTCACGTCAGGTGACTTGTTACGTACAGCACAAGTGCCAAGCCGCACATGTGTATTTGTTTGGGAAGCAACCACCGCCGTGCCAACGAGGTAATGGAGGAAATGAGTGTGCTGACTAGAGAAAAATCAACCGAGAGCGTGACCGAAGGTTACCGAAGAGAAAACAGATGATGGTTCCAATGCCGGCGAGATTGTCGAACGGAAGAGCCATAGAAGTTCCGTAGTGTGAAGGTATTTCGGCTATTTCAAGTCTGACAAAAAACAGAGTAGCGCGCACTGTAAATTGTGCCGAAAGTAAGTCTGGAAATACAATAAATCGCTTTCTGACAGGAAGCGCTAATTCATCATTCGGCTTTTGTCAGACTAAAGTAACTGTTAAAACGGTTTGAAAAGCTAAGCTATACAACAAGGAGAGATTGAGAATTTTCTTTTAGTTCTCAGTTTATTTGATATTGACAAAAGTTAGTCAATTTTGACTGTTCTTCTGTAAAACAAACTAAGATTTATTTTTAGAATAAATATTTTGTTTCTAAGTGGAATTGACAATTTAGTAGTCTGTTTTGTTTGTTCTATTTTGAAACTTAAACGCTTTAGCGGCTGTCTTTTGTGTAGTTTGCAATATTTGCCTTTATTTATCTGAAAAAGTCTCATGTTCCTTAAGTACATCTACCCTGTTGAACTTATTATGGGAAATAAATATTTAAATAAAAACAAGCTGCTGATTATTTCACATTTTACTTGTGAGCAACGGCACATTTAAATCTTACAAATATAGTTATTTGGCTTATATCGTGATAGATATCGTTATCGCCTGAAATGAAAAAAACATACCGTGATATGAAAAAATCTTATATCGCCCAGCTTTATTGTGCAGCCAAGATGGAAGAAAACACTGTCAGAGTATCAGAACAACCTGTGCCGGAGTGGACAGGCATTGAGTGATAAACCGCTGCATTTTCTATTCCCTTTGGTTTCTCTTCAGGTGCTGTTCTTTTGTTACTTTGGGTCTCAGTGCAGGATTTGATGACAAAAAGCCAGAATATTACCATTGAGTATAAGTTAGTCAGATCATGCACTCTCCACAATGGTTCTAGATATACAGTCGTGTGCAAAGGTCTTTAGTCACCCCTGATTTATTTACCTTGTGTTTCTTTTTAGCTTCTTCTTCCTAAATGTATCTTTTGCTTTTTGTAAAAGCACTTTTCTAAAGCTAAGTGAGGTTCATGGTTTTTCATATTTTGTAGCTTAAATGGGGCAGTTTTTGGAAGTTGTGACACACACCTTTCAAAATGTTGAAAATAGCTATTTGGAAAAGAACCCACTGAATACCTCATTGTATTATATGGTGCGTGTTGAACCTGGTGCCTGATTTGTATGTTTTGCTTCAGATAGTTGTATGCATGTACATGTATGCATATATATATATGCAGGACATTGCACTGTTTCATCTTCTATGTAACAAACATGAAGCCAAAAACAGCAAAAAAACACTAATCACATGCACTTGATTAACTAATCATCAGCAACTGTGGGCACCTCTATAAAAGCAGACGTTTCAAAAGACTGCAAATCCAAAGCATTCAGGTGTGTTAACACATTTCCAAGGAAGACAGACTGATCTTGGACCGATTTCTGCTTCCTATAAGTCGGTGTGTGTTCATCTCCATCTCCGAACAATTTGAAGTCCATCATTCTACAGTGAGAAAGATTATTCTGAAATAGGGCTGCCACGATTAGTCGACTAGTCACGATTACGTCGACTATCAACATCGTCGACGACTGATTTAATAGTCGACGCGTCGTTTGAAGCTTTGTTAGATCCCAAAAGACGCAGGGATAAGTAGTAGGATTTAAGAGTATAATAACGGACTGAAACAGAAGATGGCAGCACTGCATGTAGAAGGATGCCAGCTGCCATTATACCCCGAAGAAGAAGAAGCTGTGTCCCAGAATTCATAGCGCAGCCCAGCTCAGTTTCCAACAATGGCGGCAGCTAGTTAGTTCTAATATTACTCTTATTATTCTTTTTGGGTCGCAAAATAAACGTTGAACATACTTTCAGGCGAGAATGTAACCGTGTAAACCTCAAATATCTGCTCAGTTTATCAAGACACCACATATTTTCAAAAGCGCTCTGACATTTTCGGAGACGTCGTTACCCACTAGCTCGATAGCTAGCCGGGGGCAAGGCTCACTAGAGCCCGTGAGAACACCGGACACCCGGCAAATCGTTTTCAAACCCACTGCCGTCTTTTGCTACTCAGGTTAAACACATATAAGTCACTTAGATAACTTAGAAATGTTATTGTTTGGCTTTTTTTTAGTATTTTATTTGTTCCTGAGTAAATCGGTTTGGCTGATATTAAAGTTATAGTTTTTACACAGCTGAATAAACGTCAAGCAGACAACTAATTATCAGAAATGTGAGATGCTCGAGAATATACTCCAGTGTCCTGTTATATTTTAGATAGCAAGGAGTTTATTAAACTTCACCGAAACATTCTGCAAATGTCATTAAAATTTAATAAACTATCATCTTGTCTTTATTTTTAGTTAGCACATACCTTAAACACTTAAAGCTGTAAGCTAATGATAGATATATAAGAGAAGAGGCATGCTGGTGCAATAAGTTGTACGTCCAATGGATGCATGATCTGATTAGTCGACTAATCGCAAAAATAATCGTTTGTGGCAGCCCTATTCTGAAATGCGAAATATTCAAGACAGCTGTGAATCTTCCCATGAGTTAGCGTCCCATCAAGGTCAGACCATGCAATGCTCAGAGAAAAAACTAAGAGCTACATCTCAGAATCTACTGGCCTCAAATAGCATGTTAAATGTTAAGGTCTGTGACGGTACGATTTGAGAATGACGAAAAATGTGTGGTTTCTTTGGAAAGGTCACCAGGAGGAAGCCTTTTGTCTCTAAAAACAACATGGCAGCATAGCTTAGAATGGAAAGTCACATCTGAACCACAAAACTTCTGGAATAATGTCCTTTGGACAACATCAGGATTGGTGAAAACCAAACAACATACCAGCAGAAACATCTCAGACCAACCATCAAGCATGATGGTGGGAGTGTGATGATTTGGGCTTGTTTTACAGCCACAGGACCTGAGCAACTTGCAGTCACTGAACAATGAACTGCACTCCAAAGTAAATGTGAGGCCATCTGTTTGACAGCTCAAGCTTGGCTAAAATTGGGTCATGTAACAGAACAATGATCGATGTAGGCAGTAGCATCGGTGTGCTGCAATGACTCAAAGTCTTGACCTCAACGCTGTGGTGAACCTTCCATAAATGAACACCTGCAAACCTCGATGAAGGTGTGTCGCGTCCCTTTGAGGCTACAGGTATTTGTTATTGTTTTTTCCATCTTTCTCGCGCTCTCTCTTCTCCTGGGCAGAGCTCATTGTGGGCTCCCGCTTTCGGCCAACACACCTGAAAGTGGTTACCCATCATCCTGCTACTCCTGGGCACTGTTTAAGGCAGCGGCTCAGTTCTTCTCATCGCTGGAACATTGTACTACTCATGTCAGTGTAGCCCTGATTCAACCTCATCTCGTGTTTCCCTTAGCTTTTCCTTGTCTCCTTTTGACGGTCACATCCTCAATTCCTTCCCTTCGATTTCCCGAATGTGAGTGAGTTTGCAGAGTGGACTGGAGTGAAGAGGAGTGTAGTGCGTGGCCGAAGAGGAGTGAGGAGAGTGGTCCAAAATTCCTTCCCAGCCATGTGACAGACGGATGAAGTCATAGAGAAAACAATTCCTTCAAGTTATTGCTGTTAAAAAGTGGTACAATGCTATTAAATCATGGAGAGTATTTAGTTTTTCACACGCTGTGTCTGTAGGCTTCATTTTAATACCATGACCTAAGACCTAAGAAACAGCTGACTTTTAGTATGTACTTGTAGGCAAAACCTTAGACTTGAAGGAAGGCGCACTGTCTTTTTACCAAAACTGTAAAATAAAGTCATTTCTACCATGAACTGATACAAAAGTGACCATTGCGGATTGGTTCAAGATATAGCAGTTGACTTGAGCACCTGACTATTCTGACTTCCTCTGGATGCTCGCATATCCATTTGATGTACCAAAATAAAGATAGTATAAACTCACTAAAAAAATAAAGACCAAAATCCTGTAAGTGGAATACAGTAGTATCCTGACATTATTACATTTGATCATTTCTGAATCCATGATGTTCCAAGACTTTTCATTTTAGCCACATTAGTTGAATTTCCCCCGACATAGCTACTACTAATGCAAGTCATGCAGTGCCTTAAATAGAGCTTCAGTAAAGTGGCAGCTTTTCATGGTGAATGCGTCTCACTGTGATTTATTCATATTATGTTCATTTCCCATGTATTTTGGATCTACCTTTTATCAGACTCAGTCATTTGTGTCACTCTGGTGCATTTGAGAGCGGACAGGCCAAAAAATACAACAGAAGCTCTGACTCTGGAATTTCTTTCTTTCCACAGACTTGTTTTCCCGCTGTTGCCATCACCTCTGTGGCTGAGCTGCATCCAGGGTTCACGCATTAATCAGAAGACACACTTCTTAAAAAGCCAAAAATCAGCTGTGCATAATTGACGCACAATTGGAAAGTAAAGCAGATATTATAAAGCAAATACAAACAGCACTCTTTTACTCCCGGGTTGTCACATTCAGTTTCCTCTGTGCACATCAGAGAGAAACAAAGTAGGGCAGACGTGATTTGATTTCATGACATCTGCTTCACTAATTGCAGCAGTATGTGTCTACAATTAATGCTGTGCTCTTCTTATTGTCATGCAGAGTATTTGTGCTTTTAATTTAGTTTTAAATTTGGTAAAACACACTTGGTTTTTAAGTCTTTTTGCTGTGGTGATAGAGCTGCGAGTCTATATACGATTAGCTACACATACAGTTTCAAGAAAGAGAAAGAAACCCTAAATTAAGACTTCTACACTGATTTTTCATGTTCTGGCGTACATCGAGGTCTAATTACAGTCAAAAATAAAAAGTTGTAAATGTGTAAAATTTAAAATCAGGAGATTCATCAGTATAAAAATCAAAAGTACAAATGAAGAAATATATATATATATATATATATATATACACATACAAATACATACATATTAAGTAAGACTGGGACTAAATATTTTACGGTTGGAAGATATCCATCCATCCATCCGCTTCTCCTTTTCAGGGTCACGGGGGGCGCTGGAGCCTATCCCAGCTGTCATAGGGCGAAAGGCGGGGTACACCCTGGACAGGTCGCCAGTCTGTCGCAGGGCCAACACATAGGGACAGACAACCATTCAGACTCACATTCACACCTAGTGGCAATTTGGATTGACCAATAAACCTATCCCCACAAGCTGCATGTCTTTGGACGGTGGGAGGAAACACGGGGAGAACATGCAAACTCCACACAGAAAGACCCCGGCCTGATGGTGGAATTGAACTCAGGACCTTCTTGCTGTGAGGCAACAGTGCTAACCACCGTGCCACCGTGCTGCCTATGGTTGGAAGATATTGGTGAGTTATTTACAGGCTATGTGTATGTAATGTATCTACCTGAGGTTTGTAATTGTGTGAAGCTGAGCAGTCAAAGCCGAGCACTTTACATGAGTTATTTTGCATATTATTAAATGTACATAAGGAAGTATGAGAGATCGAGTTCAGCAGAGTTACAGCTTTAGGGAAGCTGTGTTTCAGTAACTGCACTGGTTCTCATAAAGCTCTTTTCTACTGCTTAAGTGTTTTCTATCTAACATCCACGCACATTCATAATTCGATGGATGCATCAGAGAGATCCCTGGGCTGAGTATCTTGCAAAGGATATTTGGCATGTGGACTAGAGCAGCCAGGGATCAAACAGATGGTGTCGTAAGCTTCAAACTTTTTTTAAAATGAAGCTTATATGTGTCAGGTGAACCTACACCAATCCTTAGTTAAACTACTATAGGTTTATTGTACTTGGCTATCGGTTGCAGCAGATGGCTGCCTCTTCCTGAGTATAGTCACTTTCCTGTTAAAATAGAGTTATTCCTTCCCACTGTCACCAACTGCTTGCTTGTGAGGAACCGTGTGTTTCTCAGTTTTTAAATTTTTTTTTTTTTTTTGGTGAACACATTTGCAACTATTAAAAGACAAATTTGCTTTTATAAAATATTTAAATGGTCTAAAACCTTGAGTGTAGTTGGAAACATTTATAGAAATGTTTGTTGCGGTACTTGGCTGTAAGCTCTGCTCATATGTTCGATGAGGAAAAATCCATCTGTGTGATGAAGCGCTCTGAAATAAAACATCTCTGGCAGCCATCTACTCACGATCTCCCCCTCCAACTGTCTTCCCTCTTTCATCCCTTCAGCCCCTCTTTTCGTTCACACTTCCACTGCCTTTATCTCTGAGGGTCCGTCGGTGCTTAGCAACATGCTTCACCTCGCGATCACGAAAGTGTTCCTCACTGGTGCACACACACTTCATGTGACACTTCTTTTTGCCTTGTTGTGTTTGAATTCCCTCAGCTGTCTGCAGACAGAGCATGTCTTTGGTGGATTTTGCATGAATGTAAGTACAAACAGTGTGTTAGTAACAGCTGTTTTTTCCTAAATACTATCTCTGCATATCTGCTATTTCTTGGCTCCCTTAGCCCTTTTATTCATCTTCACCTGCTTTCACTCTCCTTTTTCTGGTGCACAAATACATCCACTTTTCCCTCTCTTTCTCCTGGCTTCATCGACATCCCAGATATGGTAGCCATGGGAACGCATTTGAGGTGTGTTATTGAATAGATTTTGTAAAAGCAAATCCAAGCCTACCTGATGTAAGCACACACACTAGAACTTTCTGGTTGCCATCTCTTTTGTTATCGCCACTCATGGTTAGATTTAATCAGTTTTTATAGATGTCTTCATGTCAACTATAAATCAACAATTAAGTGACTTAAGAATCATAGTGAAAGCAATTTAAAGTCAGTTCCAGTCTTCTCTGCTGCTCAGGCCAAGTGCAAAGCTGAGGGAATGGCACAAGCGGTCACATCAGAAGCACTCCCAACTTGTCACTGCTGATTGTGAAAAGGTCATCACATATTTCCAGCCAGCGGTTACCTCTCTCTTTAAGTGTTATATTTGGACATACGTGTTGCTTGATATCCAGTGATTTACTAGGATTTTTTATTTTTAATGAAACAGAACGAGGAGAAAGTGTGTGGGCTTCACAGATTGCACTGTTCCCTCAACATACCTCTGATGATTTGATATAAAATTGTGTAGCTAAGGTGATAAAACAGCTTGTTCATAAAACAAATGATCCATGAAATATTTTATTTTTGAGTTTTTAATAGATTTTATAACCAAAATGATGTTATTAACATATCCTGTGCAGTTTTACAAAATAATTACACCAGTAGGTCTGGTCACTAAATTGCACTGTCAGTGCTTTCTTGACAGCTCTGAAACGTGATTAAAGCATATTGTGGTGTTTTTTTAAATGTATAGTTATACTGGGATTTGGCAGGTGAGTGGACCCAAAGATTAGGCATAGGGGTTGTTAAGGTTCAAAGATTGAGGAGGAGAGTACAAACAACCATTGGTCCAGAAGATCTTGGTCAAACAATTGATTTTAATGAATACACGCGTGGGAAGACCACTCTGTACACAGACAGGGATTGATCTTCGACTTAATCAAAGCATACACAGATTTTTATAGCATCAGGGTTTGAATTAATGACGCCCCTTCATATGTCACAGACAGAATATATACACACGTCAAATCAAAACCACAATGACTTTTAACACGGTTTAAAAGAACATTGTCTTCTATCTCGTCTGGAACACGAGCCCCACATCCTGCCAGACGCTGTTCCTCTTTCCAGAGGCAAACATGACCAACTTCTCACCTATAAATGAGTCTAACTAATGTGTGTGTGTGTTGACCTTACATGCTCTCTCATCTCACCCGTTGCACTTCTGACCTTTTACCAGAACTGAGGCTCATCCTTAGGTACAATAACCTAACTGAAACTATATGTACTATGTTGAATAAATGTTTTAATCAAGAACCTCTACTAAAAGCTTAATAAAAGAATATAAAAGTATAACAGACAATTTGAATAACCTAGTAATTCAAATAGCCTCATCTAACCTGCTCCTCAGAATAACTTAGACTCTGCTTTCACTTCTGCTTTCACTTCTGCAAACTCTCTGCAACTTCCTGTCAACTCCTGCCTGCAACTTAGTCTTTCTGAAAGACTGCACTGTTTAAACCTCTGAATACAATATCAATACTGTAAATTATATTATTAATGCAATGGTAATGATGATGATTATTTACCAATAGCAGTAAAATAATTTCCCTGATCCACAGGGTGCAACACAAGGAAACTAATTACTTAGACATCAGTCCAGTAGCTCATTCTTTGTAAAGAGACTGAAGAACTGATTTCCAGCCCGTAGACACTACAAAGCTAAGATAAAGAGTAAAAGTCAGTGAGTAAATCTAATCATCATCTTAAAAATAACCTATCAGTAGATGTAACCATAGTGCATCACTGTAAACTTTGTCACAGTACTGCAAACTAACCAGTTTGAACTGCCCGGTGTTTTCATGCAACCTTTGAATAACTAAAGAAGTCTCTGCACGCTCATAAAAGGAAACAACAGAAAATATAACATGACCTAAAGCTGAGCTCAGTGGTATAAAACAGGCAGCATTCGTTCTAAATGAAATTAAATGAAACCAAACAGCTGCAGTATCCTTAATGTCGGTCCTTGCATTAAGACGATCCATTAAAAAAGCATTAAAGTCCATACTGTCAAAAGCTGGGCTGCTGTCTAAGAGAATGCAAAATGTGGTATAATGCATACAGCATAAATTGTTCCTCCATCATGTTATGTTGTATGCAGTTTATGTCATCGATGTTGAAACAGGAGGATGTGCTTGACAATGTGGAACATTATAGAAGGTACTTTTTTGAATCAGAAGCAGTTTTTCTTCATTAATATGATACTTAATGTCAGCTGTTTTCTCATGACAGAATAAGTTGCCTTGCTGCCTCGCAGTTAGCACAGTGAAACCGGTGTTTATACTCATTACACTTTGACTGTTCAATACCTGACTGGCAACCTCTCACATTATCTTCATTCCTATCCCCAGCTGCTGCTCATGCAGGAAATAGCAGGCTCTGTGAAATGCAGCTTGCGAGTTAATGAATACTCAGTTACTGAGGCCACACAGACTCACAGACTCACATTCTGAAGCAGCAGACTATTGATTTCACCAAGGATGCTACGCATTACAAATCTGATAGAGATTTAAATAAATCAGCTTACTATCCACTGACTCCCTATTCAGTTTTATGAAGTGGCACTGTGCAATAGTGCTTGCCAAATGTGAAAGATTAAATATTTTTAATGGCTTCTTTTCCTAGTTTGATAGGAGCTGAGTCAGCCACCAAGAAATAACGATAACACCATATAAAGTCCAACACTGGAAAAAGCTTTCAACTTCTCTCTCCTACCCTGCGTAATGTTACCAAATGTAAAGTCATCCATCTCAGTGAAACTCACAAAAGTACTGAGTTCTTGCTTTAAGAAGTGCAGGGAGATGTATGCTGCAAGGACCAAACTAAAGAGGCCAGAGGAAGCCCGCAAGAATTCAGTGTAGAATCTAAGGTCTGTGGATCTTCCAGTGGTTAAGTACGTGAGACAAAGACGGATGCTGTGTTGCTTAAATGTAATGAGTTGATCCAGAGTGAGGATAAGGTGGTGCTCCTGAACAAACTGTGTTGGAGTGTTTCAGACCAGTACCGGTCCATGAGTCGTGTGGTACGGGCCGCGAGAGTTGAGGCTCGGTTGTGAAATTTATGGTTTTCAGGGTTTTGCTGTTAACTCGGTTTCCCTGGGTTTTCCGTGTTGTAGTTGTGTCTCTTATTTTAAAAGAAATATTTACGCATTACCATAGTGACCAGGGAGTATTAAGGGGCAGAGAGGAGGATGTTACTCTTAATGTTGTTGGCACATTTCAGGAGGACGCTGCTAATAAAGTTACACAATTACACAGTGAATTTGTGTTTGTTATTATATTTACTATATTTATAAATACCACAGTTTTTGTCTTGGTCGTATCATTTTATTTTGTTGTATTTATCCGCGACACCTTAAAGGCGCTCCGTGAAAATATTCTCTGACAATAAACCGGTCCGTGGTGCAAAAAAGGTTGGGGGCCGCTGTTTTAGAGGGTTGAGCATGGTAGGCATAATGAGAATATCGGTGACGTAGTAGCTCAACCGGCTCACGATCCATCACAGCCCGCAAGTTATCGTAAGAGTGTGAAGTACATAAAGAAAGTTTTCTTGTCATTGGTTGAATTCAAATCCACTGAGAAGTCAAAGAGGCTTGCAAGCAGTTGTATCAAATCTGACCACTAGAACTCTGGGAGGAGTGGAGATTCCATAAAACAACAAATATGACCTTTGCCTCGAGCACACTTTGGGTGAGACCCATTATGTGATGATTATGAGAAAACTTCACAAAAATCTAACACTACTCTAGGAGGAGGAGTGATTGTTGTGAACAGGCAGACACCTCACCGTTGCATAAACACACTGCTTATTCAGCCCTGTCAGCTAATAGTTGAAAGACAAGAGAGGAGACACAGGGTTGGAAAAGATAGTCACTGAGTCTACAATCTAGCAGTGAGAACAGCTTTACAAGTTGCAAGAGGTTGCAAGGGATTAGATGGCAGCAGAGTCTGACCCCTAGTGCACCTGAAACCACCTCTGTAATCAAAGGCACAGAGAAAGTGCAGGGAAGAGAGTGCTTAAATGCACTTAGGCATGGAAAAAAAGCACTTGTATGAATGTTTGTGTGAACAGGTGAATGAGGTTTGTAGTAAAGAAGTGCTTCAAGTGCTCAAATAGAGTAGAAAAATGCAATACAAGTTCTATTTGCTGCTTCAGCTTTCAGTATGTTGTGCATTTAGAGATGCTCTCCTCCATACCTTGATGGTAAAGAGTGATAATTTGACTTGCTGTTGCCTTCCTATCAGCTTGAAGCAATCTAGTTATCAACAAGGCATTTTCACCCAAATAACTTCTTTTTAATTCAGTGTAAACAGTGTAGAAGTTTCTAAAATACCCAGACCAGCCAGTCTGGTGCCAACCATGGTACATTCAAAGTCACTTAAATCATCTTTCTTTTTCATTCTGATGTTCAGTTTGAAGTTCAGCTGGCAATAAGAAGAAATGCAAGTTTAAAGACTTCTGGAGGAGGCAAAAAGTACATTCCAAAAACAGTTTCATTGCTGAGACCCAGTCTAACTAAACTGAAAATACAAACAATAACTAAACAGGAGGGAAACACAGCTGGGACAAATCAGGGCTAATGAGACAAGGAAAGCAAAACCAGATACATTAACATGAGACACAGACTTTCAAAGTAAAACAGGAAACATAACACAGAGACGCGGACTTGACACGGGGATACAGCTGACAGGAGAGACAGCAACTATGGAACACAGACAGAAACCAGAAGACTAAAAATCTAACATTAGCCACACAGAGAACCTAAACTTAGAACAATCATATAACCCATTAGACAAAGAAAGCTAGAATATAATGAAATAAACAAAGTCAAAGAACCAAAAACACAAAACACTGGATTGATGACCCAGGCACCCTAACAGGTTTGATTTTTTAGATTCATTCATCTTTTATTTACAGTCTATGGAAGTAATCTAAAAGTAGCTGGAAACATTCCAGTAATTCCCAAGGAGGGAAAATCAGTCAAATCTGAATAAAGTATGTTAAGTTTCGACACTCTTTATATTTAGAGGGCACAGTTTCACTATACAGTGAAGAGCACAATGACTCTCCTGGAAATAGCACACAGTGAAAAGAGCTTCCTGTTTTCACTTTCATTCCTATTTTAAGTATTTGCAGCACTTTTAGAAAAGTCTCTATTTTAAGAATTGAACAGAATATTTTTTTAAAGCTACAAAGACAACAGAGACATAAAGAAGCGTGTTAGAGGAGATCGAAAACACTTTATGGAGTGGTCTCTCACTGCAGACTCCCTCTGTGTCTGACCGGCATCTCAGCCAAGACAGAGTGACTCACGCATCCTTTCTCTCCATGGGTGCCTGCTCTGCTTTGTGACCAAGCAGAAGGAAAACAACACTCTTAATATCTGTGTCTTTGATGCAAGTGCTGCTTTGCACTCCATCTGTTTCTATCTTTAATGCTGAGATTTTTTTCCTGTCATTGTCATAGTTTTTTGCGTTGTTATTTGAGTATGATAAAAGCAGTCTGCACCCACCCAGGTTCCTCCTGCTCAGCCTCTCTGCAGGAGGTCACATCTGACTATAAGACAGCTTATATTTGAGCTTAAGGGCTGTTAAGCTCTACATTTGGTCACCCCTAGTAGTGAATGGTATCCCTGTTTGAAACAGCAGTCTTCTCCACTCCGATCGTTTCTTTTCCTTACATTTACATCTGCATGATTGTCCTCCCATCACTGCACTGCTGAGCATCTCAAATGAAAATATATATCCTGGCAAGTTCTCTTTACACTCAACTTGAGTGCCTCCCAGAAGTTACCTATAAGGTACAGGACGTCAGGTCGTTATGGTCATTTTAGTCCACAGCCATGATCTCAGTCAGGCACAGCAGAGCACAGAGTCATCCTCTTTCACTCGTCTCCTTCCACGCTGATGGTTATTGTCTGTTTATGAATACAGCTGGCAGCCTTACACATGTGTCATTAAATGTGCATAGACTTTGCAGTGTGTGCCAGCTGGCCAGAGAAATCTGTCTGATCTATCTGTCCCTACTATCTCACCAAAAAGGTTGCCAACAACATTGTCTCATAGCTGATTTGGAGCTTATAAAATCCATGTCGATGTCAATCCGTCAGCGTTCACCTGAGCCCATCCCTGTGGAGCTGTTAGCGATATAGTGCCAGGTAGTCCAGTGCTGGATGTTGGCTCTCTGTGGCTTTTATCACTCTGCTGGAAAGATCAAATTCAGCTGGGTATGAACCATATTGGGAATATTAGCACATTTATCATAGATATGTGGATGAAAGTGTGGGTCGTAATGTGATTCTGCTCAGTGTGAAGACTGATAAATTAGATGGAGAAAGGGAGGATTTGTCACAAAAAGATAATAATAAAGGATGCAAAGATTAAAAAACTGACATAAATTAGGATAACTTTTATGTGCATGGAGCTGTTAAATCAAAGCGAAGTGGTCGCTTCTTTCCATCTTCATCATTACGCTGAGTGAAGAGCGGTTGCTGCTGCAGCTCATCAATCATTCCACCGTGGTGCGATGCTGCCACTCCATGGTGGACTGAAGGAGTGCATGCCACTGAACAAACAGATCCATGTAATCTATATCAGTTTTCACAAACAAATGAAAATAAAGCCAATACTTCAATTGTAATCTTTATTTATTGTCCATTTACATTTTCTTAATCTTGCAAATCCTTCAATAAAGCAGTTATCAAAGTGCTGTTGAATCTGTTCAAGCTGAAACCGAATGTCACCCTGAAGCCCAGAGTTCCCCGATTAGCTTGTCGTGCTGAAACTTTATCTGCTCACAAGTCAGCAGTTGTTTTAGTTTGCCAAGAGACACATCTGTTTAATTACTGTATGTGTGTTGCCTGTGAGGTTAAACCTGCGGGTTGCTTGTCACTTTTCTGAACCCCGTGGTACTCAGAAGACTGATTGAGCGTAATGATGCGTCTCTAATTATACACTGGTTACAAGTAGAGTCATGTGAAGTAGACTGGCATTTTCTAAAGGTCACTGCAGGGATTTTGTCTATAATAGAAACATTTATATTTTTCTATCAAACATTAGCAAGATTCTCTAACTACAATTTAGAAATGGATTTATGATGGTGAAACTTTACACCATTAAACAAAGTCACCTGGGTATACAAGACAGAGAATTCAACCCAAGATTGACGGCTTATGTTTACCTATAACGTGTGTGCTCTAGTTGGAATATTAGCAAAAGATCTAGCTTTCAAAAATCTCTTAGGTTAGCAAACCTGTAAAAATATGACACTTGCTCCACTGGTTAAATATGAAGGTAAAACGCAGGTTCATTCAGTTAAGTCAGTGTTTTGTTAGACTAAGACCTCCTTAGGATCACATATTTGTGGGAACATTAGCATGCTAGCACAGTAAACTTTAGCATGCTAGCATGGTAAACTTTAGCATGCTACATATCAGCTAAAACGGATCAAAATTCCATTTAGCTATGCCATGAACTGTGAAAGCCTTAACAAGCTTAGGTTTTAACATGTAATTGCCAAGTTTTACTTTGGTTTTCTGTCGTTTATGGGATTGCATAAAACGTCATGGAAGCCATACAACATAACTGGCTGTAAGTTATACATTCATTGAAACTAAAGGCAACTTCTAGAGCATACAGCCATAGTTTGCAACTAGAAATGTAAATAACGTGGTTTCTTCGCTACAGTAATATATTTATAACACTGTCTGGTCACTATTGGTTAAGTTGCATACCACATACATTACTTGTGACCTGTCTGATTGCAAGCAGGGGAAACTTGTTGCATATCTCATCCATCTCTCTTTTCCATTGTTCTTTTCTCTCTCCAAAAAAAAAGTTTAAAAAAAAAGACAAATCTTTAAGAAAAAAAAGAAAAGAAATCAATCAATATAGCATGCTAATTACGTACCATTTGAACCGCTCTGAGCTGCGAAGCATCATGCAAAGCCAAAGCTCCCACGAGTTTCTCGTATCACTCCACATTACAGTAGTTCAAATATTGTTATAGTTAAAATACTTCCAAATACAAAGGAGTGGAGGGTATTTTGGATAAAAACACATCACAGTGTCTAAGATCCTGTCAGGTGCCACGTGGGGTTAAAACAGAAACATATTTCACTGAAGTATAAAACAAACCGTCTGTGCCCTCCTGCCTGTGTTCACCCAAGAGAACTATAATTCCACTCCTAAGGCACCAAATGGCTTTCTATATTTGATTTGGATTTTGGAACACAAGAACAGATGGCATTGAATGCTTCAGTAATATACAACACATTTTGTACAGCTGCATCCTAATCTTTTTACATTTGTGTGTAATCAAACTATAAAATGTTTGACAAAACTTTAAATTATTACTTTCATGCTATAGTACATCACCATAATGGTTAACAATATAATATCTCTGCATTGTGCTCACAGTTCATTTATTAACATTCAGTGCACTGTTACATATATATATAAACAATTCAGTTGTTCACTCCTTGTCTTCGCTGTGAAGACAAGGAGTAGTAAGAGAAATACTTAGTCAAGAACCAAAGCATGATTTAATGAAACACTTGTTTTTGGACACCTTGGTTATTGGGTCATCTCAGGTTCCAGACCTCTTGTTGACCTTTATCCAGATTTCTTATCTGACTCCTAAAGTAGTAGCACTAAGCCGAGGCAGTAGATACTGTGGTCAAGCAAACATGTACTTCCATACAGTTAAAAAATAGAAAAAGTTCATCATCTGAATTTTACTTTAACAACTTTTTGTTTTGTCCTAAGATAATATCCCCTCCCTCTACCAGGTCACCAACATCCAAAGACCTTTTGTCTACTTCCCTGCGCTGGTGTTGTGCTTGGAGTTATGTTTCTGTGCAATGCCATAGGGAACATGTGCAGCGATGGTACCCATCTCTGCCGCTCCCTCTATGTGAAACATTTGATCATCGAAGTAGATGTGTGGCCTTATCTTCTCAAGCATAGGGCCCTTTGGTGCTCCTGCAAGGAACAAGGCCTCATCGATCTCCAGCCCCCAGGCCCGAAGTGTCTTGAGAGCCCGAATCCCAGAACTTGCTGCACTACGAGCTGTGACCAGGTAGGTGCGGATAGGGCAGTCCAGACGCTGGCCTTTAGCGTAAAACTTTTTCTGGAGCTTCCCCAGTGCCTCTAGGAAGCCCTTCAGGGGACCCTGCCAAAGAGGAAAAGCTAGTGAGGACCTGCTATCTGTTTTCTTGTATATATGTTAAGATTTGACTCATCTTTGACTTGTCACGCATCAGCTTTATGTGTATGTAACACATACAAACCCTGATTGAGCTAGCACCATTTTATTGTAATGTAGCACAGCGTGAGGTATGCACTGCTAATTTCCGAAATTGCTGGTTGTCAAGGAGAATGACATGTCAACTGACAGTCTTTAGAAACAATTTATTATTTCATTTAATTTTGCATAATATATTCATAGAATAATCAGTTACTGAAATGGATTTCATGTGGAAACCATATGCACGCTCATCATTGAGGCTGCTTGGAAAAGATAATATTAGGAAGAATATAATGTTTTTAAGGATTGCTACACTCTTTGGAGTCATCTCAGTCTGGGATATTGTGTGTGTAATCTGCAGTTAGTTTTTCTTTTCTTTTTCTTTGAAATTTAGCCTCAGGTATTAACCTTCTAAGCTCCAAGCTAATTGCTAATCTTATTTTAAAGAAAGGCAAAACTGAATTTTCAAGGAAGAAAATGTGAAATATTTTTTGTTGTGTCACCTGAAATTTTTTTTCTTTCTTCTCTGATTGCCTTGAAAGAACAATTTAACAAAAACAAACAACCCTATTCTGATAGGGTTATGGGTTGTGACCAATGACCTCGGAGGGTTAGGGTGCAGGATGTACTTTATGTTGTCACCAACACCACGGATCCTGTTAAGAGAAACGTATTAACAAAACACCCTGCCTGTCTTCTTGTTAAAAGGAAGTTTTTCTTTCCCTCTGTCACTAAAGTGCTAGTTTAAACTGTTGTTGATGTTTTCTCTCTGTTATTGTAGGGTCTTTACAATAGAAAGCACCTTGAGGTCACTGTTGTTGTGATTTGGTGCGCTATAAATAAAACTGAATAGAATAAAAATCAATGCAAAGAAATTCAATTAAAGAATACCAACATGGTCCAGTAGCCTGTCCTCATTTTCCTTCTCATGTTCGAAGAATTTGTCCAGCCCATGGGCCTTGAAGATGCGTTCTGACTCATCTGAGAAGAGGACAGCATCGCCATCAAATGCCACTCTTAGCTGGGACTCGGATACCTCTGTCATCTTCTCCGGCATGAACATTGTGGCTGCTGCGATGCCTGAACACAAATGCATAAGACAATAAAGGGCTCAACTATCACTTAGCTAATTACAGCTAAAGAGAAGTTGTGTTTGTACACTTCATTTGTTTTTAACATTAGTACATTATGATTAATTCCTTCACTTCCTGCACTTAATTCTGAACTGCACTCTCTGCATTTCTTCTTTAGAGGGAGTCAGGAGTTGCGTTCCCTATCAGATATTTTGCCCTGCTTCCTTTACTTCATGTTTCAGTTCATGGCTAGTCCGTTTTCCTTTCATTGCAGCAGCTCAAACTGGTACTGAATAGTGTGTATGGTCCCCACAGGCTCATGGGGGATGTTGCTAATAATATGATGGATGGTGTCCTGGAGGATCTCCCCCAAGATCTGGATCAGAGCATCAAAGAGCTCCTGGACAATTTGAGGTAAACTGGGGGCCAGTCAAGGATATCAATTTCTTAATCTTTCAGGAACCTCCTGCATACTCTCACCACATGAGAGCAGGCATTGTCATTTGCACCTTGAGGAACCCAGGACCTAGTGTACCAGTGTAGGGCCTGACAAAGATCCAAGGGTTTCATCCTAATATTAATGGCAGCCAGTCTGCAATTACCTAGCCAGTATACCTGCCATGGATATCTCTCTGCAGACCATCACTGAAAGACCAACGATGTTACAGACAGTATAACGTTTTCCACAGTTTTTCCAGACTCTTTAATGTCTGTCACATGTGCTCAGGGTGAACTTGTTCTCTCTCTGTGAAAAGCACAGGGTGCCAGCGGTAAACCTGCTAATTCTGATATTCTACAGCAAATGCCCACTGGGCTCCGCGGTGCCAGGCAATGAGCACAGGATCCACTGGCTATCAGGGCACCCTCATAAAGTCTGTTTCTGATTGTTTGGTCAGAGACATTCAAACCAGTGTCCTGCTGGAGGTCATTTTGTAGCTCTGGCAGTGCTCATCCAGTTCCTTCTTGCACACAGAAGCAAATAACAGTCTTGCTGGTGGGTTAAGGGCCCTAAAGTAACTGTCTGTCTCCAGGAATCTTCCCCATGCTCTTGAGACTGTGCTGGGAGACACAGCAAGGCATCTTAATTTAGTTGGTGCTACACTCGGATTAAAAAAGGTGTTCCTTTAATTTTTCTAAACAGTGTTTTTGCATATTGAGTGGTTGAGAATCAAGTAAACAGAGACATCACTTGTTTAGATAAAATCAGCTTTTAAACGTCACTTCAGTTCACAAATAAATCTTTTGATTTTCTAAGGTGCAAAAAAGCATCTTTCACTTCATTCAGTGCTCTCTTTCATTTCCTGCCAGAAACAGAACAAATCAGGAAGGTTTTAACTGTCACCTTCATAGCCGCAGTCCTTAAAAACATGCTCTAACACTCAGAGGAAGTATTAACAAATGGATTTACAGCTAATTAAGAGCTTTCAAGTAAAATGTCAGAACCACTTCCTTTGCTTCACTGCTTATGTGCTCTGTGTTTTTGAGGAGCTGCCTCCCACAGAGGTGCGGCATTACTGGCACGAAGCTTGTAAATGACATGAAGAAAGTCCCTGGAGATGCCTTTACAGCTACAGATGGTTGACAGTTAAAGGAAACCCTTGATCCCTTTAGGTTGTATTGTTCTGTGGCCTTCCCAGTCATCAACGTGGCATGCCCTAAGTAGCATGTGTGTGCACATGAAGAGGGTGACGTTTGCAACAAATGACCAATCACAAGCATGCACAGGTCTCCTAGGAAGCAGAGCGGATATTTTACAAACAAAACGAAAATTATAACGTGAGGTTAAACACAATACAGCTGAAAGCTCTACACCTTGTGAAAACCTGCTGTATTAATATGTGAATGTGACTGTAGTGCAAAGTGCTTCAAGAGGTCAGAAAGACTGCAAAAGTGGTGCATAAACGCAGTCCATTTACAGACAGCCCATAATTAAGTCTCAGATAAAATTCATGAATTCTTTCAGCTGTAACCCAGCAGGGTTAAAACTATGTGAGAGCAAACAAAGAGCAAAGATAAAAACAGAATTCAAACCAGTAAGTGGGTTTATCTGCAAATTTTATATAAGGTCATAAAGTGCATGGCTTAGACCGTCCTGTGTTGGGATTACATTTCTATGTTAAGGCTGATAGAAAAATAAAACTGATTTGCTACTTGAGGCCAACGGGGAAAAACAAGCTATGAGTAATGTTGCTCCTGAGCTATTATATTTCCTCTCAGTGCTTGTCGGGAAAGAAAAACGTCTCACTATCTTCCAGAAATGGTGATGCGATTTTCTGGCAAACTGATTGGTCAGTAGTAGGGATGGGTATCGTTTAGATTTTATCCGATACCGGTGCCAAATCGGTACTTTTGAAACGGTGCCGGTGCTCAAACCAGTGCTTAAAGAATGGAGAACACAAAATTGGTCCAAAAACCTCTCATGTTCAGCTGTTTTTTGTAAAAATATAACAATGTTAGCCTTTTCTGCAGCTATGGGGCATATATGGTATCACTCTTGGCTGGAAGCAGTGCTCAATCAATGGAAAAAACACAAACTTTGTCCTAAACCTCTCATGTTTAACTGTTTTCCACTTTTTCTTTGGTCATTTTAGCCTTTTTAGCCAGGGTGAAGGGAGTATCTGCCATCAAACAAGAGGACAGCCGCATGTAGCTATGATGATGTTTGCTAGTTCACCTTACATGCATTAATGTAATAACGTGGTTAGCCTACTCAACGTAAATTAGCTACTCACGCAGAGAAGAACGGCTGCTGCCACCATCATCCGTCATCATTTCTGCTACACTGGCAGGGCTAGGGGCCAGGACTCTCCTCTTCGTGTTTTTGGGGGATGTTGCATAACAGGCAACCCACCCGCAGTAGATGTGCTCGGTGTGAGGTCTCGCAGCAAGCTATCAAATACGGCGCATTTCTGGGCTTTTAAAAAAAACGCTATGCGTCGCCAGGTGTTTCATCGGATTTGAGGTGTTACCTCCTTTGACAGTATCACAGTATCAGCTTAAAGCACTTGTTGCAGGCTGCTGAGTTTGCATATTTTGCTATGAAGTAAAGCCAGACTTTTGACCGCTTTGCCTTGGACATTTTTAATCTGTAGCTCTGCTCTAACAGAACGTACGTACCTGGCCCCGCCTACTATCCTCGGAAACGTAAAATGATTGGCTAGAATCTAAAGTGTATCACAGCTCAGGGAAAAAAAGCACCGAAATAAAGCACCGAAATGTGCGCTGCTTTTCGGTCTGGTTACTACCGTTTATGTCAGAACCGGTGCCATCATGGCACCGGACACCGGTACCCATCCCTAGTCAGTAGGCACTCATTTTGCACTTGTGGATTTCTTACGTGCTCCAGAGCAGGTTTACTGTGCGACAGAACTTAAACCATAGCCACTTGAAGCTTTACACAGCCAGTTAATTTTCCTTAAATTTGTCTCAAGTTATACACCCAGTGACACAGATTGTGTCACAAAAACCTCCTCTGTGTTGGCTGCAGTAATAATGCAGCATGAAATTCGCTGCACAGAAGGGATTTAAATCGTTGGATGTGGTTGTCACCTCAAGTCCCACAAATTTTCCATCGTTGCATTTTAATGGATCTTATTTCTTTGGCAGAAAATGACCAGTGACTTCAAATTGTGACACAAATTAGCCAAAGCTACAACAAATAGGATGTTGGTAACCCCTCACGGTGCCATGGCACCATGGAAACCATCAAATAGAGTGCAAAGACTAAAGTCACAGCAGCACTGCAGAAGATGTCATTGCTACTTCTTATGCAAATACACACACATTACACAATGTACACTCCTAGCACAGTGTGTGTGTGTGTGTGTGTGTGTGTGTGTGTGTGTGTGTGTGTGTGTGTGTGTGTGTGTGTGCAGGCTGCTTTGTAGTTTTTCTATGTATGACATGGCATATATTTGGGGATTTATGATTTAGGGATTAAATCAGTTTTTTATTGCTATGAATTTCAAATCATACTTGAACCTGTATATTTCAAAACATTTCTATCTGTGTCTGAAAAAAATGAAAGACTTTCAAAAACTAGTTTTTGTTATCCAGCTTGGAAAAGGTCAAGTGTGCTGAAACTACATGTAAATAAAATGCATGCAAATAGGCCAAAACAACTAGTGCGGTTACATGACGCGTGCTTTGAAAAGAATTCAAGATCAAGCTTCCTCAGAAGGACGATTTAATTAAATGTGAGGCACGAAAGCTTCCTGAAGGCATTCCTTCGGACACATTTCCCTGATCAAAATAAAGCTGAAGTAACGGAGTGTGTGAGGGCTGTGTATGACTTGATGCTACTGGTTTGCCTTTAATTTGTATGCTAAACTGCTTCTGTGAGACTTTCTAAATGTCTAAAACATATAACTGGATTACTCCATTTAAATTACTCCGATCTCTAGGAGGACACCAGGATACTAGCATGCATAAATATATTTTTTTATTGTGGCAATGCACCCCATATTTGGAGGCAAATACGAGCACGATCACTGCCATCTACTGTTCTCAGATCTGAATTCTTTTGTCTTCCACTATAGTCGGATGGTAATTATATGAACATAAACCAAATGCTGTACTAATGTAATCCTCTCTGGTGATTAGTGGTTATTCAGTAACCCATCCTCAGGAGATTCCTCAATTTTCTATTCCTGTTTTAGTTGTTCCTAGTTTTTCTGGTAAACCAATCATCCCACGCTCTACGACTGGAAAATTAGGTTAATGCTGAGGTGACAAAATCTGCAGTTAATCTAAGGACTACAAGAGGCCCCGTTCCAAAAGCCATTTAATCCCCAATAAATCCCATCTTAAAATGCAAAAATAAAAAAGCATGTTGATAGTCCTGTGTATTGGTCTCTGGTCCAATCACTGTTTATTAGACCTCATTTTACTTTAATTCGAGTTTAATTTTTGTGCTGTTTGCACTTTTTAATGGAATTTAGAATATTAATTCCAATATGATCTGCTGTGTGGTCCAGCAAGACGTTTGTGCTTTAATATTTGCAAGAGAATTTTCTAGTCTTTTCTTTATCCATCACTTACTACCAGTTAGCAGCCATCTTTGTGTGTTGCACTCGTACATTTTATGGTTTATGTTTAGGTGGTTGGTTAGGCCCTTTGCCCCTCCTGGAGCAAAGGTCAACTGTTTACTAACGCTTCCACCATTTATGGATGCCGCTTGCTCACCAAGCTGACAAGCTTTAGCTGTCAAGCTGGTTCTCCGTTTCATGCAAAACTTCTGACACACACACACACACACACAAACAGAGACACAAAAAAATGGCGGGGGAAAAAAGCTAGCATTAACGCTTCAAAATGAGCAATCCAAAACTAATAAAGTACGACACAATGGCCATCTTTTATATACAGTCAATGAAAGACAGCAGGTTTAGAACTGTGCAAAATACAGAGTTACGAGGTAACGATATACTTCAATAACACTGTGTAAACTCTTTTTTTAAAATGCTAATAAACAGATATTTATTAGCTTGTAAAAGTCCTGTGCTACAGCTTTCAATCATTATTATATAAGAGTCACATAATGCAAAAAAAAAAATCTGGTGTGAAACGTAGAAAAAGCTGTAAACTTTAGTAACTTCTAAGTATTTTTCAGCTTTGTGGCAGGACTGGCCTTACCTTCAGTCAGCGCCTCCCTAACCTTGTTGGCATCAGCAGACAAGTAGAGGTTGGTTTGCCAGGCCTTCAGGTAGCCAATAGGACTGCTCCCCCCCGTCATACAAAACCTCTCAATGAACAAGTCTGTGGATGAGAGGAACAAATAGCAACAAGGTTTTTAATTTCAGTACATCATCTGGTGTTAAATGTCAGCATTCAGTCCATCATCAGCATTACAGATCCATTACAGTGTTGATAAATGCATCTATTTGCATGTTAGCATACCAGCAAACACCGCATGACTTCAAAGAGTCGCTTATATAATCTATATTTGCACTAGAAGCTGGGGCTCTGACTGTCAGGGAGTTCACGAAAGGGTCACTTCGGGGGCCGTGGACGGCAAAAAGGAGCGAAGATGTTCTAAAGACATGGTGAGAGGATAAACTTACAAGTACTTAAAACATGGAGAGGGTCCAGAGAGGGGGTTAATAGAAGGGCGGGAAGACGGAGGCTGTGCAGATGAGAGGAGGAAGCGAAAAGACTTGGTGGGAAAGTGTCTGTTTACATTTTGGCTTGGGAGGCCTTTTAATTCGCTGCTGTGGACTGATCCACCGAGCAGTGGACAGTCGGTATGTGGAAAATGAGAAGAGACTGATATTAGGTAATTAGATCCACGAGTACAGATCTGCGGATTATATCTGTGTCCTTGGGTAAAATGAGCTGGTATTTATGAGGGAAAAGAGGATGGGGGGCTATTAGAAAGGGCACGGGAGTAAAATAGAGTAATATCTGGTGATGGATTGAGTTTGATTAGAGTTGAAGGTCATAATAGAATGAAAAGGTAGGCGACACCTAAGATATATGGAGATGAAGTAAGAGGAGGAGGTTAGTGTGGACGGGAGATTTATAAAAAGAGAAATGTGAAGGTTATTCCAATTATTTAAAGCTGCAATCGCCGAGGCATGAATTTATCTTCATCCACAATAAAGGTCCACTGGCCTTTTTTAGCACAGGGCTTCCACAACGTTTGGGAACTTAAAAGAGGCAAATAAAATATCAGAGTACATTAAAACTTCTACTCCATGTAATTTGCTTCTATATGTTGTAAAATTGTCATTTTAGAGCCTAAACTGCAGCAGCTAATGACCTTCTGAGACTGTAACGCTGCAAAGCTAACTGTTATTCCAGTCTACGCTGTACTCACTGACCTTTAGTGTAAAAAGTCAGCTGCAAGTGAAAACACACATTTGATTTGCTCTAAAGCAGATGATATGGATACAGTAATTGGACAGCTTGAATATTAACTGAGTTTGTGTTATACTCTGATTAGAGAGTTTCCCTTACTTTTTTTTTCCAAGCAGGGTATAATCTAAATGCTTATATGTTGTAACCGCTCCAAAAATAACAAAAGATGGCTTAAAATGTTCTCGGTACATGCTGCAGCAGGGAAGACCCGAACTCTTTCGTAGCAAGCATTTTTAATTTCTCTTTGCTGTTTGGGCTGATTGGGACCTCATGAATGTAAAAACAAAGAATGATGTTTTTACCTGATTTTACTCTACAAGGGCTTGATATCCACATTTGAGGACATTCGTTTTAAATTTTGATAGAACAATGGCATTATAATGTCCCCGTAAGTGCATATCAGGCCCAAGTAGAGCAAAATTTAGTAATCTGGTCTAGACAACCCAAAATGTGATGTCCACATATATGGACGCCAGGTCCTAGGAGGTTAAAGCTGTGCTAAGTCTAAGGCAGCTGTGTCCATCACCAGGTCCGGGTGCCAGAAACGTCCTATGAAGACTTGGACTTTTAATTGTATTTTCACAAGTTTTTTACCTTTTCTTACTGATAAAGACCTCCCTCTTGGATATTCATACAGCAAAGTAATTAGGTATCAATTAAACAATTTGATGACAGAAAAGTCTCTGGGTTTTTTCTCTACAAAAATTTCTATTGGTGTTTTTTGACTATCTACATGGCCCACGATGCTAAATGAGTTTGCCATCCCTGGTCTAAGGCCTCAGTCACACAGACCTACAGATCAGTTGATAACACCTGGGCAACTTCTATTTTCTAGGTAAAAACATGTATCCCCCAATAGGTTGGCAAGTGGTTGCTGGAGGTTCCTCGCTCTCAGGTGAAAATTGGGCACAAAACAGGTGGCAGATCAAAAACATTTTTGGATTTGTTATAGATGCTAGTAGACTGATGCAACACTCTCAAACTACTCTCCAAGCAGTCGTTAAACTGTGAAAAGTGCAAAGCAAGAACATTCTCCCTTTCTGGTTTGCTTGTAAACCTTTCTTTTTAAATAAATTTTGCTTGGAGACTGCCAGCAACCATCAGCAACCATCTGCCAACCTGAGGTTAAAGGATATCACCGATCCATCTCCGGGCCTGTGGAACTGAGACCTTACAAAAACACAAAACAACTGACGTCCATGTACATGAGCAAATAGATGCTCTTTCTTGAGTTTTCCATTTTTTCATGAGTCCAAGCTGATAAGAAATGTCTGTTTGTTTGTTTGTTTTTTAGCTGGATATAAAAAAAAACTTTGATCAAGTTTTGCCTCAATGTATTATAGGCTCAGTAAGTTTATCCCACGTCATTCCAAAGAACTGGGAAAATATGTGGGAAAATATATACCCCACTGCGAATAATTTGCAGAGCCCACTGTCGACTATAATAATGTAATATTAATATAGGAGTAAATGCTGAGGCAAACCAGGCAGGTGCAGCTCTGTGCTGAATACAGAACATACGGACAAGCAGGCGGACAAAGCGAATATTCTTCAGGCTGAAACAAGCAAAGTTCGATATTTTTGTGCAGTTTGGTGGCTACATTTGTATGTATAAACCTTGCCTGTTGCTGTTCTGGTAATCAGTTCAAAATGTGAAGTTCACTTTTAAAGACACATGAAAGAAACAAAGGCAGATAAATGTAGTGTGACTCATAATCAGGCTCTAGGCAAAACGAGCTGGACTCCAGAAGGAACAGAGGAACTGTGTTGCTTTAAGCCCCCTGAGTAATCTCCTCTCAGTTACTCAAAGAACCAACTGTCCTCTGAAGATTTTCTTAATGGTTTATTTAGCTTTGTAGTCAGACCCTGGTGAGTTTGACCCCCTCCCCTTCCCCTACGCTGTACCGCACCTCATCCTGTGTTTCAGACTGGTGCAGGAGCGTGGGAGTCACTCGAGGGAAAATATGCTTGCCATTGACGTTCTTGTATCTTTTTCCCCTGTCTATTAAGAAAAATGTTTTCATCTAGCTTCTTTGCATGATTTATTTGCTTGTTCAAAACATCTGAAACATGGTAATAAAACAGGAAATCAACATGACTGAAAAGACACTGCAGAGCACCCAGAACAAGCTACAAGCTAAGGTAGAATTCTGCCCCTATAGAAGTCAGGTGTATGCCTGCACACGTCCATTATTCATAGGTGTATAGTGCAGGAATTTAATACTTGATTCTGCCTCGAAAAACAGTTTGGGTGCGCTGATAATCAAAAATAAACACATCCAGTTCGCACATCCAGTTTCAAGCTAGAATAAATGATCCTCAATCTTTTTAACACGGCTTTGCTACTCAGAGAGACCCACTGCAGGAAAGATGCTCATGAAACACTTATCAATGTTATCAGAGAAGCCATGTTTCCTTTAAGTGTGCAGGAACGCTCAGAGGTCAAGCGACTGTTTGAATGCCTCACATAGAGCCACCAGAGAGGATCTAACATGGCGGCATCTGGAAGGCCGAGTGTTGCTTTGGTGGCTTCGCTCAGACTTGTTTTTGTTTCGGGCCTCTTGGATTATTCTTACATCCCAAAGGGAAATAAGCTTGAACCCACTCCCGTCATGAAGCCCCGAGGATCTGAAAACATTAGAGCAACTGAACAGGAAGTGGTCTGTGAGAGGGATGTCATCACGGGGTCTGAGAGTTTCCCTGGGAAGGATCCTGTCAGTCAGCTGTTCATACACTCCACTGTTTGTCTCTCAGCTGAGCCTGCGTCAGATTCTGGATGATGTATGGATGCTTTTGGGTGCTGGGTTTGGACGTTAGTGGGAAAGCGTGCACTTATTGGAAGCATTAAATTGAGAAAAAACCCCAGAAAAAAGCAGATGCATTTATAGACTATTTTTTTAAGTTATACAGGGATTACCTGCTTCACTTAGTAAAGTTGTGATTGATCAGCAGCAGCCCTAAACTTATATTTTGGAGGAAAACTAAGTATAATTATTTAGCTTTTTGTCACGTCAGTATTTTTTCTTTTTCTTTTTGTCCCTTGGTTGAACTAAAGATTCTAACTGACACACATCAAATGCTATTTATTTATTATTTTTCTTTTCTAAAAAACATCTTCCAGCGTACCTCTCATCATTGATAATAACTTCACCTCCCAGGAATGTTGTTAACCCTGATCATGCTCTAACATTTGCTTCTACCATCCACACCTTTTTACTTTCTCAAAGTACTCTATAAAACACACATGCACTGTCTTCTGTGCTTTTAGGTAAACGTTGCTCCATGTGTGCGCACTGCTGAGAAAAGACAGAGACAGCAACTACCATTCACACTCCGATGCAATGGAGTATGAATATGATCTTGCCCAATGATATCTGGCATGCAGACTAGGGGGAGCCAGGGATTGAACCACCAGCCTTCCGATCAGTAGATGATGCTCTACCTCCTGAGCTACTGCCACCCTGTATAAATGCCCTTGCTTATCTAACTGATTAAGAAATTTTAAGGACACATGGTTGTACATTATCCAGATTCCTTGACACACAATCCCCTCGAGGCCCTCAAATGTCAGAATGTAATCCCCTACAACCTTTCTGTCATGCCCACTTGAGGTCTTCAAAACGTGATGCAGCTTTGAAGGTAAATGTCAAAATACTCCAACATCCTCACTCCTTCTTTCCTAATTATAACTCAGTCTTAGGCCTCGGTAACAGCAGAGTAAAAATAGAGTTGCAATCTCTGTACAACTGGGACAAGCTGGTGGGTTAGCAGATGAACATTAAATGTTACTGTTCTTAAGAAAAATGTTCTTTAACTACTTGTCAGAAAGCAATGCTAAAAGCAAAGTAATGGTAAAGTGTCCTTTCAGCCTTAGCATCAATCTGGGGATTTGCTAGCTTTCGTTAGCATTGTTAGTGTGCAGATGTTTGCAAAGAGCCGAAGTTGTGTTAGCAGCATAATGTACTTGTTTCTGATGTGGACACAGTTCCCATTATTTTCCTCCTTCCTCATGCAAACTGAAAACGAAGAAAAATGGCCTGTTGTTTGACCTTTTTTTTTCTTTTCTGCAGATAACTGAAAAAGTCAAGGCATTACTGTGACTGTAATTACAGATTCTGATTGGTGCAGTAATGTGTTATATTACTCTGTTACTGAAAAATTTTATGTGATAACAGTAACATGTTGCTTTGGAACGTGTTACTGTTATTGCTAATGAGTCACACAAACATGGAGTTTGCGCGGAAACAAAAGTCAGTTTTGGTCCAAAATTCAAGGATTGCAGTTATTACCTATGATATGAAGAGAGGTGATTCCAATTCCTGTGTCAGCACTGTCATGGACATAAAGAAAAATGGCTGATAGCTACTTACTGCATACAGCAGATCTGAGCACATTATATTTTTTCTCCTGATTATAAACCAAATGAGGTCTTTAAAGACTCTGATTTCAAAGACATGATGTGGGGGGCGGTGGGCATAGTTCAGATTGGCAACATGGAGAGTGTGATAATAAGCTTGTCAAACTGATAGTGTCTGTGTGGGTGCTTGAAATTTCAGATATATAATTGACCTATCAATGGACTGTTATCCCATGACAGGAAGCTATTTAAACTGAGAACTCTGTCTGCTGCATAGCATCTTTCAATAGTGCCACGTAGGGCGAGTAATTCATTTTCAGTGGCGTACACTGACAGTTTTTAGGCTTACTGTGGTGGTTGATGGTGTTGATGAGCCGGATTCCAACGTGGGCATGGTTATATGTTACTAAAACGATGTCAAACAGTTCTTCACTTTGGGGGTACAGCTCTCGCAGACGAGCGTTAACCGCCTCCAGAGCCTGTCAAGACAGAGAAACAGTCAGCTGAGAAAAATCAAGACCAAAAAAGAATTTAAGAATTAAAAAATAACATCTGTGTGTGCTTGTGTGACTTTAACCTTGACAAAGGGGAAAGCAGGCCCAGGAGCAAAGGGTTCGTTCTCATGTTCAATTTGGTATCTCAGATATTCCTCCACACCTTGCTGCTCAAACACCTTTTGCTCCCGCTCAGTCCGGAACAGGACCCGAGAGGAAACAGCTACGGTCACTGCGTTCTCTGGCTTCGGCTGCAGAAAACCAAAGTCAAGGTGGACAATGGAAAGATAAAGATGAACAAAAAAAGAGAACACCACTGAACAGTAATGATAAGGTTAATGGGAAACACAGAGAGGAATGCGTGCCCGTTATTTAAAGAGTGCGTGCTGTTTTGGTCTATTATTGTTATCTTCACATCAGTGTGTTAAATGCTATCGATGTTAACTTCTTTGAATGCCATTACATTACAGGAGTCATTTCGAGTGATAGAGAATGAAGGCTATGTATATTCAGAAACTCAACTATGTAGTCTCACAAAAATTGTTTACAGGTACAGCATTAACTGTTTATGAATTAAAACCATTTTCAGAGGCTGAAAAGTAATCAGACAATTTCATGACTATTGAATTAGAGCTGGAAGTCTTCACTTCAATCACATTGTGACTGTTTGAGTTTATGGAACTGTCTCTTTATGTTTTTTAACCCTCCTGCCATCCTTTAAAAAACTCACACCCATCACCCTAGGGACCATTCTCAGCCACGCCATAAAAAGACCATATATCCATATTTTATTCCACTTTAAATTAGCCAACCTTGTAAAACTACTTCTCCCTGAAATATTCATGTAAAGTTTTAATTATATTTTCGTTGTTTTAACCCTTCAAATCCCAGTGTTATTACATGAGCGCCCTGTGTTATAAGCCCCAAAAACCAAAAAACGAAACTAAATATTTCCACAAAAAACCAGTTGAAGTAATATGTGATTGTCATTATAAGTAGGCCTTTAGATGGACCAAAGATTGGCACCAACATACATTTTGACCTGCCATTATTTTTTTTGCATTTTTTTTGCAATTTAAAAATTAAAACTTCAAGGCCCTGAGTCTTCATTGACATCCAAGAAAAGAAGAAAAAATAAAATCATATGATGATAATTTGGGGTTGAAAAATAGCGTTTATAATGGAAGTCAATGGGCAGAAAATGGTCCCCAGGGTGATGGGTGTGGGGATTTCTGCTGCTCAGCCATTTTAGGCTGATTTAAGGAATTCACACTGGAATATTAACATTGACAGGTAAAAACTATCCTGTGGCAAGTTTGGTTATATTCCACTGAACACGGTGGAAATGGCAGCCATTTAACACATAGCAGTGGCACAAAAAGGTCCCAAGAAGGCAGGAAGGTTAAGAATATAGATGAAAGAATGTGCTATCTTGGGTGAATTTTAAAGCTGTTTGATATTATAATGTAATTTCATAGAATAGAGTATCTAGTTGGCAAAATCCCTTTATAATAGAAAAAGTACAAACTGCAGTTAAACTAAACATGGTGCACTCATAAAAGCAATTCTAAATTAAGAGTTACTAATAACAATATGCACATATGAAGTTAAACTTGCCAATGTAGCTTGCCATCACCAGTGTGTGAATGTGTGTGTGAATGGGTGGATGACTGGATATGTAAAGCGCTTTGGGGTCCTTAGGGACTAGTAAAGCGCTATATAAATACAGGCCATTTACCATTTACCATTTAAACTAATAATTTCAACATTTATAGAAAACAGTTTAACATACAGATATAAAAAAGCAAGAAATTGGGCTTAAGAGCACTGAGTATATATAAAAGTGGATGTGTATAATCTCTCGTATTAAAACCTCAGACTTTGGCTGTCACCATCTTGAGCAAGAAGTGCAAATCTGAGAAATCCAATAGAGTGCATACCTACTGTAGTAGCTGTTACACAACTTCAAGGGACTGTCTTCTAAATAAGTGGGCAGGTCACATGTGAAACTTTGAAAATCTCAGCTTCGAGCCAAGCGACTGAAATGTGTACCAATGAGAACACAGGATACAGGTGATTCACATATGACATTGCAGTTAATGCATTAGGGTTAACTAGAGGCTACCAGAGCCTGGTATGTCCACCAATGACCAAACAGCTTTAATGCGAAGCCTGATGAGCGAATTACTTCCTGTGTGGCTGGAGCTTTAGAAAGCGTGTAGGTTTGAAATTCCCTTCTCTTTTCATACACAGAGAATATGTCCATCTCTCATATACAGTCTGTGATTACAGCTTGTTGTTAGCTTTCAATATCACCTCAGCCTCATGTGGCTGTAGTAATTATGAAAATATTGCAAAGATCAGATTTAGAATTGTGCAGAAGCAAGAGAAAAATACAAAACACAAAATAATAAAAATATAAAAGATATATTTACCATGGGACACAAAACAATATTAAGGAGAAGTGGTAAACACAGACCTCCTGAATTTTCATCTTACAAGTTCCATCCTGTGTTTACCCTCTAGAATTAAAAGAAACACAATTTGTCCCTGCACTGTCAACACAACGCAAGCCTGTCCTTGAGAACCTTTGTAGGGCCAAATAATCAAGCTCCAAATGGATTTTTAGGCATTTAATTTCGTAAATATATAAAAAATTCAAAATCCCCCCCCCCCCCCCCCCGCGCTCCAAAAAACCCCTTACAACATTAATTATGACCAAACCAAAGACCAATATTTGTTTCTACTGTTTGTTGTTTGTTATTTTTCCATATTTCTGTGACTCTGAGTGACATATGTTAATGTAACCATGGTGACAAAGGTCTAAATCATAAATCCTAAAGTGTTTTTTAGCCTCAAACACGTGAAAAAGTCTAACAAGAAAATTTCCCTGCTCATGAGCTCCGTGGATAAACAGGCTTTACATGCAGTGCAAAAAAGACAGTCAAACAGCGTCTTAGTAGAAGTTGAGGGAAAATGCACAAACGCACCAATTTAATTTGCTTTTGAACTAAAAAGTACGTTCTAGTACTGTTCTTAAATACAAATCCACTTGGCAAGCGGTCAGGGAAACCACATTTCTCCCTAGCAACCTATAGTTACTAGGATGTAACCTGACCCCTGACGAGTGTCTAAGCCTGTGTGAGTGGGGCTTCAGTCATCAGTTTCACAGGGACTACGAGTCCCCTCGCAACTAGCCAAGTATTACTGCTTTTACTTTTTATTTTTATTGGAAGTCACCAACTGGAGGGTAATGTTTGAGCCGCAGTAGAGTAAAAACCTTCATATGACTAGGAGAAAATAGACCAATGGCATTCAGAATTTGGAGGCTTGCAGATCATTGCTGCTTTTTAAATGTAGGCAGCAGTCTGAGCCAGTCTGCACTGATCAACACAAGTCATTTGCAATGTGTCTCCTTGCAACAGGGAGCTCGACTCAACAACTTAACTGGTTTCCAAGCTGTTGTATTCCAATCATAGTCCTATTTAATAACAGTTCCTATCAGTATCTCTATCATGCAGCAACTGTGTGACTACTTGTGGAGAGATTCCTGAAATTCTGTTGTATGAGCTTCTGGCTGGTCTGTGAATTTAACTAGTCAGTGTGAATTTCAGTTTAATGTGAATTTCTTGTATGTGGATGGCAATAGATTCCTAATTTTTTGCCAGCTTATCACAGTTAATCACCATATTATCACAAACAGTTTGCACATAACAGCCAGCTCGAGCCCATTTAAACGCAAACTGAGAGCAGAGTCACTACATTTATTGTTGTTTTATCAGCACCTTGATTTACCAAAGTCCCAGACCTAGTTCCTGTCCTCAAAGAAACCTCTTCAAAGGTAACAAGACTCCAAGTTCTTTGCACATGGTCATAAGAATTTAATTTGTGTGGAATCATACTGTTTTATATGAATGGCAAAAATGTCAAACCTTCAGAATACAATGTCAACACTCCCGTCCTGTTTCCTCATGCTTTTCAGATTCTATACATTTAAAAAAGGAAAAACAACAATTTTATATTTCACTAAATAACAGAGAGGTCCATTTTAACGAGTCAGTGTATGTAGAGCTCTTTGGAGCTTTGTCTGTACATGTGTGTTTTGTTTCCATGGTCTCAGATGAACTGCTAGATGGCGCAGTGGTGTCATATTGTGTTCATGTTGCCCAATGTGTGTGTTTACACTCAGGCCTGTGTGTTTAGGGGTTGACGGGGGGGAGCTGCATTCCTCCTGGGTTAACTGGCAATAATTGCCCACAGTGGGCAGAGGAACTCGTGCCTGTGTAGTGGGAAGAGTGGGGTGAAGGGGCAAAGTGTTTCAGCCAATGCAGAGAACACTAATGTGCATGTGAAAGTGTGAAAGTGTGTCATGTGACACTGGGTAAATGGAGTGTTGCTTATGGGTTTTTTTTTTAAAATTTACTGTTCTGATGCAGTATTGATTGAATCCGATGCTAATTATTTTACTGTATATTTACTGTTGTTTATACAGTGCTGTGATCTTCAGCTGTTTTCAGTGCGTCTAAAATTGTGCTTGTGAGTCAGTATGTTTCCACATGGATGAGTGAGGGGTTGGATTCTGTGTATTGAGATGTTTGCCTGTTCTCATCTCAGCCTTGACGCTTGTGTACTTGTAAATAGGCCACAAGCCGACATGTGCGCCGTGCCATTGTTCCTGCATTTAGCCTCTTTTCCATCACAACCCTGCTGCTTGCTGACCTGTTGCCTACTTACCTGTTAACACACACGTCACCTGGCTAGGCTTAATCCCACATGGGAGTCAGATTAAAGGATAGATTTGATGAAACACTATTTAATTTTGACAGTTTCTATATTTCTGTGTCCACTGAACTGAAAAACATGTTTTCCGTGCATGCATATCATAGAAAAATATCATTGTTTTCTTCTTTTTGTTATTAGTCGTAATGCATTTCTGATCCACATATGTTTCACTATATGAAACATCAACACTGACTGCGAAGCACAATGAATGTGATAACAGATGAATTACACGACTCTAAACCTGACGCCATCTTGAAGGATTTACCTACGGCAGCGTATACAAACACAGGCATACGAGTTCACGAGTTCTGACAATTACAGCCTGTCTTAGCAAAACTAAGTAAAAAAGGAAGAGCAAGAGTGCAACTGCATAAAAATAGACAAAATGTGGAGTGTTATTCTTGCTGACTTAATAAGAGAAGAAAAGTTTAAAAAAAAATCTGCTTCATGTTTTAGTCAGAGTGAAATGTATCGTTAGGAAGCAGAAGGTCTGCATCAATTTGGCAAATGTCTTAAAAAACTAGTCATTAAGAAGAAAGTTGGCTCACAGTGAGGGAGAGGAGCTGAAATGGCATGTTACACACACTAAATAGACTGAGGGGCTAAATAAAGATTCTTTTGAACTGTGAATCATGCAACACTACTCTAGTAGAGTCCAAGAATATAAAAATGAAGCTGGAAATGAAGCAGAACTGTCCGCGTGTAATAGATCAATCCTGCATAGTCTGCACTTCAAAAGTGCAGCTTTCAGCTTGAATCCAAGGGGTTTAACAAGAGGTTTGCATTAAATAATCCTTCAATGAAAATCTTTTGCACTCTATCTGAAGTGTGGAACCCATGGACATCACCAAATGCTGTGTTTCTTCCACTGAGATGCTCTGCCAGGCCTGAATACACCTTCGATAGCTCCATCTCTCTGGCAAAGTCTAACCTGGCCTTCGTCTTAATGTGTAACCAATGTTTTGCACCTTAGTGTAAACCCTTTGTATTTCCATTCATGAAAGTGTTTCTTGACTCTAAACTTTGTTTTTTCAGCCTAATAATGGGGTCCCTCACTTTGACCTTTTATTTAAAATTACATTGTAAAGCTATAAAATGCAAATTTAACACTTCTTTATTTATCATATGTGTGTGCGTGCGTGCGTGCGTGCGTGCGTGCGTGTGTGTGTGTGTGTGTGTGTGTGTGTGTATAAAACAAGGGAAAGATGGCCACAAAACTGCTTGTCAGTCAATTATCTAGGGGTTTTCAGCCTCTGAAAGTGAGGGTGAGGGACTATGTATAGAAATATTTTCTATTCTTACATAGATTTTGTTAAACTCCTTGAATCAAAGCTGAAAGTCTGCACATCAACTGCATATTGTTGGATTTAAAAATCTACGGTAGCAGTTTGCAGAGGTAATGCTGCAAAAGAAAATCACATCTTTGGCCAAATTATAGACTGTAATTTTACTCCTTAAATAGTATTGCCTATAATATATCTTTTTTTTATAATGTACATGTCTCTTTGTTTTGTTGGTTAGCGTTGGATGTAGCACAATCAGATTAGCAGTTGCCAGCTCAAGTTGTTGTCATCTCGAGAAGCTGTAAACACGAGAATCTTTCCCATCAGTACCTCTGATGTAACACGAATGCCCACTGGGAGATGGTGTTAATTAAAGGCCACAAAGAATAAATATTTAACAAACTACAATATTAGATCATTACTTCTTTTTTTCAAACAAATCCAGTTCCTAATAGTGAGCCACACATGATACTGTTGAAAAAGGCTGGATGTTTAGTTACTGGCGTAGTTACAAATGTCAGTAGGTTTGTGACTTGCTAAAACAAAGAAAAAGCTTCATATGCGCCATGAGAGTTGCTTCAGAGCCTGCAGGAGAGGATGTCATCTAAAAACTGCTATTATTTTTTCAAAGTCACCAAAACATTCAGTGTAGTGAAGGGTGAGTATGAGACTGTATATTCCTTCGGCAGCCAATACGGACGTGAAGAATGGATCGACATGACAGCACACGTGATGATGCGTTAGGTCAGCCCGTTGGTTAGTAGAGTGGGAGTATCCGTGATCATGCAAGCACATCAACAGCCATCACAGGAGGTTCAAACAGGGTGAAAGGTGTGGCACTGACTGGACACCAACTTTCAACTGGGACATACTTACGAAGAACACGCCTCCCTCCACCTTCCGGGCTCGTCTCCCTGTCACCTTAGCAGAATGACAGTTTTTATTCATCACAAAGCTTTTTTTCAGCATCACAATATTTCCTTTAAATAATGTCCTGCTATGCCTGACGCATAATTCTACATATTTCTAAAAGCTATGGAGACAAACGAGAAATGTGATCAACGTGCACAAAATCTCAGACAGTTTTGCAGGTGTACCAGACTTTTGGTACACAGTCTACTCTATGAATAACGTGTCACACAGTCTGAGAGTGATCCCAGAGCAAGACTCCGGTGCTTTGCTGTGATTTGATACCAGTAGTGTTAACTGCCTGGCCTCTCTGAGCGGGCCTCCAAACCCAGTCATATGGCTCCTCTGCACTGGGGACTCAGAGTAACTATAATCACTTCCAACCCACTGATGTCTGTGATGGCAGAGGCAACTGTATAAATAAAGTTGATGGTGATAAAAAAAAAAAAAAGAAGGAAAAAAAGGAAAATCCTCAGTGTGATTCTGAAGTGGTGCTCAGCTTCCCCCTTTATATTTTAATCCCGTTAGAGCTTCCCAGATCATGGATACCCCGACTGGTATCCATGAGTCATGTGTTATTTACATATTACAGCCTGAGAGACATCCCTTCTACCCACGGGGAGCAGGGGTGGGGAGAGAAAAAAGGTGAAAGAGGGTGAGAGGGGGAAGCGGTGGGAAAATAAAAGCAGTGAGAGTGTGAGCAGAGACTGGCAGGGTGAGGCGATCGGGGGGGTGCAGATATTTATAGATAAGGTAAAGGCCAGTGATGATGCAGTCTGTTCCAGCACCGGCAGATATGGTAACATGGCAGAGTGACCGGACACTGCCAGAAACAGCAATGCTAACACAGGGTTTATGAGGTTTGGTCTAAGAATCAGGCCAGTATTATCACCCAACTGAAAATTATGCATCATGAAATAACGTGCACGGTATTTGGTTAGTGTTTGTGCATTTTTTATGCCACACTTTGGGTATGATAGTTGAAGGTTTGACAGTATAATTACTCATTTATGATTTATTTTGATCTTGTCTAAGATAAACGTGTAAAAGAGGCTTACAGGAAGTCACGGGAGACAGTGACACAGACCAGCCTGGCATCACTGAGTAGGGTATAAATAACACAGACGTCTTTTATGTGTCGTCACTTTGCATTTTTTGTAAGTTGTGAGTCATTTTACATCATTAACCTCACACAACCTCTCACCACAAGCCTAATTTTAGTCTTTTAACATAGGGGCAGGGGCGTAATTTCCAGACCCAACCAACATAACCCCCCCCCCCCCCCCCCCAAATAAAATTATGAATTATCTTGCATAAATAGGCTGCTGATTTTCTTTACTCATTTCAGTTATTACCAGCAAAATAGTTGCATGTTTACTCATCTGCGAATTTACCCAGATGTATTTATTTATTTATTTAGACAGAGATGAATGTGAGCACAAAGTTACGCTGATGCAGGGTGTCAAACATCTCTGGGACAAGATCTGACCAACCAAAATGTCCAATTTATCTCCATTAATAGCTTTGCACAGAGCAAACATTACAAAGGAGGGAATTTTATACTATTTTGTGCATGTTGCAAATCCGTAGGAATGGATTACATCCTTAGCATAAAGTCCAAACTACTAATTTATTCAGTTTTACAGCCTCCTTGCTGACAGATGGCACCAAACTGTGGTTGTTAAGCCCAAGAAGTTGGACTGATTTACTGCAGTAGCGTTTCTTTATACTGAATGTGGAAAACCTATGATGTGTGGTTGAACCTGAACATAATTGCCAAAAACTATTTCATTGTCAGTTTGCTAGTTTGGATTGTTTTTGTTATTTTGATTTTTTTTAATGTGAGCATTTTCAGAATGTGCTTAAACGTCTTTACAGTAAAAGGAAACAGCAACAAAAAGTTTATTAAGCTGTATTTTTCTGGTAACTAGTAAGATAAAAATTGGACTGTGTGTTTCCCACAAACTAAAATGAGTTTGACCTTGCTTTATGATCTATAATATAGAAAAACTAAAGGTATAAAAAGTGTAGAAACTGTGTGATATTTACTTGCACAGTGATACATCTTTGTGTTCATACAATACTGGAGGATTTAAAAATTGTTTGCAGCATTGCTTTAGACCTTCCTGTGTTTTAAATAATGACAACAAGTTAAGATAAAACCTGTTCACCACATTTAAACTGTTTTCAAATGGATTAGGGTTGAAAAAAAAAACCCTCATTACCTGCCTTTGGACGTGTTCTGTTTCAGCATAGATATAATGAAAAGGTCTATCAGTGCTATTTGGTTACACTTGTCAGACCATTTAAATTATTTAAAGAATTATTTAATATGACACGGTAACATGGCTAAAAGTGCACGACTAAAAAGAAGTAACACCTTCCAAATATGACCCTTTATTTGTCCTCCTATATATGTTCTGCTTAAAGTTCATTTCACTGTGTTTGATTACTTATCACACCACCTGATGGAAAACGAGATCATAACCAGATGGTGATTTCTTTTGTTCAATTAGAAAGTTCATTCATTGAAATAAACTCAGTGTAATCTATTCGGTGCAGTTCCTATGATAAATAATCACATACAGTTTTCTCTAATGCTGTTATGTAGGTATGTGCTCTTTCAGATGAATGCATTACACGGTAATACGATGCGGTAATATTTAGACAGATAGCTAAGCGCTATCATTGGGACACATGGGGATGCATGTTTACAGTCCGAAAATACACCGATGTGGCCGCGTTAATCTTCGAGCAGCACAGATTACTCGGCTTTTAGACACTTTTAGCTGAGTCCTTTCACGTTAGCTTGCATTTCCTGTGAATACATAACTCAGTCTTTAATGTTTTTCTTCTTGCCCTTATTCTTCTAATCGTACGAGCTTACTAAATGCTTTGTTAGTTACATTACAGTTATGCCCTCTCAGAGTCACTCGGATTAGTTTAGCAGCCTGGTCCGTGATTCCCTGGAAATGGTACAGTATGTTCTGTTCAATATCCTGCAACGCTATAAACAGAATCAAAACCTTTGCCAGGGAGTGTGATCTGATCCCTTTTAATTGTAAGCTGAGATCCAAGCTAAACATTTACAAACTGGAGTTTTCATCTCGACAGTTTAATATAAGTCCAGGCTGTGGACCTAGCGATCAAGTATAGCTGCAGTCTGGTCAAGCAAACTTTGTAATATATTCGAATTGTTCATTAAGAGATTAAAGCATGTGACTGCTGGCTTTCTGTGTGATTTCACTACAGTACATTTGTTTAAATCTATTATATAAAACATCCTCTTGACATCTACCAGGTCATCATCAGCCCATCTATGATTTGGGTGAAAGGTGCGGTTCATAAAATCTTTGTCTGTTAGGAATTCCCAAATGGAAATGTGCCTATGTAGCATGTGGCAACTGCAACCCTAATGTTAGACAGGTCAACTGTGACCTTAGATTTATTTGGAAATACAACATTACAAGGCATCGTGTGTATTGCTGTCATTAAATCTTGTGTAAATGAGCCTGTGCACCCACGTCCAGTGAGTGATCATCATTATCAGCTTGCCTGCCCAGCTGCTAAACTCTGGCAGACACAGAAGATATTAGTTTTTTCTTCAATTCATTCATGACCGAGGCAAAGGATGAAATAGACTCTGAACTCATAGTCTGTGGACCCCAAAACACAGCCAGACTCACAGTTTTCCTGTCGCTCCTGATTCCCAGTCCCCCCCTTTTTATAAGGTGTGCTTAAAACCGCACGTGGGCAATGTCAACAGCTGACTCGAGAGAATAAGCTGGGCGTGGGGGGGCAGCAACAGGGTGGAGAGAAGGAAGAGGAGTACAGAGGGTTGTTTGGTTCCATGTGATTGTCTCAACCGGCAAGGCCTTCGCGCTCTTGTGATCTGGAAAGATTACATAATAAAAGTGGGACACATGCAGTTCTGGGTGGAGAGTGAGACTTACTGGCTTTGGCTTGGCAGTGAGGCCCAGGTGGTCTTTGTCAAACTCTCTTTTCCCCTCCCATGATCCTGCGCTGTCGCCGTTGGACGAAGGGGCAACTTTGAGCTCGGCGACCTGTCCGCTCATCACCTGCACAGGCTCCAGACTCATTTTCACCATAGAGGATCCCTCTGTCTGCACTCCCAAAGCTATCCAGACTACTCTACCTTTGGTAAAGACACTGTCCTCCGCTCAGGCGAAAAAAACAAAGAAAAATGTTTAAAAAACACAAGCAAACACAGAATATGTCCCACCTCAGTCTGTAGCATTTACGGAGACTCTTCTGTCACGTTCATTGGTGATTGGCTTACTAAAGTGGTTTGTTGGTGTTGCACCTGCCCTGAAAGTAGTCCGAGTGTGAAGAGCGAAAGTGTTGACTCTTCACTTGTCTGTATCCCTCGTTCCCCCCACCCCTTCAAGAGAATTACTGCTCCTTGCATCCACTTCCACACAACATGAAATACTCATTCACAACCGTGCTCCTCTGTGACAGCGTACATGCACACACGCGCTGTCACACATACAGTCTGTCCTCGGTAAGTATGTTGCGGGCTGTGCAGCAATCCATCTGCTGCTACCTCTCTGCCTGTCTCTATCCCCTTGCTCCCCTCTCCCTCCCTTTCCCCTTCCTCTCTGTCCCATTCAATCACTCTCTCGGCTCCCTGGTGTCATTCGTTCCCCTCCTGCCGACCAATCACAACCCCACTTCCTTATTCAGCGCGGCCCCTCCTCTACACCCCCCTCCCCGCCAACAACACCGTCCCTCGTGTGTTGACGATGCAGTTTGCCCCAGAGGCTCATGGGATGCTCAGGCACACGGTAAGTACACAGCAAAAAATAGCCTAAGTGATGAGCCATTTTATCCAGTGGCGAGCCAGCCTGCTTTTTTTTTTTTTTTTAACCACGTGACTTGATTGGTGAAGGCCAATCAGGTGAAAGACTGGACAAATCATTAGAGAAAAAAGTGGAATTATCATATTATAACACCAGCTAACTCTGTGTTTTTAGAAACATGTAAATAGATTTCGACTTTTTAAACAATAACTACTGGGGTATAGCGAGTATAAGAGGCAGTGAGGGAGGGGGTGTTAAGGGAATGGGGATAGATTAGCCTAAAGGTAGCACATAATGGATGTAACCTTCATTTAAACCAAGGTTGCACACTCAGTAAAATTCAGGCCCATTAGTGGCTGTACTCCTAATAACACAGCCCAGCATCGAGCTCAGTGCTGCTGTGGTTTGTTGCTGTATTTTACACACACACAAAAATTACAAGTTCATAAATGTTTTAGGCTAAATGTAAAAAAACAAAAAAACAAAAAAACAACCAAAGTATTACAGGTTTTAACTTGGATTTAGAAACAAATATTACTTTTTTTTCTGAATTCACAAAAGACTAACAAAGAAAGTTCACCAAAATTTTGTCACACAGGGCCAGATTTGTGAAACCCCCAAATATGATACCTCACAGGTGACTTACAGAAGTTTCACTGTTTTTTAAACCCAGGTGCTGTCACTTCATTTCAATATCAAGCACAAAAAATAAGACTTGCTTTAAATATAACGGAAATGCATATGCAGCAGGGTCAGAGTCTGAGTTCCCACCTTGTAGATGCAATCTTGTCATTGCCTTGGGTTAGATTAGGTGGGTAGGGTTTCCGTAGTCACCAATGATGAATTACAGTCATCCCTCGTTTATCGCGGGAGTTACGCTCTAAAAATAACCCACGATATTTTTTACAATTATTATAGATGTTTTAAGGCCGTAAAACCCCTCACTACACGCTTTATACACTTTTCTCAGACAGCCATGAACATTTTCACACTTTTCTCTCTTGTTTAAACACTCAAACCTTCGTAGGTCCAGAACATGGGAATAGAGCAGCTGCGAGAGAATTCAACATTAATCAGTCAATGGTACGGAAGTAGAGGAAGCAAGAAGAATGAGTTGAGTAAAGATTGACTTATTTGACTGTTTTGTTTCGCTTCATGTGCCTTATAATCCGAAACATACGGTAACTTCTACCTTCCTTTACCATGTCCAGAAGTCCAACTTTTTGTGCGATGGTTAGCATCTTCCTCTACCTTTTGGGTGTTACTGCAGGCGATGGGGCGGTACAAATGTTTAATCGACATTTTTGTGTTTGTTGGGGACTTACAACTTACAAACATACAGTACAGCACTTCAGAGTCACACTGCTAGCAATGAAAGAGTCATGTAAATTTGACAAGATGAATGCCTTCCGTACTGTAAGGAGACACGGCAGGAGAGTGATTGACAATGGTCTACAGCCAATCAGAATGCAGAACACGATGCGCTGTGAAAAAGGGTTAGGGTTAGGGGTTAGAAGAAAAAGCATGCAAAGTTGCACAAAAAAATCAGTGAAACAGTGGGGCTGCCAGTATAAGAGCTTCCAGCTTCATCCAGAGGAAAGACCGAGAGTATGGAGGGACCCGGAGTATAGGTGATATAGAGCAGAGCTGTACAGTACTCACTACTGTTTCTGACTCCTCATCCTCGCCCTCTCCATTACGTCACCTCTTCAACCTCCTCATCCACTTCAAGTTCTCAACTTACCAAATGGTCATCTGCTCCTTGTGAACTCATTCTATTGTAGCCTTTCCCTTAGTGTTATTTAACCTTTGCATTAATACATTTTGATCCAAGAAATCGGTGTTGCTTACTCCTTCTTTAACACTGTATACTAGTCAACATGTGGTGGCCGGTGTTCTAGTGATACCTGGACCAGTGATCACCCTTTAACTGAATAACTGGACATATGGCTGATGGGAGACAGAGGATGGAGGGACAACAGCTGAAGGAGTTTTCTTCACAACAGTCATAATAGGGTTTTTATAAAGCTGAATACCATGTTATATTAGAAAACCCTAACAATGAGACAAGTGAGTTGAAGGGTTGATGCCAAACTCTTAAGTTTAATACGTGTGTGAATATTTCAACATGTTCATGCTCTGTCAAACTATCTAACACTTGCAGATGTTGCAGTTATACTCTGTAATGTGAGCTGGACTTATAATGCAACTTGCTGTGAATACGTATATTAAAAAAGCACCAGTGTTGCTCTGTCAGTGCTAGTATTTATGCTGAAAGGACGTAGTAGCTCTTTTTTCCTCTCCTCATCCATTCCGGTGCACTCAGGGCCATCCGTGCACAACACGACAGAAAGTTCCTTGGCAGGCCGGTCCATCTAACCGGTCTCAGGGTTGTCAAACATAAGACCTTGAGGCCAGAATCGACCCGGGAAGGACTCCAATCCAGTCCACTGGCTTTGGAAAATGTGAAATGAAACAATGACCTTTGCGTGGTCTTTGTGAGGACTTTCTTTTAAAATGTCACCGACATGCTGTTAGGACCTCAAAGCTGACTTGTCTCACAGCTCCATCTGGTGGCTGCTCAGCAAACTGCACCCCCCCTTCACCGTGACCTCTATTGCTGCAGTGTGATTCACGGTTTCTCTGCTGCTCCCAGCTTGTGTGTGTGCACATTTGGGCTGTTTGGCTTTCCACTGAGCTGAAGCCTGATGCAACAAGGCTCAGAATAGATTTATATCGATCCGTGATGGATGGCTAGGGAATGAGTGATGGAAAAAAAAAGGGCCAAGTAAGTGGAGTTTAAACCGAGGAGTGAACCAAAAGCAGAGAGCTGATAATATCGCTGTGATGGGTTTCTGGGGCTTCTGTCTTTATATGTTTCCACAAATACAGAGTCCTGTAAAGATACAGGCACTAAAACAAGCGCATAAAATGTGTTGTTTTTGTGTTTCCAGGTCTTACAGAGAGCAATCCGAAGCTCAAATCTCATGAGTCATTTCATCGTGTTCCATTATTTGTCCTCGCCATCCAGCTGAGTGAATGAGAGTGTGCGGATACCGGAGGTGACATTAATTTTTGGAGTCCTAAAATTTCCACGCTTATGCATCAATACGTGGAGTGAAGTAGCGTGTTTTGTGTACTCGTATCCCTGCGCTTTGGCCTGGGCACGGTTACCATGAGAACAGCATGAATGGTGACATCACTGCAGCAGTGTGACATCACTGCTAGATGGTGACTCATGCTTATGTTGTGTGTGAGCATAAGAGAAAAATGGAAGAGAGAGAACGCTGAAATGTATGAAGATGCAATCCGAAGGAAACACCAAAACAAGAAGTCACTCTCAACATCCACGTGTTTTATTCTATGTAACAAAAATAATGACATTGTTTTTGTTCTAGGAGTCTAACAATATTGAAAACAAAAGAAAAGCAAAAAGTTATCCAACTGGACAATCAGACATTTATGTGAACATCAAAGAGAAAGGTTGAATTTAATTAGATCACACAAAAGAGCACAAATGAGCCTCCGTCAAAATGAAGCATTTATATTCATGTCACGAGCTCGGTGTGTACGTGCCTATTACAACCGCAGCAGTCATCACAACGCAATCCTGTCCTTGGCACGGCTAGCTTTCAACGTATTTTTGAGTTGGGCATTGCATGACAAAGTAACCACAAAAACAAAAGCCTCTTGTGTCTGCAAATCTCAGGGCTGAAAGTAAAAGTGGCTCCCCAGCTTCGATGTGGGGCTAATTAGGATGGACAGTATCTAATCAGCAGCGGACATCAGCACACTGTGAAGCCACTTTGCGAGCCAATCTGTTCTAATCAAAGCATTTGACCGCATATTGGTCAATAGAAAATTGGATGATTAACCAAGCTGATGACAATAATGTAGCAAGTCAAAACAACAAAGCAATAAGCACCAAAGCAGATAGACCGTGCGGTCCTGTAGTTCCTAACTTCACTGGTTTACTTAAAAACAAGTCCAAAAACATCTTCCAGAGAAGACAGACAATCTAGTTTGAATTATTTTTGTGTATCAGCTTTCAATTTACTCTGACTGCAATTTTGATTTTGAAAAATGGGACAACTGAGTTGAAAACTGAGATTTGGTTTACTTAAATCTGCAGGTTTCATTTGCACTCGGGAGCCTTATAGTTGCAATGACAGGTTTTTTGGATGTTGGTTGCAACATCTCATTATTGCAATACTAACACGTAGTATTATCGCCAATAAAGTTGCCATGGGGAACACTGTAGGAAATACTTATTTACAAATACCCAGTGTACAGTTAGCATAAACTTAGAGCTAGTTTAGTGCTAGTATTTGAATGTTTAGATATCTCAAATACCAGCAGCAACATCCTTTAGCTGGTTAACAACACCAGTCTCTTCTCCAAAGTTCCCTTAAACAACATTGTTTACAATCTCTAACCTATGATGACTAATAAAGTTTGCAATTTGGAATGTAAACTCTGTAGGTTAGCTTGTTTCTTGACTAGCAATTAGCAACTAGCTAAAAATCTCTATATTCTGGGAGAGGGATGAGAGCTAAAGTAAAATTCACTTATAGTTTTTCCATTTTTTCCACATATACTCATTACACACACACACACACACACACACATATATATATATATATATATATATATATAGATATATCTGTCCAGAAGAGCGCAGTCCTGGGAACAGCTAAGATACTGCGCAGGACCCTCAAGCTCCCAGGCCTCTGGTAGAGGACCCGAGCTTGAAGGATAAACCGCCCGCAGGGGCGTGCTGGGTGTTTGTTTATAGATATATAGATATATATAGATATATATATATATGCTGAAAACTTTTAAATAAAAAAGCATTTTGTCATAAAAAAGAACGTGATGTCATTTATTTGTTTTAAATATTAAAGTCCACATTGGCGCCTCTTTGCAGACTCAAACCAATGACACAAGCCGAGAGAAACATGTTCATTAATTTCAGATTTCTGCACTTCTTTTGAGAAAAACACAACTTTATCCATGTTTAGCATTTGATCTTCCGGCATGTTCATTACATCATAAACAGAGACTGTACAGTAAGGTGTGGCATTATATTTTCATCCACTGGGTGACACTGTGACACAGGACTATATTTCTTAATCATTCTTCCAATTCACACACCTCTCCTCACACCTTCAGGTTCCCCCTGCTCAACGAACTCCACATATGAGTGTAACCTGTAGAACTGCAACTGTAAGTTAACAAAACAACATGTCCCATGTTAGAGACAGCACAGTACATACTGAATATATACCAGCGGACCACAAAAGCAAATGTATTATGGGGAATAATACTCAGTGATTTTTACAAAGTTAAACTAGACTGAGGCATCTCTTTTTCCACAAATGATACAAATACAAAACACGTGAGCACTCGCGCAAACGCTGCATATACTAACCTCACTCTTTCACACACACTCTCTCTGTCTCTCTCGCTCACGCACACACACACAGTAGCTGTTTCATCATATGAAATTAGGTCTAAGCTAGTGGTACATTTACATATATTTGTTTATATTCATAAATACGATTACAGTCGTATTATAATGTACATGTAAGTTTATCGTTACAGTATCACACCACGGACGCTCTTTCTGTAGCTTTAGGGAGGGAAGATGTTGAGAAGGAGGAGGTAATCTGATTGGCTGGCAGGACAGGAACACAATATTTTTGTGCAAAAAGTGTGACTGGAAGAATCAAGACACTTCTAAAGGCTTTCAGAGGTGCTAAATTGAAAGATGCTGTCATGCTTTTTTTTTTAAAGACATTATTTTTGTATTTTAAAATTTAAGACACAAGGGTTTAATGATTGTTTGGATCGTGATGTTGATTAGATTGTAATTTTAGCTATTGCACTTTGTTTGATCCTCTGGTTTCCAACCATTTTTTTAACAAATAAAAAGGCCACTGTAGTATTTACTTCCTTCAATAAATGCAGCTCGATTTCAAGACTGATGAATCAGCCACTTAAACTGATTCACAGTTAAACTGTGACAATAAAGGTTTTTAATTTTAATGGGGGAACATTTATTGTCTCACTGAGATTTAAATAAGACTGATACCACTCTCATGTCTGTGCACCACTGCAAACACGAGTTATCTACAGTAATTCCCCTCCTGGCTACCTGCTTTCATTCATATTCACTTCAGCGTTTTGCTCTCTTTCACATTGATTTTAGATCTAAGCTGAGTTCAGAAAAGTTCCTCCCCCCTCCACCTATTATCAAAGCGTTTCCTCCCTGACATTTAAAGAGGAAGAAGACAAAAACGGGGGGAGAGCAGGAGAGGGGATGCCTGTTTCAGCTTTTAATGTGAAACAACAGTGAATCGTGGAGGCAGCTTTGGCCTTTCTGAGAAATACCGTTTGTGTCATAAGGTCTGCAATTACCGTCCTGATTATCCCGACTCCATGCTGCTACACTCGTTCCTCCTGCAGCTCAAATTGCTGGTCTCAGAAAAGGATGTTTTATATCAAGATGCATGTTTTTTTTTTTTATTTCAGTCAGGACTATTTTAAAAAAAGATTATTCCCAAATAGAGTGATTTATATTTAGCAGTTGGGCTCTTTTCTCAGGATCTCCTATCCTTCCTCGCGCATTAGTGGAGAGGAGCAACAAGACCCTTGGTACAGAACAAAGCACACAACATTGACATGGCACTAGTGTTGGGCTAGAGGTGGGTTGCAACTTGCTGATGTAGCAGCAACAGTAAGCAAGCTAAAGGTACTTTAACAGCCAACAGAACATGCTAGATATTGTAGTTTCTGTCCATTATTAGACAAAACAGTGCTCACAAACCAGACTTAACAAAATCTAACAGTGTTAAAATTAAACTTGTTAATGAAATAATGAATGAAAGAGCAGCTGAATCTTACAGCTGTTTTTCTCAGGGTGCTCTGACCCCATGTTTCCAAACTATTATTTATATCAAAGCAGACCCAAAAAGGTCCTGATTAAACAGGTAAGCAAAGATTTGGGATTTTTTTACTCTAAAAAACAAAAAAATACCAGAGGAAGTTCTTTTCTACAATGATTGTAGCCATTAAGAGTGATAATTACAGAGAAATATGCACCAAAAAAGAGCACATGCATATTTCTGACAGTAAAAAACCCTTGCCATCAGAGAGCTAATAGAAACCATAAAAATATCTTATATTTCTACACATGGTAGCAAATGGCAGGCTGATGTAACTGTCAGCTGTCAAGACATTATTGCATAAAATAATTATAAAGCAGGCCACGAAGGGAGCACCTGCTCAAAAAAGGTCTGATTATATTATCTGGAAGATAAAATTAAGTTTAACTTGATTATTAACCTTTTATGAAAACATAATGTATGTTAACCTTTCTGATTACATATTGATTTTTTAAATCGAATGTGGAAAACTTTTAGACGCAGCCACAAGTCACTGAGCAGTACATCAGTATGCCTCACCATGCTGAGACTCAAATCACCTCCCTGCCTCATATTTAAAGAGTAAAGCTTGTGGACACTGTGCTCTAATGTGTTACAACTGCCATATAACTGGCTGTGTGTTTGGCTGTCAAAGGACTAATGATTGCTGCGGCACATTCATGCACAAACACCTGCAGACAGGGTGGTTTGACCTGGCTTTATGAAGTGTGTTTACTCTGAACAAACATATACTAGAATTCATATACACACGTAGAGACATCACAAAAGACAAACAACGGAGTACCTTTCATTTACACAACTCTCTCTCCCTCTAGCAACACATTACATCTTTCTTAATGTTCAACTGGTCCTTGTTGGTCTAATATAAGACAAAACAGCCCATAGAGTATATCATCTAAACATGGGCTGTTGAGCTGTTGGCAGAGCTTATACTTGGATCTAATTAGATATTAAAGCAACATTTTAATTTTTTTCACCCACTTTCTTAACCACTTATCCAACTGAGGTTCGTGGGAGGACTAGAGTCTATTCCAGTTATCTTAGGGCACACCCTGCACATGTTGTTAGACTATTACGGAGCAAAAACATAGAGACAGACAACCAGTGACACTCACATTTGCACCTATGACCAACACAGAACAACCACTGACTGTGGGAGGAAGTCAGAGTACCTTAAGAGAAGCCACACAGGATGGCCCCAACAGGAGCGATGTGAAGTGCTAAGTACTGCATCACTATTCACACTGTGCTCATTTAATACCCTTCTAATGTCTCTAGGGTAAGCTGGGGCCATGCAACACTTAGCATAGCATAGCAAAAAGACTCAGGGGCAGTGTTGCCAACTTAGCGACTTTGTTGCTATATTTAGCGAGTTTTCAGACCCCCTTAGCGACTTTTTTCCAAAAAGCGACTAGCGACAAATCTGGCAACTTTTTCTGGTGTTATTGGAGACTTATGACGACTTTTCCACGTGAAAGAACGTATCGCTCTTACTCTCAACAAGCAGCGGGTGCTGCCGTGGGCACCTCGCCTTTGGCGGCAGGTAGTCCTCACGCAGCAGTCCCCCTCAGCTGATGTCAGAGCAGGAGATATTCACCCCTACGCTACAAACTACAAATGAATCGCGCATGAGTGAAGCCGCTGCTTCCCCCCTGCCCCCTTCCCAGAGCGGCGGTAACTGTACATTTTTCTTAGGAATGATGTTTTGTAGTTCATTGATTTAAGAATCAATGCACTACAATAAATCCTTCCAATCATTGCAAACTTAGAATTCGAATGTCCTTGCAGAGCCTTAAGTCCATCTTGTACATCCATACAAGTAACACTTGGAAACCAAAGCTAGGTAGCCAGCTAACCACCTCTGTGTTAACCATTACTGCAGATTAAGTTATTCATGTTGTGTATTTGTGCTTGGGACCCAGCTAGTTAACTGTAGTTTGCTTGCTTACTAATATTGCCACTAGCAAAATAAGACACTTTAGTTTTTTGTTATCCTAATATGGAGTTTGTGTTGTATTCTATTTCGTTCTAAGAGTTGGTCATAAAACTGCAACCAGGCTAGCTGTTTCCCTGGTTATCAGTTTATATGCTATGCTAAGCTAGCATCTCTTGACTCTATAAGAGGTCGTGTCCAAATTCATGGACTGCATCCTCCTGAGGCCGCATTTGTAGGCCGATTACGTCACAGCGACACGACGAAGGCTGTCCAAAATCGTAGACTCCTCCGAATGCAGCTGACCAATGCGTCCACATTTTCCCCGAATTTGAAGGATGGGTCGGGTGTGTCCTTCGTGGCCCACCATATCCCAGAATTCATAGCAGCCAATTCGAGTTTTCAACAATGGCGGCCAGTACTAAGTTTTTAATCTTATTACTCTTTCTGGGTCACAAAATAAACTTTTAACATATTTTCAGGCGAGAATGTAGCTGTGTAAAACTTCAACTATCTGCTCGGTTTATCAGGATATCACATGTTTGCAAAAGTGCTCTGACGTTTTCGGAGACGTCTGTTACCCACCACCTCGATAGCTAGCCGGGAACTCGAGGGTCACTGAAGCCGCCGAGAACGACAAAATCCCGGCACATCATTTTCAGATCACCGCGGTCTTTTGCTACTCAGGTTAAACGTAATATATAAGTCACTTAGACAACCTAAAAATTTTATTGTTTGCCTTTTTTCAGTGTTTTATTTGTTCGTGAGTAAATCGGTTTGTCTGAGATTAACGTTATTAGATTAGATTAGATAAGAAAAAACTTTTTTTAATCCCCCGGGTGGTTTTCGCACAGCTGAATAAACGTCAAACAGAAAACCGATTAAACAGAAGTGTGAGAAGGTCGAGAATTTACACCAGTGTCCTGTTATATTTTAGATAGGAAGGAGCAGACAGCTGAGTTTATTAAACTCCACCGAGACAGCGGTGACGCAAATCTGAAGGCTAGACCGTCCAATTTTACGTTTACTTCCGGCCTACCTGACCTTCTGAGGACCCGGCCCACATAGACTGTGAAGGCCGGGTCCTCAGGAGGATGCAGCCCATGAATTTGGACACATCTATAGTGATGTCAATATTATTAGTTAGCTTACATAATTTGGAAGTAAGCTACTTTACATTTACATGTTGTAAGTCTTGAAAACAGTGTACATGTTACACAAATAAAAAAGCAGATTAAAAAAAGATGTGATCTTTATACTTCAGTTGTGTTGCAGCCTTGTAATATCGCACACTAGGCACAGAGCCTGACAGCATGAACATCTGAGTGAGACTATTTCCTATGTAAATCTGTATTTTATTTCTTTGATCTGCGCTAAACAGAGCTGGAGGGATTTCCACTTTCCACAGATCGGGCTGAATTTATAAAGACGCTCAGCTGGACTGAAGCAGAAGTGCTTCAGGAGAGCTGCACAGCAGGGCAGCCCGGATAAAAGAATGGCATCAATCAGGGGGTCCGTGTTCCAAACATGGCTTATTTCCAGACATCACTACCTCAGAGAAAGGGAGAAAGAAAGATTCCCTGCCTCTCTCCTTCTCCTCCTCCTCTCTCTAGCAGCATCCCTCCCTTTCTCCTCCTGCTTCACTGTTCTCTCAGCCTCCTTCCTTCTCTAAATTCAGTTCAACTCTATTACCCTTGCTCTGTTTCTCCACCCCTCCCAGTCTACTTCTGCATGTCACACTGCAGCAGTAGGACAATGGAAGGGTCGGATTTGGCTGCCTCTTTAAACTCTTCCAAGGTGATCTCATCGTTCTGGTCCTTGTCCATCTTGGAGAAGATCTTGTCTACACGCTGCTGAGGGGTAAGCCCGTCCTCGTTCATACGCATCATGATCACTGTGCCTACCATCTTGTAGATGGCCTGCAGAGGGCAAAAAAGGGGAAATAATGCTCAATTTTGCCTTAAATACAATTAACAGTTTATTTTTAACACAGACACACCTCGATGATCTCCAGCATCTCCATGCGTGTGATCTTTCCATCTCCATCTAGATCGTACATGTTGAAGGCCCAGTTGAGTTTCTGCTCAAAGCTACCCCTGGAGGTGATGGACAGGGCGCAAATGAACTCTCTGAAGTCGATGGTCCCATCGCCATTTTTGTCAAACGTCCGAAACGCATGTTGAGCAAACTTAGAAGCATCACCATATGGGAAAAACTGCAGTTTAAAAATGAGAAAAACAAAAGTTTGCAATGAGACATTTGTGCCATTGGCCACTTTAGGTTCAACTGTTGACTGTTGAAGTATATACTATCCTTGATGAATAAACAAATGCAGTACAGCATGGGTGCTGAAGATCATTAATGTTACTTTAGGGTAGAGTAGCATTCATCTCTCAACCAGTACTGGTACTGGTATATTCTCTTCGGTACCAGTACCAAATGATACCCCTTTTTTTCTACACTGTACTTGCTCTGAAAACAACGGTGACAGTGTCAGGTGACAAAAGCTTACCCATCATGTAATTTGCAATTGACTGATTTAATCTCACTGTTTACTTGGTAGAACCAATATGTTCAGTACCCTAAAAAATACCTAAAGGTTTAACCAACCCTACATTCCTCACTTTAGTTTTACATTATTTTAATGTTTAAAATCATGCTTTTTTTTTTTTTAATTTCAATAAATAAATTTGCTGTAAAATTTTGTATTTGTGTATATTTTTGGACACAGACTCATCTTTTTGAGCTTTAGCCAGTGCTGTGTATAAAACATTAAAAGTACTAGCATGTTACTTTTACGGACTAATGCCAAAGTAATGTAACAACTTTCTCCAACAAGTAAATAAGCAACATTAGGGCTGTGCGATATGACCAAAATCTCATATCCCCATATAAGAATTCTATTGTCCCAATAACGATATAAATCACAAAAATGCAACATATTCTGTAAATTATGTGAATATCGGGCAGCTCGACTTGCGGGAAGTGTTTCCAGCTGCGCGTCGTGTACCTGGAGTCGAGTGTTTTAACCGATGCATGAAACTATACATTTTTAGACATAAGTTGTAACGGCCGCCGTTTTCTTTGTGAGTATTTATTACACAGCGTGCTGCGGGGAAAAGCCTGTTCTAACGTTTGAGTCTAAGGTTTATTTTTTAGCACCTGGCGGCTCTTTTTTACTTATCATCCGTAAATAATCTGCTCTTTCACGTGATTCTGTTTATTTTGAAAAGTCTCAACAGGATCTTGAGCTTTATTGTGAAAGGTTTATGTGGAACATAAACAAGCGGACACACGATGCTGTTACCGTCGTTGTTGCTAACCACAATGCATAAAACAGGCGCTTGTCCGTCAGTAGTGTGGTTATATTAAATATAAGAGAAAGAGAGAAAGAATAAATTAATATAGCCACTACAGTGACCATCAAAAGGATGAAAAAATGTTGCCGTAAACCGTTTATTTTGCGACACCACGAAACAAACGATAACATTAAATGAAACGATAGACATTTTTATATCGTCATCCGATATATATCGTTATATCAAACAGCCCTAAGCAACATACTGCATTACCTTTGAGAAAAGTAATAAGTCACATCAAATACATGACTTTTTTTGGGTAACAAGGCCAACATTGTTTTAGCTATATACCGAAACCTATTTAAGTTAAAGGTAGATCATGAATGTGGGCTTAAAAGCACATCTCAATGAGTAAACTCATTCAAAGTCTGTTACATAGACAGATTTGGGCTATGATGATAGTGTAGTACTTTTGTCTGGACGCCACTGCTGTAATCAAATGCACTCTCAGCATAAGTAAAACAGACATCCCTAAAGCTCCATAACAAGACAAGTCCATCAGAGAGACAGCAGGGACATTAGGAGTGGGTAAATCTCTAGTGTGGAGTATCCTGGGTGCAGTAAAACCACCATGATAAAATAATGTAAAGTGCAAGTGCTGGACATCCACAGAAGACAAACTTTATGGAGAGCCACAGGATCCTTCCAAGTGAAGAAAAGTATATTTTGTTCACTTCTTGTTTTTTTCAGTCGTGTTCATTTAAGTTAGGAGGTTGATGTGGTACAATCTGTAAGTGCCAATACCAAAGCTAAAATTCAGCCAAATGCAGCAGAATTAATGAGGTGTCACCTCACAGTAATGACCCTTTGACAGCGATTCAAACAAACTGGATGAAACCCACGAGTGTTTGAAGGTAAAGGAGTTGAATATTTTACAGCGGTCAAAAGAGTCACCTAAACTCAACCTGATCTCAGCCATAAATTTAAATTACTGAAGACAAAAGTCACAGAGCCCCAAAACTCTTAATATGTTTCACTAAACTGCTAAAATAACAACTGTCAGTGTATAAATACATAGACTAAACTGTACATCAAACTGACATACTGAGCAGCAATTACAGCTCTGCTTTTAAGCATTAATTGCTTGAAAATTAGCCTCATTTCTTTTTTTTTTCTTTGGCCACGTACACACAAAGTGCAATTTGCAAATACAGCATTTACCTTTCCAGCACTGACTAAGAACAAAATATTTTTTAAAGGATGTCGGTAGCTGGCTGTAAGAGACCCACGGAAGACCTGTTAGCAATGACACGCTGCTTATTAAAGGATTTTTTTCCTCCTTCTGCCAGCAGAACTTTGGAGAGATTATCCGTACAAACTGCAGTTGTTTTCTGTGCCCTTTAAAACCGAGTGGGAGTGAATGAGCCTGAGAGGATATGCAAAATTGATTTAAAAATATATTTTCCCCATCCAACCAATGAAAAATCAGCAGGCCTCTTTGCGGCACTGTGGCATTTTGAAAGCTCCAAATATTTTTGGAGGCAGTTTTAGGCAGCAACAGAGGCATTAATACAGGCTCCTCCTCCTTTATGTGCACTCAACAATTGATTAGTCAGCCTCAGTAACAAAGGCTTTCTATGTAACAGCACAACAATGCTATGAGTCATCTCAGATGTAACTTTTTTTCTTTATATAACTATGGGGAGAGAATGAGGAGGCAATGCTTGAGACGGCTTACTCTCACCTTGACATAGAGCTGCTGAAACTCCTCCAGGTTCAGAATGCCAGAAGGACAGTCTTTAAGGAAGCCCTTGTACCACTGCTTGAGCTCTGCCTCATTGAATTCAGTGCTCTTGGTCAGGTCATCCAGGACCTCTGGAGCCAGCTTGCTGTTGTGTTTCCCCATGATGCCTCACCTCTGTTGAAGAGAAGCAGAGAGAAAGAGAGAGCGGGAGGGTGACCACACAGGTGATGCAGAAACAACAGCAATAGCAGTGATGCCCCTGAGCACTTGCAACAAGCTCGGTCTCTGAGGATGGATGCAAACGAGGAATTACTTACACACAGCCAAACTCAGAGAAAGCCCTGCTGCCTTCCTGTGGCTTTGCCTGTCAACATAAATCATCTTAGCATGGCGCTCTGTCACACAGTAATCGTTTATTTATATTCCTCTTGCTTAAAAAGTTTATCATTATTTTTTAAGACAATTTGATCCCATTCATCTTAGTGTGTCTTACTATCTAAATATTTATATTATTCCTGTTTGGTTTTAGATTTAATGCTTTGGAACTTCTGCTTTTAGTTTATATCAATGACGTTTAATACTCTGACTTAAGTTTAGATCAGAAGCCCTGTGAAGACAGATTTTGGCTTATCCAGATAACTTTACAGTTAATCCTACGAAGGTGGTTCAGTTCTAATCAGGATAATTTGCCATGGTAATTTATGCTGTGAACCTAACCTGCTCTAGAGCAGATCTAGATTAGGGATCAACATGTATGAAATCACTGACTGATGACCAATCAATTCTCCAGAAAATAGCGTCACCATTCCTGGTAGACTCCTCAGACCTTTATGCATGAACGGTAAGAAGGTCTAAAGTTCTTAATATCGTGTTTCCCTCATAAGCATCAGAAATAAATGTTGGCACCAAACAATTTTACAACAATTTTAATGTTATATAAGCCTTAATATCTGATCCTAAAACAGAACACCTACACTATATTTGCTCACCTTATATGAAATTTGTATTATCAGTTAATCACCAGATTAACTGAAGAACTGTGGCATTTATTTCATCCTTTTTACACCCGTCTTGCATTTTACTTGAATATTTGAGCTGATAACCAGCTTCGTGCGACCACTTGATCACACGACTCCCGACTCCTGATCACCAGTGTTAGGTTAAGTAAATCTAGATAACAGAAATGTACCCTGAATAAAATCACTGCATAGTATAGGGCACATGTACTGAAGTAATAAGGCAATTCAGTGTTGTACAGGCGGTAAATCAACAAAAAAAGCCCCAAGGCTCTGCTTTGGGACCACTGCAGTTTACTGTTAATTAGTGCTCTCCCAATATTACTATTACAACCCAATATTGCGGTAAAGCATGTAATACACATGGCAGTCCATAGTGTCCACACTTTGCCTGTCCAAAGTGTTACATGTACCCGCATGCAGAAGTTGCAGGAAGCTGCAGTAACAGCAGAGGGATTTACAAGTATATGCATTTAAGCACCTAGCTTAACCATTTCTGCTCACTACCAACTTCTTGGCTTTAACCTCCTAAGACCCGAACTCTTCCACGGCATGCATCTTTTATTTCTCTTTGATATGAATGTAAAAACAAAGAATGACCAGATTGACCAGTTTTTTTTTTTTTACCTGATTTTTGTTTTTTAGAAAAATGAGAGCCACATATGAGGATAGTCGTTTAAAATTTCGATAGAACAGTAGCAGTATATTGTCCTCGTAAGTGGATATCAGGCCCTTGTAGAGCAAAATTGAGTATTTTGGTCTAAATAACCCAAAATGTGATGTCCACATATGTGGACACCATGTCCTAGGAGGTTAAATATATTATCTCCCCCTGATGGTAATCCAAGTTCTTCATGCAGTAATGCAAGTTCTGCATGCATGTCTATTACCTGTTCTGCAGTGATACTGGGTTGGCTATTATGTTTATATCCTGAATTAAAAAGAAGATTTTATTAAATTTGTAGTCAATCTAACCACTTGCAGCTGTCATTTATTCTAGCCTCAATTGAGCTGCTGAAATTTAATGCTAACAATAAAGCAACAGAGATTTGCACAATATATGTGTGTATATGTGACTTTAGCACTTAGTTCTAGCACTCTTAGGAAACATGCAGCAGATGGACTCGTTTATATGCCGCTATAAAGAGTTCAAAGAGGTTGCAGACCAAACAAGGACTACCAGCAGCAGTCCAAGTGTGGAGTTAAAATCCGTGGAGACCCACTTAAGAGGTAGCTAATTATGTTGCTGTTTAATCTATTTGTCGCAAAGTACTTGGCATGACAGCATCTCCACTATATTGGCCATAAAATGGCCCATTACTCCCATCACCGAGCACATATTCACACCACAGAGGACCACTGCAGTGCCTTCATGACGCCATTCCTGACTCATGGCCCTGTCTGACAGTTTTCACACTCTGGCACCAGGACACAGCCAATACTGCCACAGCCAAGTGGCCACAAAATCCTCAGAGTGTGAGGTCAGTGTAATGGCTGAAATATCATCCTGTCTTACTTTATAGCAGTGAGTCATACAGGAAGAGGCCGCTGAACCCCAAATCACTGCAAACTGCAGAAATATTTTAGACTCTGCATAGCTGTGACAAGGTGAAAGTGCTGTAGTGCAGAGAAAAAGTAATTAGGGACTTCAATAGGTGACAGGTTGTTTTAGCATTACCCCGCTTTGAAAAGGGTGGCTGTCATCTTAGCAGGTTAAAAAGCAAAAAGGAATTCTCTTAACAGCTGTCAAAGAGAAAAGGAAGGCTGTAAAAAGGATTCATTATTGTAGGAGCAATTGAAGACACTGAGGTGTTATCACAACCTTTTACTGCTCCTCTCTACATATACTCAGCAATGCAGACACCTTTGACTTTTTTAGTTTAGAGTTGCTTTAACCTTTAGACTACAACGCCAATTTCACCAAAATTGGGACAGTGTATGAAATGTAAACTCTCATAAACCTGTGTTTCATTTACACAGAATGTAGAAAACATACTGAAAAAAGACTTTTAAAGAAAGTATGAGGTCATTTTGAGTTTGAATGGAGCAACGTGTCTAAGGGCCACCATGTAGCATTCTCTCTTTTATTAACAGTACATAAACATCTGGGAACCGAGGACAGCAGCTGCTGGACTTTTGAAATTTTGCTCTGTCCTGATTTCTAGCTGCTCCACAGTCCTGGGTCACATTTTAACTTATTTTGCATTTCGCAATTCTCAAATTGTTTTCAATCTGAAACCTCTGGACTGCAGGCAGTTCAGCACCACTGCCTGCAGTCTCAGTGGCTCTTCTACTATAATGCCATGCTGTTGTAAGTGATGCAGTATGCAGTTCAGCATTGTGTTGCTGAAATATACAAGGCCTTCTCTGAAAAAAGGGTCATCTCAGTGAGAGCATGTTTCTCTAAAACCCCGTGTATACCTATCAGCATTGATGATAGCTTTTCAGAAGTGCAAGCCCACAGATTCCTCCAGATTCTTTGAATCTTTTGATTATAATAAGTACTGTACATGATGATATATTCACAAGAGATACTGAAGTCTTCACAATGTTGTGCTAACGAACATTATTCTGAAACTGTTCCATGATTTGTAGATGCAGGTTTTTGCTGACTTTTAGATGTGTTGATGAGCAAATTTTTTTTTTCTTGAAACAGCACAATATTTCAGCTTAAACACGTTGATATGTCCACTTCCATAATTTTCCATTCAAATGGATGCTCTGCACACTCTGGTCATATATCACTGTAGGAGTGCAGTGGTGTTTATTTATCTATAACACAAAACAGGCTGTCTGGCGTTACCATCAGCTTGCGTTGCTGTTACCAAGCTGGCAGTTGGCTGTTACTCTGAGCTCATTCGCATCAGCCAGTAAAACTTGAGTAAGCACAACAACTAAGAATAGCAGCGATAAGCAATGCACAACATAAAATGTGAAGACTGTTAACTGACAAAAACCAGCAACAAAAAAACAAATTAGCCAGATTATTTCAGTCCCGTATCTCAAATCGGCAAAACGTTGCAGTAACACTCTGCAGCTAGCATGCTCAGCATGCCCACGTTGTCTATTAAAAGCTAGCTCAAGCTATCTGTTTCCTTTTATAACATTAAAAATGTTGCAGCTAAAACAAGCATAAAACATGGTACTGCAACTGAGATACAGCTTAGCATGAATAATAGGTGGTGCTTGTGCACTGCTCTCACCTGAAACACCTGAAAGTAATGTCTGGGCTGCTCAGTCATAAGTGATCCACGCTCCTACTGCCATCTAAAATTCAGTACTTCCTTGCCATTACATTCATGTGAGAACAGGTGAGTTTTTCCACTGTGTGCAGTGATGCAAAGCACTTTAAATAACAAAAACAAGTATTAACAATAATAATATTAATTATGTAGGGAGCACTGAGTAATGCAAACCAACTGACAGAGATCTCTGCAACTTATAATAACCTTCAAAATATCCAGGTCAGCACACACACAAACCTTTAATTAGCTTCAGAAAAGTAAGGTATAGTCAGTTTGGTGTTCATTAAATGAATATGCACACTTTTTCTTAACGGTCTGAGTCTAAATGACTCAGTGTTTAATTGAGCAAATGTGTACATCACTGACTAAGGTAGCAAAGACAACAAAAAACAAGTTATGCCACAAGCAATTTATTTTGGATTGTACGCTCCAAGGCGCGCGCACACACACACACACAATCCACAGAGTTGGAGTGTTGTTTCTCAGGTCCTACTGGGGAAGATGAGCTTTTATCCCTCTGTTAGTGAAGCAAATGTAGCAGATAATAGAGTTTCCAGAGAAAGACGGCAAGAAGCAAAAACTAGTCAGTCGAGCTGGATTCTTATTCCGTCTAGAAGAATCAGAATATATATGGCTGACAACTCACAAAAACAAACAACTTTAGGGTTCACTGTAATCATTTCGAGGTCGGGTTCTCGTGTTCTGAGCTCATCCTACAGAAGCAGAGATCTAATGGGGCAGAGATTTCGGGAATGGGCGTTATGGAGAGCTACAGTGTTTCTTTTTTCTTAGGCCGTCTTTCATTGCAAATAAGTCAGATTTCTGCAGAGCCAATGTGAAAGACTGAGAACACAGATTAATAGGTGTCCATGTCCTTTTTTTGTTTAGTCTGCCTTAGTTAGGCTTATGTGAGGGCTTAAGGCTGTGCCATTTGTACTTGAAGAAAGAAAAATGCGATCATAAGAATGCATGAAATACAGACTCCACACCCCGGACTCACTTCCCCCTTAAGTGATTTAAAAAGGTCTGCTGCTGCGGTTAGCTGCTCTACTAACTACAAAATAACTGATCAATCAAAGATCGGTGCCTGGCCCAAAACAACACCTGTGCCCATCAAACACAGAGACAGAAACACTGCCGCAAAAATGGTACCAAATGTGGATTAGGATGACACAGCTGCACACTGAGACAGAAATCGTTACTCTTCATCAGCATGTTAAACAGGAATTACGGTGTTTCCTAGACAACTAGTTTGTGATTGTGGCGGGTAGCAGGGACGGGGGGAGTGTGCATGTGCATATGTGCGCCTGAAAAAAGGTACAACAACATTTCCTTAAATAAATTAATAAAAATTTATAATTTGTGACAATAAATAACAATAAAGTATTCAGCTGCCTCTCCAGTCAGTTCCTCATCTTGTAATCTGGCCAGCCAAAACTTTCTCAAAATATCATTAGAATATAATTATATTATACTAATTACAATAATAATACGCAGTGTTGTCTGATGTCTCCTGCATCTTTCCAATCCATGCAGTTTCCTTTGTTGTTACTGATCTGAGGTTAACAGACATACAAAGGCCACATTAGGAAGTTGGAGGTGTGGCAGTTGGAGAATCTTTAGGTTTGGACTTTAATTTTCTGCACTTTGTTTGGGCTTTTTTTTTTTGCTGAGTGGCTCCTAGACGTTGTGGCTGTGTCACAGAGGTGATGCACCAAAAAATATTTTGTGATTTGTTTAGTTGCCAGCTGATTAATGCACTCCTTAAAAGTCTGCAAGGGAGACACCCACTTTTCAGGAAACCCTTGCCACTTACTCTCCAAGCTGTAACCAGTACCGAACAATGTTCACCTTCACAGTTGCGACTGAGCTCCAATCGACACATTTCAAAACCTGTAACTTTTACTTTGAAGTGGAACAGTCTGGGTTTGTGGTTTGCATCATTGTTTCACTGCAGTTTGCAGTTTCCATCCTAGTTTCCAGAGAGATGGAGATAAGTCAGCATCTTCCATGCAAACTACTGGTTACTGTGGTGACCTGCTAGTAACCAAAGCAATTGCAAGGACGATTTCACCAATTTCACACTAGTGACTGCCAGCAACCTGCAGGAACCACTCACTAACTTGTAGTGGAATATACTTTTTATCTAGCAACCGCTGGTTACCAGGGAGTCACTTAAAGAAAAAGCATCATCTGCAGACACAAGGTGAACCAAACAACCAAATAATTTTCCTCAACGTGCTAAACCCCCATGGAGAATGTCATTCGCAAGCAAAGACAATGCTCTTTCTAAATTTTCAAGTCAGATCAATTAGTGAATCCTGAATCCAAGATTACCAGTTTCCAGAGGGACATAATAAATCCTTAACAACCTAAGAAAGGATCCTATTCAATGAGAAATCAGCATCACCTCCTAATGTACTAATATGAGTATGTTTTAATGCCTAAATGCTGCTGTTTCCCTCTAGTGTACAGCCCAGAAAGTCAGCTCTGTAGCTCTTAGCTAAAAGATCAGTTGGTGTGGCAACATGCTGTTGTTCTGCATGATGACGTCTTCGACATTCCATTCACGTCAACACACAGTGCAAACGCACACGCAAACAGACACGCAAACATGTCGGCTTCAACCACAGACCTATTAGGTCTATCACACACTGACAATCTTACCCTTACAGACACTCACACGCTGACACGAAAATGACAGAAGAGAAAAAGGAGAAGAAGAAAAATGAAGAGGCTCCATATAGAAAAGACTGGAGCGGATGACTCAATCTGGATTCACACTTCTCAGAGAGAAGACAACAGACAGAGAGAAGGAGAACCACGGGGAGAGAAAAGGTGATAAAGATGGGAGGATGGAGAGAGATGTGAGATGTCAGGCAGATAAGAAGAGCTTGTAGAAAATTGTCCCAACAGCCATTCAAGAGAGAAAGACGTGTTTCTTATTGAGTCTGAAGGGGCCTTAATGCATGTTCATTCCAGCTGTCAGACTGATACTAAACACTAAGTAAATGCAGGGGACACTCAGTGTGTGTGTGTGTGTGTGTGTGTGTGTGTGTGTGTGTGTGTGTGTGTGTGTGTGTGTGTGTGTTTCCCCAGCATGATGGCATGATCTATCTGACTGGATAAACTGTTAAACCATGCAAGAGTCCACAGTACCTCTTTTTCCCAAATTCACAGCACTATGAGTTTCTCAGAGTGAGATCAGATGGCAGTAAGAAACTGTACACCCAAGAAAACCAACAGGGTTAGCTGTTTGAGCAAGTGCCCTGAAATAAGCTTTTCTTATTTGACAAGGCCTTCCTGTAGTAGTGACAGTGATGGGATTACAAGTCAGTTTTAGTGTTTGGGTCAACATTACACTGAGAGAATTATTCTTTAATGCATATCAACCAAACTCTTTTCTTTTGGGGGGGGTTCAACCTCGACTGAGAACATTAACCTCAGCTTCTGTTTAATGACAGTGATTCATCTTTTCTGCAGTATAATCTAGATCAGAATATCAGAATGTGACACAGCAGGCCAAATCCTGAAAAGGTATCCATCCATGTTTGTTATTTTTTTTAAATAATTTGCCTGAGTTTGCATTTAACCGATGCGTGAAGCTATACATTTTTAGACATAAGTTTTAATGGCCGCCGTTTTCTTTGTCAGTATTTATTACACGGCGTGCTGCAGGGAAAAGCCTGTTCTAACGTTAGAGTCTAAGGTTTATTTTTTAGCACCTGATGGCTCTTTTTTGCTTCTCATCTGTCAATACTTTGCATACTATTTCACGTGATTCAGTTTATTTTGAAAAGTCTCAACAGGATCTTGAGCTTTATTGTGAAAGGTTTATGTGGAAAATAAACAAGCGGACACGCGATGGTTTTACCGTCGTTGTTGCTAACGTCAACGCATAAAAACAGGCGCTTGGCCGTCCGTAGTGTGGTTATATTAAATATAAGAGAAAGAGAGAACTTTAAGAAATGAATATAGCCTCTACAGTGACCATCAAAACAGTGAAAAAATATTGCTGTAAACAGTTTAAAAGATCGTAAACAAACGATAACATAAAATGAAACGATAGATGTTTTTATATCGTCATCCGATATATATCGTTATATCGAACAGCCCTATGTCAGAGTAGTTGTTTTATGCAACTAAACTGGTGTACACCTCAGATTTACCACTAGTCAAGTTAGAAGTGTCTGATGTTGCCCCAAACAGGATGGCGCTGTCACAGTTCTGGGTCATTTGTGTGTGTTTTGATAATATTTTGTATTATGGTTTATGTTCAGGTTCATTTATAGTCATAGTTATTCTATTTTGGAGTTTCTTACAGACCCTGTTTAGTTTTTGGATTATTAGGTTCCCCCTTGTGTCTTTGCCCTGTGTCTCTCTGTGTTTATGTGACCGCTGTGTCCCCCGGCCCATCATGTCCCCTCTCATCTGCTGTTCCTCCACTCCTCTCTCAGTCTTGCGTTCTTTCATTTCCTGTTTTATTGTGAAGGTCATATGTTCCATGTTCAGTGCGTTTAGTTTATCATCCCTGGTCTCGTCATGTCTAACTTGTGTCAACTGTGTTCCCCATGTGTTTTCTGTTCCCTCATCATTGCACTGTGTATTTAATCCTCTGCCTCCCTCCGTTCAGTGTTGCGTTCTCCCTCACAGTTGTGTGTTTCCCCGTGTTCTTCCCCATGTTTTTGTTATTATTTTCCATTCTCAGCAAATAAAGCTGTGTTTTGAGTTCATGTTCCGCCTATGAGTCTGCGTTTGGGTCGTACACTGCCTGCTGCGCACAGCCGATTCGTGACAGGTGCTGCTATGCAAGGCAAAATGCCCAGATTTGGTACTCTATGTATCCAATGCTGAAATCAGCTACAGCTGCCTGTACCAGCACACCTCAGTCAAAGCAGCCATGCCAATGGAAGAATAATAATAGAAGAATTTTTATTGCAGTAGAATAATATGAAAAACATTAATTCACCCAATATTAAAACCAATAGTCATTTTGTCCTGCTCTGTAAACATGCTTTTCAGTGTTGTTTAGTTGGGCGTCTCTATGGAGACTGACTAGCTTTGGGAGACAGCCTCCAGTGGTCATTCAAGAAACTGCAGTTTTTTAGTTTTCAGGTTAGTGAAACTTTTTCACCCTTCGTGGCTGCCGATTGTTTTCCCAAAAAACAGATTTATTTATTCATTTACATTTACATATAAATGTTTTTTTCTAATTCTCTTTTGTGTTTTGATCGCTCTCTTGCTTCACTTAAATAAAGGCAGAGGAACCTTCAGTGCCTGCATTGACCATATCATATGGGGATGCTGTTTATCGTGCCACTGCAATACTTTATTTGAATTCACACAGTTCTTCGATGGAGTCCAAATATTTTTCTTCACAGACACTCAAGAGACTACACACAAGGAACAAAACAAGGGTGAATACACAGTCATTATGATGAGGCTCATGCGGGCTGGCTTTAACCAAACACATCCCAGAGGGGACAATGTGTTGGTGTCCCAGCGACTGAAAATGATTAGCTGGCAAAAGCTGTAATTGAGTTGGAAAGGAAGCAAAAATGGCAAGCTGGGCTCTCTTACAGTCTTTAGTTTTGTCTGTGTGTGTGTCTGTGTGTGTGCTCAGTGTTTGCAGTGGCAATAACCTTTGTGAGAGTGGAAAAAGTACGATGGACCGTAGCAGCAATAGAGGAACAATCAATCACATACCAGTCCAATACCAGCCTCCCTATGAACTGCACGGTCCAGTGTGTGTGTGTGTGTGTGTGTGTGTGTGTGTGTGTGTGTGTGTGTGTGTGTGTGTGTGTCTTTTCAATAGAGAAAGCAAAGGAAGTGAATAAAAGAAGACAGAGATGTCTGATGAGACATGGACTGCCTTCCTATTGATATGTGAATGAGAAACCCCAACCAGAATGGTCTTTATGGCAGCAGACCAAGTCATCAAAAATGAAATTGAACAATATGTCGCCTTGACAACAGCTGCCCAGCTCACTGCCAAGCCACCATCCGGGATGGAGAATGAGGCTTTCGGCCAATCGAAATAGTCCCTCTGCCAACTGGACCTGACGAAATGGCTGACAGATATATGAGCTGGATCTGTGATTTTATTGAAAATCTAAATATGTACCAGAGTCTTCCACATCCCGCGTGACGCTGATGTGTTTTGATTAGATATTGCTGAAGTGAAGAGAGGGCCATTACACTGTGGAAAACATCCAAACTGATTCAATTCTCATGCAGTCATATGATGAAATGTTAGAGGAGGGGGGAAAAGGCTAATCGTCCTCTATGTGAAAAGTTGACAAGTTATTTGTGCTTTCTGCTGCCCTTTTTGACATAAGCTTCAGAATAATGACATGGTTGTGTTTAAACTTTTCAAGCATATTAGTCGTCCTTCCAATCAGAGTGGTATCTTTTTCCTTGCAGCAGCCTTTTTGCACTTACCTGTATTGCATTCTCTTTTTTTTCTTTATCAGCTCTTCATCCAGAGCCTCAGATGATATTTTCCTGGTTTTAGCTCTATTCCTTAAAATGAGCTATGAACTAAAACCATGCACCCAACATTTGAGGTATGAACCCAGACCATGATCTTTGAGAGTCATTACATAGCTAAATCTTAGAAGAACTATTAGTAAGCAGGATTTTCCAGAAAAGTTATTAACCCTGGGACCTTCAAGTGGCATCAGAAATGACTATTTCATCTTGCACTTAGTTAATGTAGTGGTATTAATCCCATTTAATGCAAATTCTGAGGCACAGACGAACGGCGGAGGTGTATTGGCCTTGGTACATCTCCGTCTCTGGAGAGAAACTGAGGGAGAGACAGCCCACAACAGCAGGATTGCAGAGGTTAATGTCTCTTATATAAGGCACAAAATGACTTCTTACAATTATAAAAGGACATGTTGTTTCCTACAAATATAGTCTCATATTTAATCTCCATATCAGGTTATATCATAGCATGGTACGTGCTGCAGTAAGGACAGATTGCTATAGAAACACAGCTCACCTCAACACTGTTCAAATGCTAATTTAGGACTAGGAAAGCCTGGGGAGAAACACAGGGGACAAAACAGCTGTGTGCATGTACCCTTATGAATCATTTTCTCATCTAACCTTTAACCATCATATCTAAAAGATCAGTATTTTATTTATTGCCACAATTGCTGCACATTTTCTGAAGTCTGGATGATTCATTTCTGACTGCTGCACTAATTGTTGTCTATTTCTATAATTGTTGTCTTAAGTATTCCAGCAACTTATAAATATTGGGGATAAATATTGTGGTTTGTACTCTCTCTTCTCTCTCTGTCTATATGGAAACTGTTGTTTACTTTTGGGCCACATGTCACCAGTGGCTAATATTTCCCCCTTTGTCTGTCTTTATAACCTGATAGTATGTGATGGTGTTTTTGCCTCAAGTGATGAAATATGTTTGTTCTTTTCATGTTTCGATGGAACCACTTTCTTGCGTATTTTGCAACTGGACTTTGTTGGAGGTTCTTGAGGCAGCTCTCTTTTTAGGTACCAAAATTCTCACTGGAAGCTGACATAGGACACTGCCATCTTGTGTTCAAAAAAACAAGCAAGATGAAGAAGATTAAGAATAATATCTCTGAGAAATAACTGTGTGTGTTAAACTATGTTTAACTACCTACTTTGCTAATAAATCACATTAAATTTTAATTTTAATTCATATTTAACTATTAAAAGCTGTTTGCTTTTTTTAGATGTGTGGTCATCAGAGAACAGCTCCTACAAACATGCGGTTTTATAAATTATCAGAATATAAAGTGTTTAAAATTAGCTCAGCCTGAAACATCTGCATAGACCTTAACCACATAGAACAAACTAAACTGAATGGCTGTCCACTATTAAAGGTAGACACTTTCTAAGTTTGGATACAAGAAATAATTCATAGTGGATAACTGTATGGAAATCATACTTGGTGAACACATTTCAGCCTGTCACTTTTAGGGGTACACCACTGAATCAGATGGATGTCAGCATCAACTGATATTAGCATTGTAGACTGGTATCAGCAAATATCAACAAATACATTTTCTGATATGTCGGACTTTTGCTGAATGTGTTTACATTTAGTTAACTGTTTCAAAACAGTGTGATGAATAACTTGTAATACTCAAGATGTATCTGTTTTCTTGTTTTAGCAAAAGATATAAAAAAAACCCCTCATAATTAAATTATATAAAATATTGGCATTACTGTACCCGGTGGCCAAATTATTGTTTAAAAGATTGTCGCTAACTCAGAATATCACAATATATACCTCCTTAGTCATTTTCCTCATTGATAGGTTCATATAAAAATATTCCAACATTTAAAAAGGTAGAAAAGAAAATCATACATTCCCCTATGAGTCTTCCTTCTCTCACCCCCAACCAGTCAACCAGCAGATGGCCCCGCCCCTCACTGAGCCTGGTTCTGCTGGAGGTTTCTTCCTGTTAAAAGGGAGTTTTTCTTCCCACTGTCGCCAAAGTGCTTGTTCACAGGGGGTCGTATGATTGTTGGGTTTTACTCTGTATGTATTATTGTAGAGTCTACCTTACAATATAAAGCGCCTTAAGGCGACTCTTGTTGTGATTTGGTGATATATAAATAAAATTTTATTTAATTTAATTCTTTCAGTTGTGAAATAGTTAGACAGATTTGGAGGAATAAGGGGACTAGTGCAACTGCATTGGTCGTTAGCAGATTGCCATGATCGCCTGGAGCTTGCATGGCAGATACTGACAGATCTGCAAACACTTGCCATTTACTCTCTACCCGATTGAAAAAGTCTGACCAAAAACAGAGAATATTAAAAGTAAAAATTTTATCTTACAATTGAACCAAAATATTTCAAAAGGCACAACAAAATGGTCCCTACTTCCAGTTTGCATCGCATTATTCACAGTCTTACTGTTGCTTAGCAACCCATTCTCACTCCCAAAGCGTAACATTTTACGCTAGGTGACAAATCGTCACCATATTACGTTTTCGGCTACCCACCACGTTCCTAAATGACGACCTCGGAAAAAGAGGAAATATGAGAACCGTCTGGACTGAACCTACACATGTTCGCTCTTTTTCTTCAAATCGCTTAGAAACACGCTATTTAACATCATTAAAGTCCTGGTTAAGGTCAGGAATAAGGTTATGGTCAGGGCTAGGGATAAGGTTAGGTTTAGGGCTGGAATACAGGGCTGGAACGTCTATTACCGCGGGAGCGTCATTGCACTGGATTCCAGCCATAACCCGCCGCGTACCATAAAAACGCCGAAGGTCTCCTTTCGCGTTCCTCAGGAACGCCGCGGGACGTGACAAAACGTCGACATGTTACGCCTCGGGAGTGAGAACGCTCTGTGCTTAGAGAGCAGTTGGCAAGTTGCTGCTGACAAGTCAGCATCTGAACAATTTGTTGATGATCAAAGCGATCACGAGAATATTTTCAGTGGACTGCATACTTTTTTGTGATTAATTTCATCCAACAGCAACCAACTGGCAACCACTGAGAGAATTTACATTGTTCACTAGCAACCACTATTTGACAGGCAGTCACCAACCAGTCTCTAGGCCTGTGTGACCCAAAAGACAGTTTATAGTGGTAATTAATTACAAATTAACATAACTAATAACTCACAGATGAAAAAGGGAAAAAACCTTCGCATGCAAGACTCATGATTCCACCACCAACGTGGTGGATTGAAGTGGAGATCGTTGATTTCCTGTACACAGAAATTAATCAGCACCTATGAGACCAAGTGCACAAAAAATGTTTTTAGGGACATGAAAATAAAGGTAGAAAGTTTGTGTCCAGATGAGAGACGATCACATGGCTGACAGACAGAGGAGTCAGACACTTTAACAACTAAGGACAATTTTAGTATCAAGGCTCACATAAACTGCTTATTTTAAAGTGTGGGAGGGAGCCTCTAACAGCGGTGTCCATTAGTAACTGTGGGTGTTCATTAGTTATTCATCAATAATACCTAACTCCTTCACTCAACATTCCTTTGTTTTCCCACAGCCAATGTCATCCATTCAGAAGCAGACAGGAGCTAGGACTGTGCCCCCCACTCCCTTGCCACAGTAATTTTTTTCTACCGCAACATCTGCCTCCCTGGCTAATAAAGCACGAGACAGGAATGGACGAATCAATCAGTCAAGAGACGCGCATGCAGCAGCTCATGCCAGCTGCCCTCACAAACACAAAGCACACACTGAGCCAGTGATGCATGAGACAGATGCACAGTACACCTGGCCACAGGCTTACAACAAAATGGAAGTGATACAAGGGGAGAGAATAAAAAAGAGGGAGATGTGTGGGGGGAGGTGGGGAGGGGGGGTCAGTGCATCTTTTATCCACAGATGTAGGACATGAAAAAAAAGGGGGGGAAAGAGGACACTGGAAAAACAAACAACACATTCAAATGAACAGTCACATACAGGAAATTGTAGTGTAACATGTTCCTGCGAGCTGATATTATTGTACTACACAGAAAGTGGATCAATAGGTCATTCTTTCCGGGGGGAAGAGCATGTAACGATAATAATGTGTTTTCCTTTCCAGTGATCTGTCACTCAGTCAGCTGTTGTGTGTAACTGTAGCTTCTTTCCACCCACTGTTGGAAATAACAGTGGCGCTTCGGCTGTGTTTAACAATGCTGCAAAGATCAGGTGATCAACCTACCGAATGTTTAGGGAACAGCCTGCTGCTGCTATTATGTAATGAGTACAAGGACATCAAAATAAATGTCCCTGCTATGGATTGCTCTGAAGCGAAGTAACAAACATGGCAGTTTTGCAATCAGCCACAGTACGTTACCTGATACCGTTTTCAACTTGTGAATTTTCTGTCTTTCCACAAGTCATCCTGGCAACATGTGGCCCTGGAGACACCTACTGGACTTTTTTAAGTACTTTGGGTGATGTAAACATAACAATCATGTAAGATGCAGTCACGAAACATTACAAGTGTGTAGTTAAGATCAAAATGAAAGCCATGTTCAAAGATGGTAGACAGATAAAAATACAACTTCAGGATACCCCTAATGCTTTGAACCGGATGCAGGAGCCAATCAGATGTTTTGTAAGGTGGCCTTTGCCGTATTTCACCAGATTAGGATCTGGGGTTATTGGCGTAGGGATGCACCCAGCTATTCTGATGCTCATTCAAAGCTAGCTATTGTAGCCGTGAGCTGATTTATGGAACTGTGCCATTCAATTGAACATGTTTGATGCTTACTTAGCCATCCATTAGTGGTACACCGATTCCCAGAAAAACCAATAAGGACGGATCTTCTTCTACAGGACCAAAGAAGCCAATGGCAAAAGGGCCAACAATTTCTTCAATACACAGCAAATTATTGAATATCCTATCACAACTAGCGACCGTCGAATGTCAACTCGTAGCAACAACTGGCACTAAGCTAAGTCATACATTTCTAAACTATGAGTGAGCAACTGAATGACTACCAGTGTAACGAATGATACTGCAACCAAACTGCTAATCTGAACAAAAGTACCGAGCCACCTACACATTACACCGACAGGAGCTGCACACGCATAGAAAACCAAGCCACAAGGCTTCCAGCATACAGTGTTTATGCTAATGTTAGTCCCATGTCGCTCAATGGAGCGGACTTCTAAATACAGTGGGAGAACAAACCTGCAGGTCACACTGAGATCATAAAAATTTAAATGTATGAATTTATTTTACTTCTCTGCATTTAAAAGGAGACAAATACGAGGAATAAAAGTAAATCAGTAATTACTAAAAAAGAATAGTTGAGAAAATAAGGAAATTATTGTGAAATGCCAGAGCTTCACAGCATTATTCAAGATATTTTTAACTGTTATATTTTGTGTTTTCCTTTACATACTTAAAGACAATTTAACCATAAATTGATACCCAGTGAGCAAAAACTTGTGTGACAGAAGCTGCAGAAGATGACTTTGCATCTAAATGTTGAGAAATGGTCAAAACATGAAGGATAAAAAGCCTCTTTCCAGCTAAAAATGGTTGAAAAGTGAAAGAACACACTTTCACCTCAACACCTCTAAAAGCCATAGGTTTGGACTGGCCAAAGGCCTGTATTAATAAGTTCACCATGCTTCACACAATGAGACCGAAATATAATTTAAAACTTTAAAACCTTTTTTTAAATATTAAAAATACAGAATGGCTCCCAATTTATTACAAACTGTAATATAAAACTGGTCCTTGTTATCGGCAGTTAGCCTAAGTCAGGGTATGTGTATCCTAGTGGAACTCGAAAAGGATGAATCATTGCAACCCTAACTTTCACTTATGAGATTGTGTCCTTTCTTTTTTCAAAAATCTTTCCACAGTCCTGAAAAACAAATTTAGAAGTAATGGGACATTTTTTTAGAGACCATGACAACATCCATGTACATCTGGGTCTTGGTGGCTAACAGCAGAGATTCTCCAATGGTCATTTTCCCGGCCAATTTGAAGTTCTGTTTTTCGTGATCTGCTGATATCGATTTTCTATAACTAAAAGCAAATACAAGCAAATTATGTTTAATGCAGCATTTTAATTTTCAAAATAAAAAGTGATTAATCTTTACAACTTCTCCCAAACTCCAGCGACTTATGGGATCTTTTCTCACTACTCTGCTCTGCTAATGTATGTTTCTGTACGCCCACCTTTACCCAAAACATCCTACCTTACCAAACAAAAGCTCCCACAGCGTTTATATGACAGAACAAAAGTCAGCTACTTACATTATTTTTCAGCATGTTTATAACTTTACCACATCGCCCCTTTTGTACTTGTCTCCATGATTTTCCTCACACCTGTTGATCCCACACTGCTGGTTTGAATCTGTGCTTTGGATAGCTTTAGCTTTAGCAACTTTGCCTTTGTTGGCTTATTAAAATGTCCATGTTCGCCAGGGCGATGGTGATTTAAGTTTTGTATTAGGTTTGTGGTTCTGGACAGTTTACTTTGGAAAACTTTATAACTCCAGTTACAATAAAACTTTTACACTAATATTATGTTGGCATTTGGCTGTGAGTGTTAGCACAACTATTTACCTGTGCAGCTGTACGTGTGTTGCACATGAATGAAACAAAATGGCTCATAATGGGACACAGATGAGCCTGACTGGCTAGTCACCGGTCCTGGCCAACCACGCTGGAAACTGGACGATCCCAGCCCCTGGCCAGTCAATCGGTGCATTAAAAAAACTCAAATCTTAAACTTAAACACAAAAACAGAGCAGTGAAAGTGTACCGTGTGGGTCTGAGACCTGTCGTGCACTAAGGACCGGCTGCTCCTCAGTTAAAGGCCAGCAGCCAAAGGACTGCAAAGCCAAAATTATTTGTCACTGCCACAACCATACCATCACAGATGTGCTTGTGTCTTGTTATTTTTATGTAATAATGCTTTTTTTTTTAAAAATTATCTCAAACACCATAAATTATGTGCAGACTTATCATAGAAATAGAAATACAGATAGAAACACACGGTGCAATACTTTGATGCATGTGATTTGACTGTTTGAAGCCCAGGAGGCCACCAGTGATGTGAACAAGCACTCACTCACTCACACACACACACACACACACACACACACACACACTCATTTAAAGCTGGTCTTATTGATTGTCCTGGTATCATCCAGAGGACTGAATTATGTAGATAAAACTAAACTACCAGCTCAGCCTGCTTTGATCACCCATATCTGCCTCACTCTGCACTCTCACAGGTCAGCACAAATGACTCACGGATACAGTTTTCTCTCGCAAACACACAAACACTGACTCCTGATATTCATCAGTTACATTTAGCGCAACCATCCACTCAGGGGGCAGTCAGAGCCTCCATGTATTTGCTAAAAACAGCAGGATATGCAACTACCATGCTTATATCAAGCCATTAACAGAACATAGTCAGAGTCCAGTTTCAGTCTTGAAACACGGAGTGAGCTTTATTTTGTTCAGCCACTTATTGCTCCTAAAGCATGAAGGGCATCCTAGCTCTGACTTCCCAAAGCTACATTTTCAGGTAAAGGCAGAAGAAAACAGCATATTCTTTAAAAATGACTCACCCAATGTAACAAACGCCAGGGTGATAATGACTGCTGTCATCACCAGAGTGCCTCTTTTGTTTTGAACAGGGAAACGTGGACCCAAGTTCAATTGCCTCTACAGCCCCAAGTGTCCTTGAGCAAAACACTTGAAGCTCTATTTGCTCAACAAATACAGTCCAGTCTACCTAAAACACCGACTTTGATTCATTTGCAGTGACAAATTATCACAGTGATACAAACAGGGGAGAGAGTTAAGTTCATCCTTTCTGGATAATAGCCAACAGCAAAATAGTGTCCATGACTTCTTGTTTTAATCTCTTTTTTAGAAATTAAAGGCAGATTTGACACATTTTCACTACCACCTGTGCACGTTAATATGACGATGAAAACAGAGTATTTACAAATATGCCAAATAAATGTCCTCCACTTACCCTGTAACGCGTGGAAGAAGATTAAGCTCCTTTCAGCCAGAAAACAAAAGCCTCTCTTTTTCTTTCCAGCTATTCTCGCGGCGGTGTTTTGCTCCAAAACAGTTGTTCCCTTATGTAAAATAACCTTCGCGTTAACTCACCTCTCTCTCTGGAAGCAGATGAATGAACCGCTGCGTCTCCCTTGCCAACACATTTGCATAAAGCCCGCCTCTCCGACCCGGAGATTGGCTAGGTTTCCGTTTAAAGGTGGACCCCTTTTAAGTGATTCGACGGAGCCGCATGTCAATAAAACAAAGAGCGCACAACAAGCGCACGCGCCTGTGCCCTCGCGTCCTGTCTCTGTAGCACCGCGTGCGCAGCAGAGAGAGAGAGAGAGAGAGAGCCCAGTAGTGAAAAACTGTAAAGAACAACACATCTCCAGCGAAAACAGAAATACACACGACACATGTTCGTTGTCCTGTGTAATTTTCTGGTACTTCTCGCTCAAATTCGCCATATTTTATTTTATTATTTGTAAACTTTGTCCTTTAGCTCCTATAACATGGTGGATATTTACTTATCGGAACAGACAGGGAACCTGGGCCCATAAGGTCACAAAGAATTAGACACCAGACAAAATAGCAAAACTACAGAACTCTTAACTGTAACACTCATGACAGGCACCTTGAATGAGATCAATCACTGTCACCGTGGAAATTGTTTCGTTGTTAAAGAACGTTACATGTGGTTTTCAGGATTTCCATGTGGCTGGTGATTGATGGTGGTGACAATGGTGTAAGGGTCAAAAGTTATTTGTACACTTCTCATCCTTATTTGTTGCAATCTTGGCTTCGCCAGGAGGAAACATAGCCTATACCATGTCAGAATAGACTGTATAAAAGTCAGATGTCGTTTGTGGGACTGTGACAGAGCGTTCTCACTCCCGAGGCGTAACATTTCGACGTTTCGTCACGTCCCGCGGCGTTCCTGAGGAACGCGAAAGGAGACCTTCGGCGTTCTTATGGTACGCGGCGGGTTATGGCTGGAATCCAGTGAATGACGCTCCCGCGGTAATAGACGTTCCAGCCCTGTATTCCAGCCCTAAACCTAACCTTATCCCTAGCCCTATAACCATAACCTTATTCCTGACCTTAACCAGGACTTTAATGATGTTAAATAGCGTGTTTCTAAGCGATGTGAAGAAAAAGAGCGAACATGTGTAGATTCAGTCCAGACGGTTCTCATATGTCCTCTTTGAGCGAACATGTGTAGATTCAGTCCAGACGGTTCTCATATGTCCTCTTTTTTCCGAGGTTGTCATTTAGGAACGTGGTGGGTAGCCGAAAACGTAATATGGTGACGATTTGTCACCTAGCGTAAAATGTTACGCTTTGGGAGTGAGAACGGGGTTGACTGTGAAGTGAAGATAACATGGAATTGTCTTAACCTGCTTTCTTTTTAATGACCAGCAAACACTTTTGTTTGCAGAAAGATATGAATAGAAATCGATAAGAAAATAGCTTTTGGCTCACTTGCTCTGTGATCCTAGTAAACATGATTTATAGACCCAATCATTATTGTAAAGCCATAATGAACATAAAAGTTTATTTTGTAAATTGTGATCATTAATACAGAATATTATGAAGGGTGGGCTCATTGATTTACAGCTATAGTTACAGTCCCGTTGAGTATGTCACGTCTTTAAATTCAGGCTCATCACACCCAGTTTCAAAACACCAAGATGGTGACTGTAAAAACAATCAGCTCAAAGTTTCCTACCAGAGGTTCAGTATCCAATAATTAAGGTCACAGTGGCTAGGCCTATTACATACGTAGTTTACGGTTGTCAGCTATGATGGAAATGCTAGCGCTAACTAGCAAGCAAACAGTGTCAGATTTTATCTCTTTAATTGAGTTTAAAATGTGTTGCAGTATTACACAGTGTATATACTAGTGCTGTCAGCATTAATCTCATTAAAATGACGTTAACGTCATAACTGCATTAACGCGGCAAATCCGTTAGCAGGTTAGCATGGATTGCCCCGTGCCCGCTAACCGCGCTAACGTATTGATGCAGACCCACGCACGGTTATTGGTATTAAAGCCATTTTAACGAGATTAACGCTGACAGCACTAGTATATTCATTTTACATTTTATTAATACATTTTTAGTTTATATATTGTAATATATGGAACTATACTAACAATTATTCTTGGCTAAATTCCCGCAAAGCATAAATGGCAACACACTGCACTGTCCAGTTAGAACACCTCCAAATGGAAAATTAGCTCATCTATAAGCAGCTCCTGTGGAAACCAGTTGGTGACGGCACCTCTTCATAATTTTTATTCAATCTATATACAAGACAGTCATGGGTCATGGGTGAGAGTCTTTAAGCTTCTTATTGTTATTGCAACCCTGTCACTGTACACTAATGCCTCAAATCTTGTCCCAGATAGTTACATAATAGTTAACACATGTATTGATTTCTATCATGCCAATACTCTAATGCAGTGTTGTTGTTACAAAGAGAATCCAGACCGAGTGTTTGATTAGAAATCAATGTCAGTGAGCAAAACAGAACTTGTATTAACAGGTAACCTTTTTATTATTTTCCTAATACATGAAAATACATTTAATATTGTAGGTGAAAAAACAAATTCTAACAAATAAAATGTCACAGCGTGATTAGCCAAGGTGAGCCACAGCCTCTCATTTGAGAATAACATAACCTTCAGCACAAGGTTAACCTCCATATCTCTGCAGGAGCACTGCAACACACACTTCTTCTTTTCTGTGGCGTGAGTGTTGTGTGTCCTTCACTACAAGGTAAGTTCTGAAAAACTGTGAAAAAGAACAGGACAAAACAACGTGTTTAGACTTAATTGTGAAATGTTGAACTCCTGGAAAATCTAATTGCATTGCATTGATACCGCTGCATTAATCGTATTAATGCAATCATATAATTGTATAAGTGTTATGCTAAACTGTGCTCATCCATGGCTGTTCAGGTTTCTCATGTGAGATTGAGCAGAAAGAAATATCTTTTTATCTCTTTCTTGCAGATTTAAATAGAGGATGATGCTGGATTTCAGTGTTAAATTATAATACCATAATATATAAAAATAGGAGCCTAAAGCTTACAGTAGATTATGCTCTGAATGTTAGAGGTGATGTTGGTAAGCATTTGTTCATGATTAATTATTATACTTAATTAATAATTGACAGTCATCTGACAACCAGAAAAAAACATGTAGCACCCAACCAGCTGCCAAGTGGTTCCAAGAGGGCAGAATCAGAAAATTGCAAACACTTTGCTAACTGTGAGCTGAGCGGTAGTAAAACTTCAAAAAGTGTGGCGCAAACAGGAAATAGAGAACGTTTCACCTTCAGACCAGTCTTCAGGCCTATGTGACTGGAGATTTTGCAGTTGATTTCACAGTCATTAACCTCCTGCAACCACTCCTCCCCAACACAATATACATTTCATTTCCTTGCAAATAGTGGTTACCAGACAGTCACTGAGTGTTCTCTAGGTCTGTGTGGCTGCGACCTTATTAACTTGACCTACAGCATCACATGTCCAAAATTCCTGTCAAGTTAATGGTGGTTAGTAGTCACATGGTTAACGGTCACATGACTGCAAAACCTGAATAGTCATACACTGCATTAAAAAAAATAAAAAACAACAACAACAGCCCTTTTGGGTTTTTTGGACTGTATGGTATTTTGAGGGGGGTCATTGTTTTGTTTTTTGTTGCCAAAAGTGACTATATTTTAGGTAGACATAATCCTTGATTAGCTTTTACAAGTAAAGTATATAATCCCATGAAAAATGTTTCAGAAGGCACTAGCACCACACAGTCGAGGAGTCCAAATTAGTCACTACCGCCAAGTCCTTAACTTTACCCCCTTATTACCATTACCCAAGCACATCAATTTTTTTTAAATCACCAACCATACAGTTTTGATGGTACAGTACAAGGCCATGATTTATACAAAGTTGTCTTTTATAGTATAAAACATTTAGAGCTTTAGAGCTTCCAGATTATAAAATAAAGCCAAATGCATGAGTGCCTTAAACCTGCATTCTGTCTGAAGGCCAACCAAAGGTAACAGCTACAAAAAGAGTTCTGGTGGAAAACAGCTTTCTGACTTGACTTGTCAGAACTTGTTGAGTTTATGGGCTCAGTCACCAATTTTGAATCATATTCAATTCAATTCAATTAAATTCAATTTTATTTATATAGCGCCAAATCACAACAAAAGTCGCCTCAAGGCGCTTCATAGATACAGAGAAAAACCCAACAATCATATGACCCCTATGAGCAAGCACTTTGGTGACAGTGGGAAGGAAAAACTCCCTTTTAACAGGAAGAAACCTCCGGCAGAACCAGGCTCAGGGAGGGGCGGGGCCATCTGCTGCAACCGGTTGGGGTGAGAGAAGGAAGACAGGATAAAAGGCATGCTGTGGAAGAGAGACAGAGGTTAATAACAGATAGGATTCAATGCAGAGAGGTCTATAAACACAGTGAGTGAGAAAGGTGACAAGAAAGGAAAAACTCAATGCATCATGGGAATCCCCCGGCAGCCTATGTCTATTGCAGCATAACTAAGGGAGGATTCAGGGTCACCTGGTCCAGCCCTAACTATATGCTTTAGCAAAAAGGAAAGTTTTAAGCCTAATCTTAAAAGTAGAGATAGTGTCTGTCTCCCGAATCCAAACTGGAAGCTGGTTCCACAGAAGAGGGGCCTGAAAACTGAAGGCTCTGCCTCCCATTCTACTTTTAAATACTGTAGGAACAACAAGTAGGCCTGCAGAGCGAGAGCGAAGTGCTCTAATAGGGTGATATGGTACTACAAGGTCATTAAGATAAGATGGGGCCTGATTATTTAAGACCTTGTATGTGAGGAGCAGGATTTTGAATTCAATTCTGGATTTAACAGGAAGCCAATGAAGGGAAGCCAAAACAGGAGAAATCTGCTCTCTCTTTCTAGTCCCTGTCAGGACTCTTGCTGCAGCATTTTGGATTAACTGAAGGCTTTTGAATTAAACTGTAAGTTTGGTTTGTAAACCTCCTTCATACCACATTTCAAAGTGGAGGATTATTTCATGCTAATTGGCTGTGAACTCGTCAGTCACCCGTCTTTAACCATTTAGTGTGCAGTTTAAAAGCCTACAGCAGAAACGTTCATCCCAAGGCTTGAAAACGAGATGTTACAAAAAGACTTTTGCCCTTGGTCATTTTTAGGAACCTGATCCAGGATCTGCAGTTTTTACACTCCTGCATTCACAACAGCACTAAGACTAACCTCAAAGATAGGAAGTGTAAGTACGAAAGTCCACATTGGCTTGCCTGAAACACCAACCAATCAGCTTCATTGTGTTCAGAGACCAGGCTTCATAATCAAGTACCATTAAACTTAACTTGTTGGCACTTGGCTGTAGCTTTATTGTTAATGTACCAGCAGGAGAGTGATATTCCTTTTTTCAGCTCTCAGCAAGAAGGCACACATTCCCCAAAATGTCCCCCAGCACTGACCTCAACGCTAAGTCTCAGGTCCTTCAATCATTTTTCACTAAGTATTTTAACAAAATCCCATCCTTATTTTTCCAATTCGTCTTTCTGTCTTCCTCTTTCTTCTCCTCCCTGTAATTCAAGTATGTATTATTGAAACCACATTAATTGATATGAAATGAATCTCTTGCCCTCTAATTGAAATATGCTTAATTGAAAATGGCATGAATTTAGTATGAACCTCCCTCCCTCCCCTCTTACCTCTATGAATATTCATGAGTGAACACATCCATCAGCAACAGAGAGTTGCCATGGGAGACAACCCATCCAGCCTGTCCTCAGCCTCTCATCCCTCTCTGCTCCCTTTCATCTCTCCTGTCCTCTGTCACCACTGATCTCCTCACTTTGGCACCGTTCAGTGTTTGCTCAATTCCTTCTTTCCCCGTTTATTCTGTTGACACTTCAGAAATAAAGTCATTTTAACTATGACAAAATTTGATCTATATATATATATATATATATATATATATAGAGAGAGAGAGAGAGAGAGAGAGAGAGAGAGAGAGAGCAGTGTGCTATTATAATAATAATCAAAGACCTGAAAGATATATTACATGTAAATAACCGCAGGTAGCTGTGATACAGGCCCCTCCCTAATTCAGCAAGAACTGATGGATTCAAAATCATGCTAACTGATGGGCAAGTTTGAGGTTGTCTGTGTGTGAGGTGAAGAAATGTCCTGTAAACTGTCTAATTGACCTTTCCACACTCCACAAAGGACGCCCCCCACCCCATGCACCTCCTGCCTGCCATTCCCTCCCTTCTCCTTTTCCCTGCTGTTGTCTTCTGTCATTCAATCACTCATTGTTTTGTGAGGAGAATCACAACTGGAGGTCTTGTACTTTAGAAATAATTTTCCATCCGTCTTTTTCAGCTTAGGCATTATCCCTATCCCAGCTGTCATAGAGCAAGATGGAGGGTACAGCAGGTCACCAATGTGTTGCAGGGATAACACATAGAAACAGATAACCATTCACAATTAGGGCCAATTTAGAATCACAAATTAAGCTAACCCTATGCATGTCTTTAGACTGTGGGAAGAAGTCAGAGTAGCTGAAGAACATGCAAGCTCCTCACAGAAAGGGGCCAGTCTGGATTCAAACCCAGAACCTACCTGCTGTGAGGTGACACGACTAACCACCACAACACTGTGCTGCCCTACACTAAATTATGTTTGAAGTCTTTATAGTTTATTAAAGCTTCTGAAGCGCTCATCAAATGATGAGTGACTACTAAAGATGTTTGTCGCTGAAAAACAAAAGTACATCCAGCCATCTTTGCAAAGAAAACATTCGAGTTTTAGTCGATCAGAGGGATAAAATTTTCCACCAGCTTTGATTTTTTTTAGGGTTAAGTATTAAGTCAGGGTTTAGAATATGAGTTTGTGGTGGTTAAACTTGGGGAATTCATGTCAATCTGTGTCCTCACAAAGATAAAAACTAATATTTTGGTTACTATCTATCCCCTACACATGGTGGGTAGTTGTAAGACTGCACACCTTTGGAGCAGGAGACGCAAGTTCAATACATGCCCGGCAGCAGTATCCAGTAAGGATCCTGGATAGACCCCCATGCTAAAACCAAGCCCTGAGATGGTCACGTCTGCAGCCTCGGACACAAGCATTTCACTGCATGTTGTTCTCTGTATGATTGTGTATGTGACGAATAAAGACAGCAGTCTTTCTTTTCTATTCAAAAATGTAAAAAAGCTATAGAAAGCATGTCTTTGTAATAAAGTGTGGCTCACTGATATACTTTCATTTTTCTTTTATTAATACTTTTATTCAGAGAGGTTTGGTAAACACATGGAGTGATTTGATCAAGCAGTAAGAACTTTTTAAATTTCTTGAAACTAACCCAAACACACAGATTCGTCCCAAGTACCAAAAATTACACTCTTCCAAATACAGACATGAGGTTAGCTCCAAAAGCAACGTTTTTAGTTTAATAGCTAATTTAAGTTAATGGACCAGATTCTTTAAAGCACACAGACTGAAACTTTTAACTTATTAAAGCTTAAAATTCACAGTGTGACAGCTTCGATGGACAAACTGATACCAACAGACGTGTCAATAGCTGGCTGGTGTCTGCCACTTCCAAATGCCGTGCAGCGTTTGTCCTGGCAGGCTATCTAAGAAGTCCGAGCTCCAGTTTTGTTAAATAAAATTCGATCATTTTCGTTGAAAGTCCTTTATTGCTAAATTAGTGCCTGTGTCTGTGAGATGCTCCTATAGAGTTGATGAATGCAACTTGCTTACTAAGTTTGTGAGCATTAGCTAATAATTTAGCACCCCAGCCTCTCATCCATGGGGGCTCAAAAAGAAACTGTCACGATGGCTGCTTCCATGACAGAGATCAGTGCTCAGGCTGATCTGTGTGATCAAACTGACTCAGAAATCACATCATGCTAATAGCTTGTTGCTGTCTGTCTGTTGTTACATAATAAATTCACTGGAGCTTTTCCTCCCTGGGTCTCAGTCCAGAGAGAATAACGACTAATTTCAATGTCAACTTGCGTCGTCACTGGGGACAGGCCCTGTTGAGGCTATTTCTGCACACTTTCACTTGAATGATGCGTCGCAGCTTTTTACCATATGGAGAGAATCCATGTCAGTTGGCTCAGTCACATTTCAGTCTCAAATACTTGTAAGAGATGTCGCGTCACTGATCTATTCAAGTCTACACTTAACCACTGAGTAACATATGACAAAATAGTAATTGTAGATGACATTATAACTTTGGTTTTTCTGCATAAGATCCATATTTCTTATTCATCCTCTCTCATTGCCTTTCCTTCTTTCCTCCTTCTTCTTTTTAATCCCCTTCTTACAAACTCTCAAGGGTGACAATGAGGGTGTGCGAGAGGGAGATGATGAGTGTCTAGGAGACATAGCAGCTAATTACCAGCACTGATGATTAAACACAGCCTTGAACACTTGGTGTGTGCGAGCGTGTGTATGTGTGTTTCAGTTTTTTATGGACTGACGGGGCAAAGTCATTGTACTTCACACAGCGCTCGACAACTTTTACTGTCACTTTTTCATGATTCAAACCTACCGCTGTGTCTGCAACAGGCTCCACTGAGACGAGAGAAATCAGATTTCTCTCGTCTCCTCTTTAGACGACCCTCGGTTTTTTGCTCCTTGTTCTCCTCCTTCCTTTTTTGTTTTTGCTTCTCCTCTCCCGCCTGTGGCGATGTAAAGAGATTACGGAAAATGTCTTGAGATGGCCTCTCCATCGCAGGTCAACTTCTGCCATTTCATTTGGCTCTTTAGACAGAAACTGTCTGCCGCAGGCAAAATGACTTCAGACCAATAAAAATGCACTCTGTGTGCAGAAATGCACAACATCTACAGAAAAGGGGGTATGTAAATAAAACATTATTATTATTACTACTTATTTTTATTTATTTATCTTAGTTCAGCCTTAACATTCCAGATAGTCATGAAGTGTGTCGGAGTTTTTTTAAAATGAGCTGACTGAGAGGAAAGCTAGAGATAGATAATGAGACAAATCGTCTCATCGTGGAAGTATATTCATTCAGCCCACAGTAAAACCTGAACGTCTGATCTGCTAATCCAGCATATTCCTCTGATATGCTAAAACCACTGGCTGCATATAAAAGATCGCCATAGTTTCCAGGTATAATAAGCAAAGCTAACGTCTATGTGCTTCTGTGGACACAATCTGTGACTGTCCTGATCAGTTTATGGTCTCAATAAAATCTCACAAAGACTGTATAAATGGTGGACATAGCCACCATGACATCACCCACTGATTTGGCGCACCACATTACCAAGTCTCAATTTTAGGGTTTTGGCTAGGGTTGCCAACTCCCTGAAAAATAAATAAGGGACACCTCGTGGCCAGGGCCGGGCGACCCAGTTGTCTTCACCCTTCCCAGTGTGGTGAATTTTCTAGCTCTTTTTTTGTGTGTGAAATTATTTTTTTAACTATTTGACTTGAAGTTGATTTAAGTAGATGCATATTCTATTCTTTGTGATATGAACACATGTGAAACAAATGATCATTTAGCCATTTATTTTTAGCTCAAAATGACAACATTAACACAGTAAAACAGGTCTCTTTCTTAAACAGAAGCCTGTCATGCTTAACTTTTGAGAATATAAGTAAATCTTTCTTTAAAAGCACTCTGTCCTGCTTAACTTAAAATAATAGAAAACAATAGAAAGAAAAATATTCTTGTAACAGTGCACATTTAGTGCATTTAGTACAATTGGCTTCAGTTGAGGTATTATTTCAGCTTTTCTAATGCTAATCAGCTGCTCCTGTTTGTAAACCCGCTTGTTCCCATGATTACGCATCATAACTCATCATTATTCATCTATGTATTACTTTTATGTATTAGTCATCTATTTGTTGTAATCATCTATCCTTGCAGTTGTTTATTACACAAAATAAATTATATTATCACACTTCTGGCCACATAGCGCTGATATTCACTGCACATGCCCATATTAACGTTTTCCAGCCAGGTGTTTTCCTTTTCCCATTCTTCCCTTTCTCTGAGGGGAACAAACATTGCTGCTCTAATGCTGGGCTTACACTGTGCGGTTTTTGGCCCATTTTGAGCCGATTTTTGAGTGATCGGACCGATTTTGGCCTTCATCGTGAGTCGTGTAGTATACGTGGGGTAACGAGAAGTGATTAACACCTCACGACCAGCTCCCGATCATCAATCGCTCGTGAGGGTGTCACCACAGGCGCTCACACTGCTCACGCGCAAACGTAAACGTTGGTGAAAAAGACGGCGCAGCACGGCTGTGCAGCGTGTGATCTGGACACAAGCGATGGAGGCACAACTTGTAGAACTTTGGAAAGCTCATCCGAGCCTTTTCGATGTGGCATCACAAAATTATCACGACCACAACAACCGTGAAAATAGTTGGATTTACATTGCTGCTCAATCACAGCTGCCTGATCAATGTTTTTCATTAGCAATTTAGCAAAGTTGATGGTGGTGGTGTGTCTGTGTGAGTGAAAGACAGAGAGAGAGAGCGACAGATTTTCTGTTATAACCTTCATGTTATGGAGGCACAGTGTGAGCACTCAGGTCGCATCAGAGCATCGGGCGGTATAGTGTGAGAGTACATCGTGACATACGAACTTCTAACCCCTGCGAGTCAATCGTGCAGTTTGAAAATCGCACAGTGTCTGCCCAGCTTTAGGTGTACTGTCATCCGAGACTTGCACCGCAGAGTCGGCGTTTGTTCCCCTGTTGGCCATGCTTCTTGTTGTGGTCATCTGTTGTCTTCCGGTATTTTCTCCGCAAGCGACCTTTCCTCGACCAATGAGATGAGCGGTAATCTGAATTGTCATACTTGAATTGTCATAAGTGTGCTGTCAGCTCATTGGTCACAAAGCAGGAGAGGGGCTGGGAATTATGTTTTCAAACAAAGTGTTAATTCCATAAACATTTATAGACTACTTTTGATTCTCACTGTATTACGGGACAAAGTGCATCCCTTATTAGCTCAATACGGGACGTGTACTTTTGTTTCGAAATACGGGACGATTCCGTATTTTAAGGGACGGTTGGCAACCCTAGTTTGGGCCATCACCATGTTTGCATTTTTACGGGGTGGTGCTAAGTTTTAAGCTAACACTAGCAAGCTTGACTAAGATTGTATAAAGCTGGAATTGCTACTGCCTCTTTTGCAGGTTACAATCACAGAGTGTATATAAAACACGGACAAAGCCACCATGATGGCACCAACTGGTATGCAAAGGACCTAAAGCATCAAGCAAAGTGTTTCTGGCATCACCGTGTTTTTGTTTTGAAACCAGATGAGACAAGCGGTGGGTTAATGTCACAGAGAGGGACGCTGCACGGTCATAGGCTAGTGGCTCAATCACCTAATAAGGCATACCCTGATTTAGTTGTGTTTAAACTCTAATGGGGGCCATAGTGTCAAAAAACAATCATGTATATTCAACAAGACTTGAAATTTTGGCACCAAGGTTAAAAATCATCATACTGTAAAGACCGGATGCCAACCTCCTTCTGACGAGGAAAAATCAGTGATTGCATTACCTTTTTTGCTGTTGGAGACTGATTTCAAGTAGTTGGAGCAGCCAGTTGGTGACCCAGAGGTTGAGCAATTAATTGCCATCCAAATTTATGCAGACAGGTTAAGAACATGCTGCAATCAGTCTGTGCCGAAGAGCACAACTCATCTGTGATGTGTCTCTTTACAACAGGGGCTTGACTGAACCGGCTGCCAGCTGCTTGCATTCAGGTTATATTCCTATATGAAGCAAGGTTGCCAGGTAACTATGTTACATATACTGCAGTCCTGCAGCAATGACATCGCTGTTTGTGGAGGAAATTCTGAATTTTTGTTTCAAATCTGAATACAAGAAGTTAAAGTAATTTCTGCGTAAATAGACAGCAACAGATTTGTGATGTTATCATAGTAAACTGACATATTATCTCAAACAGATTGCATTCAATTGTCAACTTGGCCTCATTCAATCACAGACTGACTCCATCTTGTTGCTGTTTTTGCCATTTTATTGCCATCTTGATGCATCAAAGTTGCTGTGAAGATGGCAGCTGGCTGTGAGTGGTTGCAGACTGGGTCCCAACCCTCGAAATAACCGTTTCAGAGGCAACAAGATTGCAAATTCACTGCAACAGTTTGCAACCACTGTTTTCCCTGAAGTAGGAAAAAAGGCTACCAAGGACATCTTTTGTGTCCCCTGTTGGCAAAGTTATTGCCTGCATGAAAATTAAATGTATCCATGAGTGTATTATAGTAAGAATACTTAAAAATATGTACTAGCACTGGTCTTAAAGTCCACATTCAGTTCTTTCACTGAAACTTTCATCTTGGCTCTCTTTTTTAACAGAAAGCTAACGACTCTCACCTCTCAAGACCTCTCTCTGTTGTTAATGACTCTGTCTTTAAGCCGACCAATGGATGTACCACCTTGGGCACTCAATCGTTAATCATGAGGGGACAAAAAGGGAGCAGACAGAGAGAGATGAATGAGGGGAGAACGCGTGGCCATGGGGGTGGGTGGGTGATGATTGGACAATGACTCCACTCCAGTGACTTAACATGGAAAGAGGAAAAAGGCATGATCAGAGAAAAAAAAAGAAGGAAGAGAGCAGAAGGTAGTCTGACAGATCCTTAATTAGCTGTGGGATGGAGCAGGGGAGGAAAAAAGAAGAGGGAAGGAGGGAGGAAGTAGCGTTATCACTGATCAGACATGACATTAAAACTACATGCTTAATATTGCGTAGCTAGGTAAGGTGCAGGTTTGCATTATGCCACCTGAAAAGCTCTGACTTGTAGGGGCATGGACTCTACAAGACCTCTGACTGTGTTGTTTGCTTACAGAAGCTTCGTAATGTGAAACTCGGGGGAATCTGGAGGTCAAGTGAGTCACAAGCCGTGAGCACATGCTTTCTGAATCTCAAAATGATAAATAATAAAGTACAAAATGACCTGAAGGTGATCACTGTCCCCATAACCTCTTCAGAAAAGTGTTTAGTGAGCTCACTTTACAAAGAATGCAGGTTTAAGGCACTACTGCATTGGCTTCACCACATCCTATACACTGTCCACGGTTGTATGTGGAAAAAGTTACTAACAGGCAGCTAGCATGAAAATGGTAAATAGAGTGGTACTTAAAAGGAGCATTCATGCACTCCTAGACAGTATTACAGCACTTTATTCTATGCCTTTTAGTACTACTTCAAGCTGATGCACTGGGGACTTTATCTGGTCTTTAAGTCTGATGTCATTAGCCAATTCTGGGCCCAAACTCCGCTGCAGGTCCCTAAATCAAATGATGCCGCACGGCATCACTGAGAGTTAAAAACTGTCTAAATTCTTTCATCTGTAATAAAATGATCAGCGTTCTGCTCTACCAGGTGTAACAATTAAGTTTAACATCCAGGCATCCATGAAAACAGAATTGATGTAATTTAACGGAGTCAGAAGTTAGCAGGGAGTTGGGTCACTAGTTTCCATCTAAATATAATATACCGTGTTCTGACTGAGGGATTTCCGAAACAAATTAAAACGTACAGCTCTGCTATCACTTCCGACATAAATGTAGACAGGAAACTAAACAGCAGTGACGTTTGTAGGGTTACTGAAGTTTGGCTAGCTGGTATATAATGATGTGCTACGTGATCGCTAGCGACACAGCTATATTAGCATAATTAAAACAGTGAATCTGGAGAATGAGCGCTAACCTTTTTCCAGTCAATAAAAGTTAACGTGAGGGTTCCCGAAGGGAAGTGAATGAATAGTGGCATTGTAAAGCGCTTTGGGTGCCTTGAAAAGCGCTATATAAATCCAATCCATTATTATTATAAAAACACAACAGCCTTATTAAACGCAAAGTAGTTTGGGCCCGGAAGCAGGATTCATCACGTCATCACTTAAAACTGGATAGGTTTCGGTAGTTTGCCCAAGGATTCTTCAGCATAGAGATTTTCCCAGACTGGCTCTGGTAATTGTTTGTCATTATGACGATAAAACTAGCTAATGTCACCGTCCCAAACATCAGGCACTGACGCAACTCCTACGTAACGTAGTTACAGTTTAGACTTAGCAGGTAAACTTTTATCCTGTTGCTTCAACCACTTGTAGCAGATGGCTGTCCCTCCCTGAGCCTGGTTCTCCCAGAAGCTTCTTCCTATTAAAATTGAGTTTTTCCTTCCCACTGTCGCCAAGTGCTTTCTTAAATTGCCATTATTGGGATTTTCTCTGTAGTATTGTAGGGTCTCTACCTTACAACATAAAGCACCTTGTTGTGACTACTGTTGTGATTTTGCACTATATAAATAAAACATAATTGAACTGCTTGAACAGAGAAGGAGATGAGCCACTGAGAGGTCTGAGGAGAAACACTAACCAGGCCATCCTTAACTCCTGACTCTTTTTTTTCTTCTGATAACAGATTTGTGTAATGAATAATATACGCTATGGTGACTTTGACATGCACTATGGACTGGTTCAGATTTACAGTACAGATTTCAAACAGCACTTCACAGTGACTGACACACTATAGGGCATTACAAATTTTTTAAGTTGACTGTTTGAACACAGCCAAAGTAACGTTCACATGAATGCCAGGGTCCAGGTTTCCCATCAGTTAGTCCACTGGGGACAAGGCTGGGATTGGGGCCATCTTCACTGGCAATCACACTGTTGTCAATTATCTGTTTCTAGTGCTTGTTAACGTTATTTACAATTACACTCATGAACTATAAGTAAAAGACGGGCGTAGCTTCCCGGCCCAAGAATTAAACCCAATGCAGGCGCCCTTAAACCTGCATATTTTTACAGCTGACATTAACATGGCTGACACTTCTCTGGTAAGTTTATGGGCTCAAGTCATTAGTTTCAAGTCTGTTTGAACACCACGTGAAGATAAATTTTTAGAGTCATAGATGATAATATAATAATAATAATAATAATAATAATAATAATATAATATAATATAATATAATATAATATAATATAATATAATATAATATAATAGTCATAGAGTCATAAATGAGGATTGACCAGGCTGTGTTCATTGGCTAATAACTCATTCACTAATGAGCACGCAGTGTTCCTCACACATAAAAAATACTTTTTTTTCCTACTACAGTGGGGCAAAAAAGTATTGTCAGCCACCGATTGTGCAAGTTCCCCCACTTAAAATGATGACAGAGGTCAGTAATTTGCACCAGAGGTACACTTCAACTGTGAGAGACAGAATGTGAAAAAAAAATCCATGAATTCACATGGTAGGATTTGTAAAGAATTTATTCGTAAATTAGGGTGGAAAATAAGTATTTGGTCACCTCAAACAAGGAAAATCTCTGGCTCTCACAGACCTGTAACGTCTTCTGTAAGAAGCTTTTCTGTCCCCCACTCGTTACCTGTATGAATGGCACCTGTTTGAACTCATCATCTGTATAAAAGACACCTGTCCACAGCCTCAAACAGTCAGACTCCAAACTCCGCCATGGCCAAGACCAAAGAGCTTTCAAAGGACACCAGGAAAAGTATTGTAGACCTGCACCAGACTGGGAAGAGTGAATCTACAATAGGCAAGCAGCTTGGTGTGAAAAAATCAACTGTGGGAGCAATCATCAGAAAATGGAAGACATACAAGACCACTGATAATCTCCCTCGATCTGGGGCTCCACGCAAGATCTCATCCCGTGGGGTCAAAATGATCATGAGAACGGTGAGCAAAGATCCCAGAACCACACGGGGAGACCTGGTGAATGACCTGCAGAGAGCTGGGACCAAAGTAACAAAGGTCACCATCAGTAACACACTACAACGGCAGGGAATCAAATCCCGCAGTGCCAGACGTGTTCCGCTGCTGAAGCCAGTGCATGTCCAGGCCCGTCTGAAGTTTGCCAGAGAGCACATGGATGATACAGCAGAGGATTGGGAGAATGTCATGTGGTCAGATGAAACCAAAGTAGAACTTTTTGGTATAAACTCAACTCGTCATGTTTGGAGGAAGACGAATACTGAGTTGCATCCCAAGAACACCATACCTACTGTGAAGCATGGGGGTGGAAACATCATGCTATGGGGCTGTTTTTCTGCCAAGGGGACAGGACGACTGATCCGTGTTAAGGACAGAATGAATGGGGCCATGTATCGTGAGATTTTGAGCCAAAACCTCCTTCCATCAGTGAGAACTTTGAAGATGAAACAAGGCTGGGTCTTCCAACATGACAATGATCCAAAACACACCGCCCGGGCAACAAAGGAGTGGCTCCGTAAGAAGCATTTGAAAGTCCTGGAGTGGCCTAGCCAGTCTCCAGACCTCAACCCCATAGAAAATCTGTGGTGGGAGTTGAAAGTCCGTGTTGCTCGGCGACAGCCCCAAAACATCACTGCTGTCGAGAAGATCTGCATGGAGGAATGGGCCAAAATACCAGCTACTGTGTGTGCAAACCTCTGTTTGACCTCTGTTATTGCCAACAAAGGTTATGTTACAAAGTATTGAGTTGTATTTTTGTTATTGACCAAATACTTATTTTCCACCCTGATTTAAGAATAAACTCTTTACAAATCCTACCATGTGGATTCATGGATTTTTTTTTCAGATTCTGTCTCTCACAGTTGAAGTGTACCTCTGGTGCAAATTACTGACCTCTGTCATCATTTTAAGTGGGGGAACTTGCACAATCGGTGGCTGACTAAATACTTTTTGCCCCACTGTATATCAAATGTATATTCTTTTTTTCTGTCATAACCTGTGTTCTTACCTGTTTTTATACCTCAATTTCAAATCTCCTGAATGCAGAGGAGACCGTGCCTTTGCCGTTGCTGCACCCAGGCTATGGAATACTCTCCCTCTTCATATTCGCGCGTCAGATTCCATTCAGTCTTTTAAATCACGTTTAAAAACGTATTTGTTTGATCTGGCATTTAAGGCGAATTAGGGAAATTTACATCTGGCTCTGTATTTAGATTATGTAATTATCTTATATTTTATATATTTGTAATTTATATTTTAGTGTGATTTTATTTGTACTGCGATTTTACTGGAAAGCACTTTGGTGTACTTCAGTCTTAAAAATGTGCTATATAAATAAATTTTGATTGATTGATTGATTGATTTTTTCCCATATGTTCAACTTAGAACACACTCAGCCTGTTTTTCAAATTGCTTTTCAAGTGTCTCCACTCTCAATTTCCCTCAATTCTCCATCTAGTCAGCTTTGATCGCCACACCTTTCTCTGATTCTTTTGTCGTTTCGTTTTTCCATCTTCTCTCCACATGTTCCCATCTTATTTCCAATCGCTTCATCCCTCTCTATCTCTTTGTGTCAGTGAGACATGGGTGTGTCCAGGGATTGGCAGCTGGCAACCGACCCCATCTCTGTCACCATGGAAACTGGGTCAATTTCTCGGTAGCCATGGCATTGAAGCAGCAGTGTGTTTCCCTGCAACAGGTGTGTGTGTGCGTGCGTGCGTGCGTGCGTGCGTGCGTGCGTGTGTGTGTGTGTGTGTGTGTGTGCGTGTGTGTGTGTGTGTGTGTGTGTGTGCGTGTGTGTGTGTGTGTGTGTGTGTGTGTGTGTGTGCGTGTGTGTGTGTGTGTGTGTGTGTGTGTGCGTGTGTGTGTGTGTGTGTGTGTGTGTGTCTCCGATTCAGTGACATGACTGTGCAAGTTGGGGGGATTCTGGGAATAGACAGGCCCAGGAGATGAAAAGCACACATGTGAACAGGTGTGTGTACACATGCACGTTTTTTGCTTGAAGTTGTTAAATGTGTTAAAACATACTAGTTATTATTATTAACAGTTATTAATTTTATTAGTAATAGTAGCACATCTTTATTAATGATCATCAGCTTTTTCTTTGAACACTAAAATTCAGCCTGACTTTTAACTCAGTATCGTGTCAACAGTTCAGTCTGCTGGTGGTGGTGTAATAGAGTGGGGGATATTTTCTTGGCACACTTTGGACCTCTTAGTACCAGTTGACTTTGAGTATTATTGTTGACCATGTCCATCCTTTAATAGCTATGGTGTACCATCTTCTGATGATAATGGTCACTTCACAAAGCTCAAACCACCTTAAACTGGTTTCCTGTGAGGTCACTGCAGTCAAACGTTCTCCACAGGCACCAGATCTCAGTTCGTGACCAAAATATCTGATGAATTTTTCAAGCACACTGTGAAAACTGGGCCATGAAGAATGAAGGCAGTTGTGTTGTTGTACCTAACAAAGTGTCCAGTGAGTGTATACACGATAATTACCCAATTTACTTAATGGCTTTAGGACCTCATTAAATACTTTCCCAATGGTTAATGATCTTAAATGCTAGTTCCAAACTCATTTGATACATTTTGATGTTTCTATTTTAAATTATATCTTAAATATTACTTAGAGTAAAATAGATAAATTTGTGGGATCAAACGGTGAGGGTGTGCACCAATAAAAAAGAAAAAACTTGATCGCACCCTGAACTTGCTGTCTTTTAAGCATTGATTCTGTTATTGCAATAACAATCAAAAAGCACAAGTACATTGTAACAGCTCTTTCATAAGCGCTTCTCCAGAGTCCAGAGAACAATCTGGTTCATCAACCAAATCTTGTTCATCTACAACACTGTTTTATCCATTAGGCAGGAGGCAGGAGGCAGGAGGCTCCGGTCCATTCGCACCAGAACCTCTCGCCATAAGAACAGTTTCTTCCCCTCTGCTGTTGGACACATGAACAATAAACGTACGACTGTTCCCACCACTAACACATGACCCTATGCTGTGTTCACTGGATCATTCCATGTTTGGCACTGATCACCACCTGCACTCATGTATATATCTTTCTACGTAGCACTTTAATTCTTATTCTCATGTATATATCTCATGTATATCTCATGCATATATCTTTCTACGTAGCACTTTTAATTCTTATTCTTACTTCTATTTTTTTCATGCCTATTTAAGCGCAATTTATGACAGTATGTTTGCACTGAAGCACCGCAGCAATTTCCTAATGTTGTTAACCTGCTCAACATTTGGCAATAAAACCCTTTCTGATTTCTGATTTCTGATTAGTGCTGATGATGATAATTCCCCAGCAATCCAAGTCTTTTTAATGCTTCTTTGATGCAAATGAAGAGAACAGAGTCATACTTGAGAAGCATTCTTTGTATCTCTGTGCCCAAATTTCATTAGTGTGATGAGTACCACCCACCGAAACACTGCAGCAGGCCAAGCACACCTCCATTGCAGGAGTAATCCCCGGTGACGGCAGCATCTTCCGAAAAGACAGAGTACACCTCCACACATCCAAACAGCTTAGAAAAGACTTGAAGAACACAACAGGGAGCCAAAGGCACTGACCCAACCTCCAAACTCCCCAAATCCCAATCCAATCAAGCTTTCGCAAGATGCACTGAGATTAGCTCGCTCCACTGAGGCCCCATCCCAAAACCTACAACATCCTAGTGCCAGACACAACAGGACCCACATCTGTGTCGCAACAGGTAAGAGCACAGGGGCGACCTACGCAGTATTAGCAAGCTGGTTGTAATGTTGAGGTCAATCACGTGGCTAAATGTCAAACATGCAGACTACTGGGGCACGCTACAATTTACTGATGTTCCCTGGATGCCTCACAAGCTGGCTATTTGTAAATTACTATTGAAATGAGCTGCACTGTTGGACTGAAAGAGCAGCAGGTGATAGGGAAACACCACTGCTACCGCTAATGTTGCAGTCCAACAATGGTAACTCACACTGTCACCAGTTCTCTGCTTTTCACACTTGCCTCAGAGTGGTAAATGTACAAAATAAACCTCTGACTCTTACCTTTTGATAAGGTAAACTTTAACATCCAAACAGAGAGATGTACTTTTTGATAGAAATAGACTATTAACACCTACAATGATTGTATTTGTATGTTAGACTGCTTCTTTAGAACCATTAATGGCCTTTCTTGTAACAAAAGCTAGAAATATTAAAAAATGCTTTTTTTTTCAGTTCCTGAACTAATGTTACAGCACCATTAGCTCAACTAGCTAGCTTTTTAGCTAACCTTGCAGAAGAAAACCCCCCACAGTTCTCTGCTGACAAACTTAAATCTCTAGCACACATTATTACTTTAAAGAGCTTTAGTGCTCTATGTTTTACATTCCTTTAACAGCATCATTGACAATACAAATAACTGAGCATTAGCAGTGTAATTAAACCATGGCAGAAACTCCACTGTGTGTGTAAGAAGCAGCAAGTTGTGGTGGCTAAAGGTGACTGCTATCAGGAGGCTACCGGGCTACGGCTAGAATCAAAATGTTGGATGCCTTAAAGGGGATCACGATGCAGGAAGGTATTTTATTACAATAGAATCATGTGATTCAAAAATCCTAAATTAAACTGTATCTATTATTTCAAACACTTCTATGGAAAAAAAATGTGGAAACGTGCAAGAAGATCATTTTAATTTCCTATCCAGCATATAGAAGTTTTCTCCCCTTCTGTACTGAAGCCCTTTCCGCTTTCTGGTGCTCTTTACGCCATCCACTGCCCCTTCTTTGTTCCAGCCATGAATTGACTTTTGTCCCAGAACAAAGTTGGAAGTCTGTTTCTATTCCTGTGGATAGAAATGTATTACGGCAGACAGGGAGTGATGTATGTTATAAAGACCCTAAAATAACTGCCGGGGTAAATTTAGCTCACTGTTGGCACAGTAGAACAGAACATACATGTGACTGTGAGTTAGGCTCCTAAATGAGCTGCGACTCTGAAATTACAATGACAAAGATAACAGGTGGTCATTTGTGGTTTGTTTGCATGTGTGTGTGCAGAGAATGAGGGCGAATGTGGCCGAGCCAGAGGCGAAGGTGACAGGGATTTTCACTTCAAAGGCAGGCAAGAGCACAGCACAGATTAAAGCACGGCAGGAATCAAAGAGCCTCAGGCGACCGGCAACACACAGGTGTCTTCCGTATACATGTGTGTAAGCTTGTTTGTCGTGTCGTAGAAGAGGGACCCGTCCTATTATTTACCTCCGATCTTAGAACAACCTCTCTTGGTTCATGCACTCTTTGTTTTCCTGTGAAATTTAAGACTTTCAGGAGAGGAGAGCAGAGGTGATCCTCTGTGGATGTTCACAGGTGAAGCAACATTCAAGCATCCTTTATGAAACTGTTCCATTTTCCACAACTGCAAGGGAGATTTTGGTCATCCGAGGGATTACGGCTGTTGGTTGAGTACCTTCCATTTTGTGGTGATCTGACAGACAGCAGTGCCACAACGCCACAGGGGCGCTCAGTGCTCTCGTGTTATCCAAGTGGTATCAGTACAGACTAAAACAGTATAACACGAAGAACAAGGTGTCGGAACTGAAGCTGCCCACGTGCAATCCTGGCACTGACATGTGAACTAGTGCTTTTTGCACAAAAAGTAAAAAGAATATCCTGCTGCTCAACGTTTTTTAACATTATACTAATGCATTTACACAGAGCAGATGGCACGGTAAAAACTCATTAGAAATTTGTTCTGGTTCTGCCAACTTGTTGGATTTTGGGAAGTTTAACAAGCTTAAACTTCCCAAAATCAGGGCTGACCATAATATTTTGGGGCTTTCTTAATATGACCAATTATAATATAACCATTGTGGTAATTAATTTATCGATATCTTTTAACTAAGGGGACAAATTAATAGCACAAAAACTGTCAAAGGAGACATTTCCACTTGATTGTATAAAGTGACAAAACAATCAGAAACAAACAAAACACAAAGGGATGTTAATATTGATATGTCACGTTTATACTGTTAGCTTACAGACACACAGCTGTATACTTCTTACAGAGGGAAATGATTTATTACATTTAGATTCATGCTGCATGGTCACTGCACAATAAACTAAACCTGCCAAGTTACTGTTACAATAACCCAAACAGGCGCATTTCTCTATCATTGTGTCTGCAGCACTGCTGTGATGAGGTCAGAGTGGAAATTACAACACTTCTGTATCTAATTTCAACTCAACAAACAGCTCAGTGCAAGTTATCAAGTACCTAATGCTAAAACACGAACTGTCTGTATGTTAGATAAAAGTGCAAGAAGACCAGATGAATATAAACACACTTACTATTTATTGTGTGCTGGCTTACTGTGGAGATACTGTAAAAAACAAAAGCATGCAATTTCTATAGTAAATGGTGAAAAAACAGGAACTTTTCTCCCTTTTAACTGTTTCTCTCTTATAATGACTTTGGTGTAGTATGAGAGGCCATGGGGGAGATCTTAATCAACTGTAAAATCCATGAAAATACAAACTCCACAATTTAAGCCCTCCACATTTTAAAATCCAGTTTGCCGGATTGGACTCCTTGCCGGGCCAATTCTAGCCCCCGAGCCTTATGTTTGACACCCCTGCTCTAAAGGGCTGCTACTCCCATCAGGTCAGAGTGAGCACTACTGCTACTTAACCCTTTCATGCATAGTGGTCACTACAGTGGACAGCTATTCAAAGGCTGTTTTCTTGTATTTGTGTCAGCGTTGATGTATACTTGCACATAAACACAACACAGTGTAAATTATTTATTCATTTGTCAAATTCATAAGTTAAAAAGTATGCTGTCCACCTAAGTGGACACGTAAAAAAACTTTTTTAAAAGTACATGTTTAAAAAAGTTCAAAAATCTTTTTTCATGCCTAAAGATGAATAAAAATACTTAAGAAAGAATCCTGATTGAGGTTGTCATAATTCATGCATGAAGGGGTTAAGGGCAACATCAGGAAGACGGGGCTGAAAAAGGTGACTGGGTTCGTAGTGATGGAGAGATAAACAGCTGGATCGTAGCTTCTGCTCCACTGCATGAGGAAATCAGAGGGAGGAAAACCTCAGGCACACGTGGGCATTTGTCCTGGATGGAAAGACGTTAAGAGAAAAGAGAGGAAACCACTTTGGATTATTGACATTTACCTTGTTTCTCACATATTAAGTGAAGTGTGCAAAAGTGGCATTACGGAGAGGGAGAAATAGGGCGAGCAATTGTACACACACTCTCTGAAGTGCCTTACCCTAACCTGAGTGCTAACCATGTACAGCCATTAAAGCCCCCCTCCCCTACCGCCCACCCGCCCAGCGTGGGCCACAGGGCTGAACCTCTCAGCCTCCAATCGCTGCCGGTCACCGCTCTCCACACACCCACTCACCACTCCACCGCTGAGGAGAAAAGTGTGTGAACTCCATTTACTGCCCCAACTGCTAAAGTAGTATCATGCAATGCTCAAAGTGTCTCATGCTCACAATGTGCCGGGAGCAGAATCCATCAGCGTGACACCCTCCCCTCTCCCCTGCCTTTGGCTGTTTCCCAAGTACACATAGCCATGCGCATGGGTAAACACACACTTACATAGGCTGGCAAATGTCTGCTTTAGCACAGGCAGCCATAGCAACACAGTCAGCAGCGTTCTTGCTCTTTGGCTTCGGTGAGCATCACAACGAGGCCTGGCGGCATTCGAGGCGCACTCACGCACAGGCACACATGTACCCACCTCTACACACACACACACACACACACACATGCAGCCAGTGTTGTTTGATTTCTGTGTAATATTTCTGCTGGTCTCAAAGGGGATTTGGTGTCTGTCTCAAGAGGAGGAGAGAAAAGTCATGCAAAATAAAAGGGATTTATACCACTGCCATCTACAGGTGAAACACTGCAAATGCAGCTTTGTGGTTTGCTGTTTTTTGGATTCGCATGGAAAAATAGAAAGGCAAAGCTTACTCTGTGTCTGTTATGCTTACTTTTTGATCATGCATGATTAAAATGTCCAAATGTACTGTTGTGCCATTGGGTTGAACAGCTGACAACTATCATGGAAAACTACAAAAGCACAAACACCACAATACTGTTTAAGAAAGCACATCTGATCAGAGTTTTAGTCTGTTTCTATGAATTATCTCAAATATCAGCAGGAAAACTAATGCATTAAAAAAATAATGCACTGCACTGATGGTCAGAGTAACACCTGGCACGCTGTCTGTGTTCCAGTTCTTGCTAAAAAAGCTTCCAAAACAAATCATAAAAACTGTTTGTTTTTGCTCTGTGTGCAGGATTGTGGTGAAACAGCAAAAGGAACAAAACAGCAAATTCCAATAACATCATCACATGATGCTGCCAGAAGATTTCTGAGTCTGATCTAACAATTGATGTTTTTCAAATTTCATTACTATGCAGGCTAGGGCTGAATATATTGCATTTGCGATAATATCGCGACATGATCAAGTGCAATTTTCTAACCGCAAAGGCTGCGATTATACTGCGATTATATTATACAATTCATGGGCTGCATCCTCCTGAGGCCGCATTTGTAGACCGATTACGTCACAGCGACGCGCCGAAGGCTGTCCAAATTACTACCATATCCCAGAATTCATAGCGCGGCCCAGCCAAACTCCAGTTTCCAGCAATGGCGGCCGCTACTAAGTTTTAAAATTACTCATACTAATCTTTCTGGGTCACAAAATAAACTTTTAACATATTTTCAGGCGAGAAAGTAGTTGTGTAAACATCAAATATCTGCTCGGTTTATCAAGATATCCCATATTTGCAAAAGTGCTTCGACGTTTTCAGAGGCGTCTGCTACCCACCAGCTCGACAGCTAGCCGGGAGCTCGAGGGTTACTGATGCGGCCGAGAACGGCACAACTCCCGGCACATCATTTTCAGATCACCGCGGAGTTTCGCTGCTCGGGTTAAACGTAATATATAAGTCACTTAGACAACCTAAAAATGTTATTGTTGGGCTTTTTTCAGTGTTTTGTTTGTTCGTGAGTAAATCGGTTTGGCTGAGATTAAAGTTATTAGATTAGATAAAATAAAACTTTATTAATCCCCCGGGTGGGTTTCTCCTTGGTTTTCACACAGCTGACTAAACGTCAAACAGAAAACTTATTAAACAGAAGTATGAGACAGTCGAGAATTTACGCCAGTGTCTGGTTATATTTTAGATAGCAAGAAGCAGACGGCCGAGTTTATTAAACTCCACCGAGACAGCGGTGACGCTAATCAGAAGGCTAGACCGTCCAATTTCACGCCTTGAAACTTTAAAGGCGTGTTTGTGTGTGTGTTTATACAATTGCTATTATGTTTGCACTTTATGTGTAATGTTACTGACTGCAGAGATCAGTAAGATGTGTGTATTTTTTATTTATTAGTTTTATTTATTTAATATTATTTTTTAATTGAATGACTGTCTAGTAGTTCACAGATGTCGAAAAACTGAGTGTGGTAAAGCCACTGATTTTTTTTATGTATATTTCTGCAATCTGCACATTGTACTGACTTTCATTTTAATGTTTACACCAGGGTTCCTTGTCAGCACTTTATGCTCAGATGTTTGTAAGCTAAAAATAAACTATTGTGTATGTTCAAATATACTGTTGTGATTGAAGAAGTTAAATAAAAATGTCAGTCATCAATTCATGCATCACCTCATGTCATCATAACAGAGGTCTGTCTTCCAGGAAAGAACAGTTTAAAATTAATGTAATATAGTATTGGCCATACTATATGATGTATTGCTTGTCTTTGTTTAATAATACAGAAGACAAATACCTTAAAAAATAATCGCATCGCAATCGCAATATTGGGGCAAAAAATCGCAATTAGATTATTTTCCATAATCGTTCAGCCCTAATGCAGGCACATGCTGCTGGACACTTTCAGCACCACAGTCAGCAACAAGAAAATGCACTGCAATGAGCACATGTGACCACTAGAGGGGAGTGTGAGTTCATTTTAGGAGCATTTAGACTTTTTAATCCCACACTTGGGATACAGCAACACAAGGGACACAAGAAACTGGGCCCAGTCCCATTCACAAACTGACCCCCTCTGAGGCTTTCCCAATGTCAAACCATCAAGTGCATGAGAGCACTGTGACTGCGATTAAGCATGGAGTGGCAGTAGACACCTTACCAAAAAACCAAAAACAAAACGTGTGTAGCAATGTGCAAGTGAAAGCTGCACGAAAAAGTCTTAGTCTGTCCATTTTTTATCCTAGTTTAAATTTTAAACATCCAATATGGAAACTTCCTCTTTTTGGGGGAGGGGGGACTTTTTATTTAGTACTTTTTTTGGTAATAAACAACCAAACAAGCAACATATCAACATTCTCTGACATAAGACCATTTAAGAGAAAAACAAAAAAGAAAAACAAAACAATAAAATGCCTGTGCTGGCATTTCTCCTGCGGTGTTGCTATCAGTGTGTGAAGAGTGGGAGAAGTAGGGTTGCATTGACAATCCAACACAATGGGCAGCACATTGAACACATTTTATAAGTGGTCAGAAACTTGTAAATAACTTATGAAAGAATAAAGTTAGGTTGAAACCAAGCACACCATTGTTTTTCTTGTGACATTACCAATAAGTTTGATGTGTCACATGGCTCTCTTCCTATTGAAAAAACAAAAGTTGTATCCCAGATGGCCGACTTCTAAATGGCCACCATGGTCATCACCCATCTTGAGGAGTTTGCCCCCTCACATATACTAATGTGCCACAAACAGGACTTTAATATCACCAACCATTCCCATTTTATTACGGTGTATCCATATAAATGGCCCACCCTGTATATTGTCTCTCACTAGCATGGCTCTCGAGATGGACAAAGGGCCCCCCATCTTTTTTTCCTTATTGTTGTCCACATCTTCAGAGTATGTTTTCTCCAGTCATTCTCTATTTTTAGGGTTTTAATCAATTTTGAATTAATAAAGGGTAATGTTAATAAGGATACGTTCTTAGCTGTGCTTTGTTCCATCTGAACCCATCCAGTTTCCTGGTCATTTCTAATCCTCTTAAAAATAAAAGTTTAATCTCCACAAGGGGGCAGTGTTTTACCAGAAAAGTGATTCATCTATTTAGGTATAAACAAAGAAATGCACAGTACCTCCTAAATGTGTGTGGTCTCCACATTCTTACCCTCTAAGCTCAAGCTAATTTTAATACTCACAGTCAGTGGATTCAATAATGTGATTAAAATAATCACAAAAGCTTTTCCTTTTCTTCCTTCGCAGGATCAGGATGCTGGTAAGATTTCTATCAACTTGTTGTTCACAGCATACAACATAACTGAAAACCACATTCAGTAATTAGAGGGTACTTTTTTAAGAATATGAGTCAGATCCGGAGCAGATTTAAAGGGGTTTTCTCTTTTCCCATGTTCCACCTCTCCACACAGGTTTATGGAATTTGGATTGGTAGCAGTCGACATGTTTCTGTGGCAGTTTTGACCTTAAATCCACTGGTCCGTCCCTGGTGGGGAGCCAGGGACCAGTCAAAGTTCTTAAAGACCCAATATCTGGAGTCTTCTTTGCTAATATTTAGAAACAGCTACTCTCCAAATACAACACACCACAGTTCACATTTTTACCTGCATTTCTTGCTAACTTGTTGCCTTTATAGTCCACATATTGCAAAGCAATGTAGAAAGTGTTAGCGCTACACATTCAGTTAAAGCCCCTCCTCCTCACAGGGCAGTCCGGCCCTTGTTCACTACTACAGGTTTAATTCATTTTATTTTCCTAATTTCCTCAATACACTGGATGCTGTACGTGAAACAAAGTTACACTGACAAAGAGAACATGTAGAAAAATTTAATGAGGGTGGACACGCTGATGTTGCACATTAAATGATATTAAAGGTCACAAAAAACTGCATAGATATTAAACAGCATCATCTCCCAGAAATGTTACATTTAAACTGATAATTACATTTTTATTTTATGCATAGATACAAAGTTAACAAGTGCCTTTCAGGATTTAGACTCAATGTTATAATCACAATATTTCAACAAAAAATGGAAATAAATACTTGCAGTAAATAAATGAAAAACATTTTCCTTATTTTCCCCAATGAGCTACTGTCACTGATGACACGCGTCTTGATTTGACGTGTGAATGTACTGAACAGCCTGTAAGCACTGCAGTAATGTTTCCCTGGTCATTTTAAGCATAGAGTAAATATTGTTAGTTTAACAATAACTAAAGTATCTTCACCTTGTAACTCGCCAGGAGCTGGACTATAGTCCACCAATAAAACAAAAATATTTTCTAGCTGTGATGTTTTTATCTCAGGTTGAGCGTTTTAACCAGCTCAACCACTTGTTGTGCAAGAGCACGTGTGTTGTGGACAAGCAGAACTGAATGCACTGCTGACTATTCACTGATATTTGTGTCACACTGTGATAAAGCAGTCAGAATGTTCAACACACAGCCATCAGAGCAGACCAAACCTGCCCAATTCTGATAAGTGCCACAGATATATAACAGCCATCGTACTAATAGGTGGGAACCTGCCCAGGTGCATCACTGTTGCAGTTCAGTGCAGAGCACCATGTTCCTCTGCCTCGATGTTCAGCTGCTTTGTGAGAGAGGATCTTTTCAGTCAGGTGGACATACTGCAACCATGCTGGACTGCAGATCTGCTGCAACATTCAGAGCTACCAGAACCGCAGCAGGTAAACAGCTGGTTCATGTGCCGCTAAGTGTCAGAGACTGTAGAGCAGAACGCAGACTGCTGTCAGCAGTGCTGTCCATGAAGGTGGCCCTCTTCATCCACACGATGAGACACTTGTTGAAGAGCAGCTGGTTTATTGCTCACTGAGTACTTTCTCATAAAGTACTCAGTACCAAAGTAAAACATTTACAGACGAGAAACTTAGAAATCTCACTATTAACTGATTTGGGTTTTTTTTTCCTATTTGGGTGTTCAGCCACATGTGTGAGTGCATGTAACCCCAAACTGATGCTACAAATAGAATCAAAATCTCTAGAAACCAGTGAACCAGCACAAAAATTAAAAATTCCAACATAAACATTGTGCACCTACACATTACAAACACTACAACTGTGTAATTTGTGCATTTGTCATATGGAGAACCTGCAATTAGCATTAAGACATCAAAACTTTGAGAACTCCTGGTCTCCACATCAGTACAACTCAAGGATCCAGAATTCACATCCACAGACGTTACTGAGGTGAAGGTTGTTAGAGATTAAGGGTAGTGATGTGCCAGTTAAAGTAAAGACAACCACCGAAACAAGCAAACAATGGTGTTTTAAGACGTTAATAAAGCCTTTATAAATGCACCATGCTGTTGCTTTATTAGACTTCACTGTAGATGCATTTCTGCATAACAGCTTAGCCATCAACCCAGCCTTGAATAAGACAGGCTTGCTTGTAACTGGCTGAGGTTCAGAGAGGTATTTCATTAATTACATGTTTAAAGCCAACACAGACGGTCCTGAGGAGAAGCACACAGCTGAAGTAAGACTTCTGTGAACGCTTCCAGTCACAATGAGAGAGGTCAGCTTTGTCATGCTGGAGTACGAGGCAGAACTGTTGGAACTGATTGCCCAGATTGTACAGGTGTACCTAATGAAGTGGTAAGAGGCTGTATTTTATGAGTTGGAAAAGTGGAAAATAAAACCGTCTGATTGGAGGACATTGCTTCCAATAAATCTCCGAGGTAACCCTGATTGGATATGATCTGAACAGCACATCATAGCAGCTGGAAAAATAAGGATATGTTAACATGAGATTCACTACTTCAGGTGGGACTTCACCATCTGAAGTCCCGCTTCAAGACCGATGAAGTGTGAGGTCACAACAGGAAACAGCTCATTGGACAGATGAGGTGTCAGCCTGGCGTCACTTTGAAGATGCCTGCGCCTCCATACCAGCCTGCGTCATGAGCTCAGTGACGTTTCTCTCAAGGTCGTTGATGCGGGTTCCCATCTGATCAAGTGTGAGCATTAAGAAACAAACAAGTCTGCATTCATGAAGCTAACTACATCTACAATATGTTCATTTTTTCCCAGACGTTTGAATAACACCACCTCTGAGACCAGGAGCGGAGGTCAGAGGACACATTTGTCAAAACTGCCAGTTATGAACAAAAACACTGATAACGCAACAGCAGCAGTGATGATGACGCTGGCACAGAGTCTGTTTACACACTGCAAAGAGGCAGCGCTGTTACTGACACTGTGAGCTCAGGTAGAGTGAAAGAAAACTTGCTTCTAGTGCCTAAAACAGCAGCGCTGTTCCTGTGATCGCCATTAAAACCTTTACAGGGAAAAAGCAAGCGTCAGTCATCAAAGCACCTGACCAGCAAACTCCAACATGAATAAGAGCAAACTTTGTAGCTGCCCCATCCTTGCTGATTGTTTGACACTCAGAAAAATCTGCAGTAAGGCTCCAGAAGTTGTGTTAAAACCTGCAAATGGACTCTTCACTTTATTCATTCATTATACAGCTCGCTGAAGCAAACAGGGGTGAGTCTAAAGGGGGGCATGGGGTGTACTAGACCATATTTATTTCAAGGCTTTTGTAACATTTTTCTGATTGAAAATGAAATAATATAAAATATTGTGTTAATTAAAACCATGTTAATATTTAAAAATATAAAAATAAAAGCTTTTTTCATAGCTAATAAAACATACAAGAGCCATTAAACTGAGAGCCACTGACCTGAGGGTTGTTCGGTTGGACACTGAATTATAAATAATATTACATAATGTCTACACCATCATTGGCTCCTGTTAACATCAGAAAGTCTTCCAAGAAGTAAAGGTACATTTTTATGCTGTTGTTTAAATACTTGAGATTAATATATATTTATAGGATTTAAGAAAATATTTTCTTTTAAAATTACATTTCAACATGGCACATAAATACAATTAAAGGGCTTGTTTGGGATTTTTGACAGATGTTGTATGCAGTTAAACTTTAAAACACTGCAATTTCTAAAATAGAAACCACTGAGCATTTTATTGTGACAGACCCATGTTTTCTCTTTTGTCTTATTAATTAGCGATTATAAATATTCAACAGTATTTCTTATCCAATTGCACGATCTGATATCCTTGTGTCTGTGTTGTTCCCACATCATCAGAATAATAAATGTTGTTCCAGGTTCAACATTGCAAGTGAGCAATCACATTGTTGTGACGTCATACTTTTGTGACTTTGGAAAAAAACGTCTTCTTAACGTGCGAGAAACCACCGCTGTCCGCCAATCCAGCAATTTGAATTCGTTGCATTTCAGGATACTGTTCTTTAATAAACGGTGAGCATTATACATATCGTTCTTGCAACATTGGAATTTCATAAATGAATGAATCGCTTGGTTTGCAAAAGTATGACGTCACAACAATGTGATTGGTCACTTGCAATGTTGAACCTGGAACAACATTTATTTTGATGATGTGGGAACAACACCAACACGAGGATATCAGATCATCCTATCCAATTAGTCAATTAATCGATGGAACAATTGACAGATTACTCCGTTACTAAAATAATCAATAGCTGCAGCTCTGTTAGCTTTTAATAACTATTTGATCCCCTGCTGTAAATTTGTAAGTTTGTTCATTTAGTTGTAAGTGAACAATCTTTTATTTTTATGAAATAATATCAATCAAAAATCCAGGAAAACACATTAAATAAACGTTAGAAATGATTTGCATGTCACTGAATTCAAACATAATATGACTCAGTGCTCGGTGGAGAAGCCCTTGTTGGCGATTTTACCCATTTAGAATTAATGCATCTCACAGCATACAGAGTGTTCAGAGCACAAGTGACCCGCATATTGCAGCAGGGCACTTACATCCAAACTTCTCAGGGCGCTTTTGTTTATTTTTGTCTGAGCTTCGATTTTATTGAAATTGCTTTTCAATAAATGATTTACTGCAATTTGAAGCTGCATCTTTATTTCTGTGTGTATTTTCTGACTACATCAGCAACAGCTTGAGTGTTTAGTTTTGGGTCACTGCCATGCTGTAAGACCCTTCTTCGGTGTTTTTGCTGAGAGAAGGGGTTTATATGTGGAACATGGCTCTGTCCTTTGGCCCCTCTATCTCAAAGTCGTCCTGTGCCCTCAACAGAAAAACACCCCCAAAGCATAATGTCTCCACCTCTGTGCTTGACTGTGGGGATGGTGTTCTTCAGGTCATATGCAGCATTTCTGTTCCTCCAAACACAAAGAGCTCGACTTTGGTTTAATCTGACCACAGGTTAGATGTTCAGTGGTAAACTTAAGACAGGCCTGTACATGTGTACATGCTGGTCCATACCCTCCTCAGGATAATCCTCATCCAATGATGCAAGATCTTACATGCAGCTCCAGACCCAGGGTGAACAGCTGTCACCTCCTCACCAAACTTCTTGCTGTTGGTCTTGGGCAGGTCTACAAACTTGTCATCGATGTCCTTTGACAGGACAGCTCTGGTCTTGCCAATGGTGGCGGAGAGGTTAGAATGGAGGACACTGATTTTGTGTGCGTTATAGACTGAAATAGCTGAGACCAGGAGTATCTGTAACTGACTGACTGAGGTGTGCACCACATTTATAACCACTCATTTCTTCGTGAGTGAGCAAACTTACAAAGGATCAAATAATGATTTCTCCAACCACATATCAAAATCACCCCTCGTCACTGACACATTTTCTAGTAGACAAAGCTTAATTTCTGAGTATATTCCCATCTTTTAACACACATTTCACTGTTGACTCTTTTACAGGAAGAAATCTCATTACTGGGTGCCAATGTGCCTTAAATAGATAATTATTATTTAAACATATACAGTAGCAGAAGTCACAGGCAGAATGTCACATTTGACAGAGGTTTGTCTCATTTGATTTTCTTCATACTGCACTTTTAAGTGATTGTTGTATGAAAACCAAAAACGACGTGATTTTTAAAGAAGACTTATTTTACCTTCAGTAGCAGTGGCGCTAAACTTGTACAACAGTTGAACAGTTCAAGAGTCTCGGTAGCGGTCGGTCGCCCTCTAGTGGCCACGTGTTCATTGACAGGAGTCAAAGTGAAAGTCTCATTAGTGAGCTCATTGTTCTCAGGTGTGTCTTAGCAAGCAGAACTTTGAGCTGACTGACTGCGTGGATAAAACGCGCCTGAAATGGAAGAAAACACGGCTGGAAAAAAGGATATGTTTGGACTCCAGCTGTTCAGAGATGCTCTGGAATCTTTGCTCAAGTCGCTGCATGGTTGCCTCCATCTAAACGGACGAGAGAAGGAAACTCGTTCTTACACAGATGTTTGCCTGCCCGGGTTGTGCTTTTTACAGGACACGTAGGTCACATGAAACAAACTCACCGCCTCGGTCATGTCTTCAGCTGCTTTGCACTCTGTTTTAGACATGGTGTCTCCAGACACACACACACAACCCGCTCAGCTGCACTCAAACAACACACACACGCCTGCCTGGGACTGTTTTGCCGCACCGGCCTGTGACACCCAGGTTAAAAAATCCCAAATGAGTTTCCTTTCTGTGACGCTGGCGGTGACTCCCTTAACTTTGCGGTATGCCGAGTTGACACAAACTTCCGCTTGTGGCGCTCGTCCCTTCAAAATAAAAGCGTCGCAGGGGATCAACCTTCAAGTCACCACATTTTTTTTCAGCTACAGACAATTTTATTTCAATATGATTTTTTTTTCTAGAAGATTTTTTATTTTTTAAATTTGGCACAAGGGTGAATAGCTATGGCCTAAATGTACACGGTATATGTAAGTTGCATAATTGGCTCATAATTGCAAGGTTTGACTCTTAAATCTTTGTGCCAATCTGTGATATTACCAAGGTGTAAATGCCAACAGCTTTGACATGAGGGTAGGATCATTTAGTCTTTTTGATTTGGATATAATTCACTCATCAGTGTTAACTGGTGACCATTCTGGATAAAATAGACATAGAATAGGAACACGTCTAACACCAGAGATTTCTAAGAATGGGTGGATTCATCCTTAAAGTTGTCCAGAAGAGCCAGCGTGGGTTTAAGACGACTGAAAGATTAAGAGGGGCGAGAGGTTGAGGTTGTTTCTCTGTTAGCCCTGAGACAGGCTGGTGATCTGCCCACGGTGTACCCCACCTCTCACACCCTATCTCACCCTAAGCCAGCTGGGATATACCCAACCCAACCCTGAATTTAATAAGTGGGAAAAATGGATAGATTGGAATTTATGCTAATAAAGTCCACTTAATTTAATTGTTAATAATGAGGCAGATCGCATTCAGGGGGGTAATATTGATACAATGACCATGAAGACAAACTGTGAGTTTGAATTTAAGCAGCAAATCTGTAAAAGTAAAACTCTTCACACAAGTAAACAGATTAGAAAACACACCACGCCACACGTGTGAGCTAGAAACTCTGTTGAATTCAGTCTTGTGCTGTGGCAGGGTGTCTACAGTATAAATGTCCACAAGGCATTTCATCCAGGTAAAGGCGCAAAGCAAAAAAACAAAAAACGAAAACCCACTTTTTTTCCCCAATTTCCGCCTTTTATTTTGAAGGCGAATATTGTTACATTTCCGTTGTTGTAACAGCTGCCTTTCTCATCCTTAACTGTGACAGTGGCGGAGATTTGTATGCGCGCAGCACATGGGACAAACATTTTTTTTAACTCTTTGTAAACTGGTTTATCCTGGCAGTCAGGTCGCTGTGGGTTTTGTTGCTGCGCCCCCAGAACGAGGCTTTGGTTTTTATGTAATACATTATCCTGCTCACTGTGAGAGATGAGAGAAAACAGCTGTCTGCCATGAGGGTTACATAACTTTCATTAAGCCTTTATAAATCTTTCTTTATTTCGGGCAGTGTCTCTTTCACTCCTGCTGAATATAATACATTTATACTGTATAACATCATTACAAAGGCTTGTTAAAATGGACTGCAGTGATTAAGGGATGGACTGTACAAAGGAAGAAGTCAGCTAACATAAACCAGGTTACATGAAATATTGAAGAAGATGTTGCTCTACAGTCAGTGCAGAAAACAGGCAGAACCAGATGTGTCACTTTGTTTTAGGCCTCTTCAGTTGCAATTGACTAAAATATTCATTGTCTGCAGCAGGGCCGGATTAACCTGCTTAGTGTTCTCGGGGCAAAGACTGTGGGTGGGGGGCTGTAGTTGTAGCTGTATGATGCACACTGAGAACTGCGTTAGAGATTTGTGAAAGCGAAAATGTTTCTTACTGCTGTTAGCAAGTGATAGAAATAATTAAAACTGTCCACTGCAGCTTGTGTCTGTGAAGCTCATTGAGCATCTTTGTTCTTTGTTCTGCTCCCCTTTTCTTTCATCTCTTTCCCCTAGTTCACCCCCTAAAAAGCTGAGGCAGACTGCCCAGCGCTGACCCTGGATCTCTTCTGAATGTGAATGTGTTAGTGCTTTGTAACGTTAATGATAACGTAATGTTATCATTTGTGCCCCCTGCGTACCAAACACCCAGGCAGTAGGAGAGCACGCAGTGCACCGAGGAGCGATAGAAGGCCAACAGCAGCTTCTGGTACAGGTTATTCTTCCTTTGCCCAGGTGAGATCGCCAGAGATGTAGGTGCCCAGAAACCTGAAGATAGAGACAGAATAAACACACTCACCATTTATAATGAGAGTGGAGAGAACCTGTCTGTGCCTCCTGAAGTTCACAATAAGTTCTGTTGCTTTAAAGATGCTTAGTTTCAGGTTGTTTTCTGAGCACCAGTGAGAAATATCTCTACCTCTACACTGTCTCATCTCCATCAGAGATTGATCAGAGATCCGTCTGACTGACCGAGGCTGGTTTTTGAGGAGGTCTTTGATCCAGGAGCAAGTAGCAGGGGGTTCTGAAGGTGGTCTAGTTTGGTAGTAAGGATGTCTGGTATTATGGTGTTGAACGCTGAGCTGTAATCCACGTAAAGCATCCTCACGTAGCTCTACCCATTCTCCAGATTTCCCGCTGCTCTGTGAAGGGTGATGGTGATGGCATCCTCCATGGACCGATTTGCTCTGTAAGCAAACTTGTGGGGGTCAAGAGAGGGAAGTAGGTAGTCTCTGATGTGCTGAGACACTTCATGACTACAGACGTGAGAGGTATAGGTCTGTGGTCATTGAGGCTTTCTATTCCAGTCTTTTTGGGGATGGGAATGATGGTGGAGGCCTTCAGACAAGTGGGGACAGTGGCATGAGTCAGGGAGAGGCTGAGCAGGCTGGTGAGGATGCCTGGCAGTTGGTCTGCACAGAGTTTGACCACTGGCTCTCAGTCTCCTCCTGACCTCATGTTCCTCATGTTGCACCTCAATCAGATGTTTTTGGTAGCCATCAAAAAGTTTCTGGCATAATTCTGTCGTGTTCGTGGCAGAATAGACTGAAACTGGTTGGTTTTCCTGGTGCTAACCTGTTTTTTTATGAGCAGTCCAGGTTGAAGTGAGGGCCTAAATTTTTTAATCCTCAATTTCAGAGGCTTATGTAACCTGAGGTCATCAAACCAAAACCTTTTAGTGGTCCCCCACACTCGTTTTAAAACCCGAGGGGACCAATCTTTGCAAGCTGTTGCACCCAGACTCTGGAATGCACTTCCCCTATTTCTACAGGGTTTGGACTCAGTGGAGACCTTCAAAAAGCAGCTAAAGACATTTTTATTTCAAAAAGCTTTTAATTAGACCAGGGTATTTATGATGTATTTTATAACTGTATTATGTTTTTATCTTGTAAAGCACTTTGTGACATATGTCTGTGAAAGGTGCTATATAAATAAACTTTACTTACTTACTTACTTTTGAAGCTTATTTCTACGTAGCTACAGAGTCAGAGCCCAAAATTACCATAACATTCACGTTCTGCCAAACAGCTGACACAAACTATATGTTAAAATTCTTTCTTTTATTTATTTATTTATTTTCTTTTTTTTATTCTTTCTATTATTTTTTTTAGCTAACCTGCTAGATAGCTAGCCACATACAGTTTGCCTGTGTGTGAACTCTCTTGATCAAGTTGAATAATCTTTGATTGAGCGCGTGACGTGAGACGTTCCAGGAAGTGTTGGGAAACATTACAGACGGGCAGGACAGCGAAGAAGAAACAATGGTGATGTAGGGACACCGCAAACAAAAAATGCTGTTTCATTTCAGGGGCTTTTTATACATTTTCAGGAGAGTCGTGTGTTTCCTATAACGACTTAAGTTCAGCCCGTGCTAAAACGCTCACAAGCATCAGCAGTGTTGAGTCAAGGAAATGGGAAACGCAGAGTAAATGACCGTACTGCAGTGACTGCACAACCGCTGCTTTTGTACGGAAGCTCATTGTTTACTGCTCATTGTTTCCGCTATTGTAACGTCAGCCCCGGATACGTCGTTTGTGCTTCATTGCTCTGTTTATGATGGCGTGGCATTAGCTGCTGTTTCTCAGTCATGCGTGGAAAACACGGATGCTTCTCTCCCGATCTCAAAGCCACATCGAGGAACCGGAGGAGGATCAACAGCCAAAAATAGTCTCTAGAGCCACTGACAGCCAGCTGACGTCTCTTCGCTTATTCCGCCGACGAACAGCATGGAAGATGAGTTGTTTGACCAGATCCTCACCGTGTTTAACAACCTGGTGGCGTGGGTCGCTGCCGGTGCCATGGTGTTCGGTGGGGTGGTGCCCTACATCCCCCAGTACAGAGACATCCGCCTGACCCAGAATGCAGAGGGCTTCTCCACCTACGTATGCCTGGTGCTGCTGGTGGCAAACATCCTGAGGATACTCTTCAGGTAACAGACTCTCACATCCTTTGAGAGCTTGTGAGGTTGTTATGGGGGGCTTCGGATATTCTCTTATATTCAGCTTTTTAAAAAAAGAGATCCTCTTACACTGCATGTTAACCGACTCATAGAGGAAAAGCGGCCTGCTGGGTTGAATGCACTGCAAACAGTCTGCTGGTTACTGTTAAACACCAGACTGTAGTTTACCTCTGAACAGTATTCAACTTATAGCAGACAAGACTCGCTTTTCCTTTTATTTTTTTATACAGTCGTTATAATGGTGGATATTAAATGAGGCCACAGAAATAATGATGTAGAGACTTGTACATATAATGTGGATAACCCGAGGCACAAAAATACACAGTTTACGATAAGAGCCGTGCATTGTGGCTCTGTAGTGCAGTAGTTTGCATGTTTGCCTAACAAGCAAAAGTTTCCTGGTTCAGTCCCAGGATGAGATACAGATCCCTTGGCGGTTGTGTCAGGAAGAGCACCTGGTTTAAAAATCCAACAGGTTAAGTATGCAGCGCTGTGGCAACCCTGTGTGAATAAGTGAGCAGCTAAAAGTAGCTTTAATCATGCAAAGCTACTCTATTAGAGTCCAAGCATTAATACACTGTATTGCCAAAAGTATTTGCTCGTCTGCCTTCACACGCATATAAACGTAAGTGACGCCCCATTCTTAATCCATAGAGTTTAATATGATTTTGCCCACTCTTTGCACCAATAGCAACTCTTCTAGGAAGGCTTTCCACATGGTTTAGGAGTGTGTCTATAGAAGTTTATGATCATCCTTCCAGAACCACATTTTTGAGTGCAGATGCTGATGTTGGACAATAAAACCTGGCCCACAGTCTCCGTCTAAGTCATCCCAGAGGTATTCTGTCAGGTTGAGGTCAGCCAAGTTCTTCCACACCTTTTCCACACCGCTTATCCTTGGTATGCTGAAGCAGTAAGAGTTCCTTTTGCTGGAGCTAAGGGCCCAAGCCCAACTCCTGGAAAACAACCCCACACTATAATCCCTCCTCCACTGAACTTTACATTTGGTACACTGGAGTCAGACAAGTATCGGTCTGCTGGCAACCGCCAAACCCAGACTCGTCCACCAGGTTGTCAGAAAGACAAATGTGATTTGTCACTCCAGAGACCTTACTGCTCTAGGATCCAGTGGTGTCCTTTACACCACTGCATCCAAGGCTTTGCATTGTGCTTGTTGATGTAAGGCTTGGATGCAGCTGCTGGGCCATGGAAACCCATTCTGTGGAGCTCTCCATGAAATGTTCTTGAGCTGATCCAAAGACCACATGAGTTTTGGAGGTCTGTAACGACTCTACACACTATGCCCCTCAGCATCTGCTGACCCCGCTCTGTGATTTTACATTGCCTGCCACTTCATGGCTGAGTTGCTGTCATTCGCTTCCTTTTTGTTATAAAACCACTAAAAGCTCAGGAAAATTTTACAGCTGGACATGTTACACAGGCGGTATCCTATCAGTGTACTACACTGGAGTTCACTGAGCTCCTAAGAACGACCCGTTCCTTCGGCATATCTAGCCTCTTGATTTTATACACCTGTGGCCTTAGATGTGATTAGAATTCAATGATTTGAATGAATATGGTGTAATATGCACTTAGGAATGAGTGTAATAGGTCCCCTTGAAGGTCTGGTGACCAGCAAATGGGTTAGAGAACCATAGGGTAAATATGAAATCTTAAAATCCACATATTGTTTTCTTCTTCTTTAGATTTGGACGCTACTTTGAGACGCTGCTGCTGTGGCAGAGCATCATCATGATCTGCACAATGCTCATCATGCTGAACCTGTGCACCAACGTCCGCATGGCCACTGAACTCAGCACGAAGAGGCGCTCCTTCTTAGGTCAGAACACCCAGGCGGTGCCACTTTACCGTGCAGATAAGGCTCAGATTAGTGTGTGTGAGTGTGTGAGTGTGTGAGAGGCTGGTGATTGTTGCCTGTGATCTCCTGTGCAGGTTTTTCTTTCTAAAACTATATAAAATAAGCTTTCTGAAGCTGGTTTTATATTGCGCTTAGTTCAAATAAGTGATATAGGATGATGGGGTAAAATATATTACTAACCATGAAACTTTCCAGGCTGATTACTGACATTAAGGTGATTACATTTTGTAATGTTTGTCATAAAGTTATTCATAACCCACACAGGGAAATGCTTGATTCTGTTTTGTGACATTTATCCCTTTGTAAACAAACACAAACAGCTGCCCTTTGTTGTCTGATACGCCGTGCTGGGCATGCTACAAGTTCCTGCTTACTTTGAGGAAATTTGACTAAACCTGGCTGCTAATATGAAGAGGCTCAATGTCAGATAATGGGAGAGTATCAGTTAAACTAGCGTGGGCAGGATTAAATATAATCCTGTGTAAAAGGAAAACATGGAGACACTGTTTTATAATCAGAGCCTCACACATTTCTTTTTAAGTCGATAACAATAGTTGGCGACTCTAAAATCTGATACTTCAGCGAATATACATAGACAGGTTTGCTTAAAATTCGTATTGTGTACTTCTATCTTTATGAGTCAGTGCTAAAACAGCACAACAGTACAGTTTAAATGCACAGGATCAGCTGGTTGTGGCATTTGAAATGCTGTTGCTAACAGGACAGTTGCCCTCTGGTGGACAAACTGTGCAACATCAACACAATGTTTCTCCTGTCAACTTTTTTTTGGTTCATTTCTCAGTTGTTATAAATGCTGATAATTAGCAAAAGCTAATACCGGCCAATACCATCAGCCTGTCAATATAACTGGAGCATATGTCAGGAAGTGCAGTGCAGTAAAACAAGTTTTATCCATCAGCCTTTAGGATAGATTGTTAATTTTACTAAATGTAATGACATTTTTGAGCTTTGTTACTTTAACTGAAGCTTCAGACTCATGTCTGATTGCAAAACACGAGAAAAACAATAGCTGTCCTGTGATTCTGCTATCTGACATCTAAAATGATCACACAGAGGACGTTTGAAACAACAGGAAGTCTCTTGTCTGTCTCTTCTCTTCCACAGCTGGTCTCCGTCAGTCACTGATCATTCACTCAGTGAACAGCACACAGAGAGAGACAGAGGGACCGTTTAGTGCCAGGTTTTTTTTGTATTTTGGCCAAATGTGTAGTTAGTGCATTTTGCCTCAGTAGGACAGTGTAGCTTCATGTTTAAGTGTCTACACCAAGCAGCAACTGTCATAGAAATTCCAAACTTCCAGTGAAGTAAACCTAAGATGTGAAAAACAAAGTAAAAAAAAAAAAAATGTAACTGCTGAGTTAGATTAGATTGTTAGGCTTAGCTTAAATACTGAAGTCAGGGCTAAAGGCTTTATTTTTCAGTTTTTGTACAAATGTGTGTATTTAATCCACAATCATTCACTGCTTCCTGTAACCCGGAGGACTGTATAGTGAGTTTATCTGCAAAATTGAAGGAACAAATACATTGGAGACTACAGGGTTCATTTTCTCAGCATTGTGAACTTTATAATTGTAGTCACGCAATTAAAATGTTACCAGTCAACGTTAACTTGATCAATAAATACACATCATGCCAAGCATATTCATTTAAATGAAAAGACACAAATACTCTGGTAGATTATATCGCGCTGCTCTCTTTCATCTTTGGTCTGCAATGCTTGGGTCGTGGCCATCGACTGTACTGTAAACTCTTTTTTGGGTTTTTTTTAGAAGTTTTGAGACACAGTACGGTCAGACGACACCCTAGGAGCAAGCATTAGGTGACAGTGGGATGGAAAAACTTCCTTTTGACAGGATGAACCCTCTGGCAGAATCAGGGTCAGTGCGGGGCGGCCATTTGCTGCGACCAGTTGGGGGGTGAGGGGGCGGCTGTTTTCCATTGTGGAAGTGATTAATGCGAATGATTAAATGCAGAGTGGTGTATAAACACAGAGAGTGAAAGGGAGTGAAGAAGAAACACCAGGAAGCTCCCAGCAGCCTAGGCCAACTGCATCACAACTAAGTGATGGTTCAGGGTCACCTGATCCAGCCTCAACTATATATTGAAAAAAGGAAAGTTTTAATTTTTAGCTTAATCTTAAAAGCAAAGAGCGTGTCTGTCTCCTGAATCCAAACTGGTTCAGAGGTGAAAGCAATGTTTAAAATAATTTTCCCAACATCACATGTTCCTATAAATGTGTGTGTATGTGTGCGTTTGTTTGTGTTTTGTTTTGTGTGGGGAAGCTAAAGAAATATTTGTTATTGAAAATATAACTGAAAAGTTTGAAAGCGTCACAGCTCTGCATCACACCATCTTGAAATATTAAGCCCGTGTCAGGTACATGTGACACTACAGATAAACATCGTCCTCACTAAGCCAGATGTCGGCTCATTCCAAGGTCTGGCTAATAGGTTTGTGTGTGAAATATGCTTTTATGGAGCTTTTATGTATCCTTTGGTAGTAACGGCTACGTTTAAAGAATAACATGACGAAGGCTATTTTATGTCTTCCTATGGAACAAAAACTGTGCAGCAGAAGCTGTGAAGATGAGCAAGCTTAGTGCAATAAATGCTAAAACAAATAAAGTAAAAGGAATGTAAGACGATTGGAAAAATAGAACTTTGGACTTTGCAGATGTCACCAGATTTGTGGATTAAAACACCTTGAATTAAGTTACATTACTGAACTCAAAATTTTATTGATTGTTTATTAGCTATAAAGGTTATGCATCTGAGGAAGCTAAGCAGGTGGGAACACTCCTAACCTCACAGATCACTGGTGTAACAAATCACAGAATCAGTGAGTTCTGTAATTTGACAAAGATCAACTCCAGCTTTGCTGAAGAAAACCAAGCTCTATTTTTTTCTTTTTGTCTATATATTTTTTGTTTTTTTTGTCTGTAGCCACAGACATTAAGGACGAGGAGGTCAGAATCCCTAAGAGGCTCTTTCTGGGTATGTACTTACTGTGTCTGTCATGAAACATCAGTCGTAGTTCATCTGCCTCTCCCATCTCCACTCCCGTGTGTCTTGTGCATGGTGATAACCCTGCCTGGCTCTCATTCACAGCCCACCCGTCTCACTAACTGACACCGACTAACAGTTTCCAATGAGTTGACGTGAAGCATGAGCCCCTTTCTCTCGCATGTTTTTGAATGATCGAGCACATTAACTGTTTGTCGATTATAGAAACTGTTGTGATGCTCTACAGCATGTTTCACTGCACGCCCTTAGTGCACAACAACGTAGGAAGAAAAAGAAGCTAATCCTGTTAGACCTGCATACTGCCACTAGTTTACAGTAGTTACTGTACTCATGTCATTGAGTTACAGTATGAAGTAACTCAATGAAATATACTCATGTTACTGTGATGTTTATGTATTTTGAAAAGCAATAATTGATCTTGACGAAGTGCAAAAGACAAAAAGGAAAATCACTGCATCATGAAACACAGTCACAAAATGTTGTTGTGTTTGTTTTGTTGTTGTGATTTTGTTTTCTTTTTCTGAAATGTCGTGTTTTCTGATTTGTCTTTGTGTTTCGCACTTCAGGGCCAGCATACAAGCAAAATTAACTTTTGTGTATGAATAATAACCTTTCAGCTGCGGCATGTTGATTTTTATTCTGGACTAATACAGTAATGTAAAGCACATTGTTGAAAGGCTGCAAAATCAAACACTAATGACTTTTAATTAATGCTTAATTAATGATTTTGAATTAATGCTGTCTTCCTACTGGCTGACTTCAATACTTTCAGTACAGTGTAAACCCAAACAGAACTCGACACATTTAAAGAGGACTCAGGACTTATGTTGCTGAACTTACAAGTCAAGCTGCATTTAAAGTAAACTCAAATATTCTCATTTGAATTGACGAATCCCAGCATATTACTTGGGATTAAATTAAAATGGTGAGACTCGTATCCGCTATCTAATACATTTAAAGTATATTTTGTACTTCTTTATTTTTCTGTTGACCAAAGAATTACTCCATACTTGTTTTTCTGACATGGTGTGGATCGTCAACTCGGCGACCCACTGCACTCTTTGTGTCACAGTTTTGCTAATCTAATATAAAGGTAAATGACACGCAGTCCGAACTGAACCCATATATTTTATTTAAAAAATAAACCATAGGAAGCATGTGAAATGTTTAAGAAAAAAAAAGTAAAATATATGCTTTCATAGTTTAGGTTATTTACATATTTGTCTAACAAGTGAAAAATGTCTGGTTGAATCCAAGGAGGAGATACAAACCCCCATTTACCAGTTTACCACTGTGTAGCATCTCCTTTTAACAACAGTCCAAAAAAGCATGGGAACTGATGAGACCAGTTGGACTTCAGGAAGATTAATTTTGTTACATTCCTGTGTAATTTAGGATTCCAGCTAATCCACAGTATTTGCTCTGCTTATTGTTATTGTTTCAAGATCACCAGATATTTTCATTTAATGAGAGAAATTGCCCTTCTTTTGTAATAGTCTAAACGACTGTGGCATATAGAGTCCTGCCTAAAAAACTTTAGCCACCCTTCATTTCTTTATATTTTGATAGGAAAATGGAAATTATGATATATCAAAATGTGCAAACACATATGGAAATTTATTTTTCATAGATTCAATAAAAGAAATGGGAACAAATTATTTTCTCTGGAAACAGCATGTTGGTATCAAAGTGCCTAAAGATACAATTTGTTCTCTTTAGGGTATCTGTAGACACAACACCAGTTCACATTTTAGTTAGGTGCCTTTTCTGTGTTTGAATGATTGATAGGTCAATGTTAAGTGGCCTAGCAAACAAAAGCAGTCCTCTGAAAATGATCAGAAAGTGAGTGGAATAAGCAGCCAATGTTCAAAGAAAAACTTTCAGAAAGCCTGGAGAACTATTGCTCAAGTCCGCTTTTCTATAAAGACAAGAAATTCTGGCTCCTTCTAATTAAAATACTAATAAATGAGAAGTAATCAAGATTTGTACACAGTCATATACATATGTTTAAATGTGTATATACTTGCAATTGGTATACACAGTTCAATTGGGACACAGCATGAAGAGAGGGCTGTTGTTTTTGCGATGGACACTAGATGGCAGAAGGAAACCATAGATGTGCGAATTGAAAAGGCAGCATGCACTTTTAGTTCAGCGTGTCCGAATACAGAACAAACTTCCCTGTTTAGTTTGTAGTGCACAGTAGACAACATGGACAGAATTGCTGTTTTCCTGTCATGAAAAAGTCAGAGCGCAGAATCGTTTTTCATTAGCGTCATTGCTGCTTTGATTCAGTGTGTTCTGACCTGTGTGTGTTGCTGCTGCGTGACTTTGACCACATGTGGAAGCTGCCATCGCTGGGCTCTGAATGGTCATCGATCAGTGAGCTCTGCCAAGTGTCATTAGACCCTTGCTGACAGAAAGCCATGTTCTTTGATCGCAGCTTTGCTGCCTTGCTGCTGTTCATTGATTCACTATTGAAAATATCAAGAGCAAGCATGCTGTAGTCCACCGTCGATAAAAAGTGAGAAAATACACAGGGAGAAAAGACTGTTAGATCAAAACTGCGGCACAGAACAAACACATTAGAGAGAGCAGATATTCGGTTCACACCATGTCGCTCTGTAGTGACTCACTGTGGTGCTGTTTAGTCCTCAGGACAGTTTCTCAACCTGTGCATTTGTCTGACTGTCCAGTTTGTTCCCTTTGCGTTCTCGGAGCCTCAATAATACCTCATTTGTTCTCATAAGAGCACAGCAGCATTATCACACCAGGCACCTTCATGAAACAGCAGGACATTTGCACCTAGACAGACAAAATGTAGGTGACTTTTAATAGAACTTCCCAGGACTGCCCAAAGGAAGCTGCAATAAATGTGATAAGCTGCAACCTTTCTATATACAGGTGCCTCAGACTCACTCACATATGTGTGCGTCAGTGCTGGACTGTAAGTCTTTTGTTGTGGCATGTGTAGTTTTGAGAGAGAAGTTAAGTCCTGGTGTAATAGCAGCTCAGTGTGATTTATGTGCAAGACTGCCTGCTGCAATCCTTTAAGAAGATTAAAAGATCAGATCATTTGGCTGTGTCTGAAGCAGAAATGCTGGCAATCACTCAGATGGAGGTAAAAGGATTTGGGGGGAAAAAGCAGGAAGACAGTGCAAAAGTTTGTTTTTGAGTCAAACTTTTTAGAGGATCTATAAGAGGAGGCAACAAGGAAACCAAAATGTGAAACTCTACTCCACCATGACAGGAACTGTGTTGGTTCCCTAAAGGGTGCAGCTCTCTCCGTCACATCCACACTTTCATTTGTTTTGAGCTCCATTCAGTCATCTAAGTCATTTGATTTTTATATTAGGCCTTTTATTACTTCTGTGAATGCAAATATCTGACATTTTTGCATTTGTTCCAGTCAGCACATCTACACAGAGCTCCAGGGTTGGAGCAGGGGAAATTAGTTTAGTATGGAAACCCGAAAGCTTTAGCAACAGTTTTAACAGATGGGTCAGTGTACTTGTACTTACTTTAACTCCTGATTTTTACTCGGCTATCAGCTACAAAGTTACATATGCAGGGTGTTATTATGAAGAAGCTGAGTATCTATCTTCAACCCATCTTTACTTTGATGGTGTTGTCCTTTCTTTTGGAATCTCATCATCATGATTAACTTGATGATGAAGAACATTCTGCTTCCTGACACATCTTCTTAAGGCGCATCCACACATGAAGCAACTAGCAGTCACATGGCAACCAGAGACCACTGAAAGTCAGTAACACCAAGAGACTTCAAATGACTGCTAACAGAATAACCATTGATGACATGAACTGGGTCGAGCTTTGAGACAAGCCACTGAAGCACCAACCAGTGAGAGCTAAGAAGATATATGACATATCAGTGAATGCTAAACACATTAGAAGAGTACCAAGGCAACAGAAGCCTACAATGTCCACTAGCGACTGGCCATTAATGACAAAGCGATGAGCAGATCACTTCCCTGACATCCTACTGTGAACTACACTGGAAAATGGAAACCTGGCAGTGTAAAGGGAATGCTGGGTATCAGTGTTGGTGACTTTTAGAACGTCTACATCAGGGGTGTCCAACTCCAGGCCTCAAGTGATTAGTTCATTATCAGGCCTCTGGAGAACTACAAGACATGAGGAGGTCATTTAGCCATTTAAATCAGCTGTGTTGGATCAAGGACACATCTAAAACCTGCAGGACACCGGCCCTCGAGGCCTGGAGTTGGACACCCCTGGTCTACATAAACACAAATTCATTCAGAGTCCAGTCACAACCACACATTCCTACACAAATAGTGACAGGGTTGCTGCAAAATGACTGTCACCTGTACAGTGCTGCAGACTGAATAGAGTTGGAGAAAATGGACTGGTAATATTAACTAGGCAATTTTAGACTCCATGGCAAAACACAATATATATCTTAGTATTTCTATGAAGTCGGCGAAACACAAGCCGTTCTGGGTTCTTTATGTTCCTTCTCAGTCATGTGGCTACACCCAGATGGTATACAATCCCAAATTCTTTTTTTTAATTTAAGATTTTCTTTGATGTAAAAAAAAAAATAATAATAATTAGTAAAAGTCCAAATGTAAAAAGGAGTCTCTTTTTGTAGCATTTTTCCCACAAAAAGAAAAGCGTCCCTGTGCTGATGTGGTGAAGAATTTAATAACTACAGTTATGTTATGTGATTATGTCACAAGGATTCAGTGGTCCCATATCACAGAGATGTTGGCCTAATGATGTTATGGAGGTACATGGCAATACAAAAGATTTCCATTTCTTTCTATTGTCTGGGAATGGCTCATTGCTCATTTTGGTCCCATGGGGGTCTGCACCTGTATAGCTTCATTGGGTTTGGCAGCTTAGAATATATCACCTTATCCTGTAGGTGAAGTTATCCATTCCCTACAGGCAGGAAGGAGCTGAACTTTTAGACTGAATGTGGAGGAAGTTGCTGTGACTTGGCAGTGAAAGCCTATTAGTCACCGTGAAAAAGCTACCTGTCCAAATTTCAGAAAATGAAGCCCGCTGCGAACCAGGTTCAATTTCCCAGGTTGTTATAACCGTCTTTTATAATAATGTTCTCGCTTGTCCCACGGGTGCTTTTGAGTGACAGCCATTATTTCAACTACCCCCTTAGACTTTTCTGGGGCCTAACTGAAGCTGGCAGGAAACAGCCGGTAAACAAGCGATTGGAATCGCCAGCTCTGACCCGTGCCTTCCTACACATGTACCGCAACCCTGCGGGACTACAAACTGAGACATTCGGCCACCGCAGGGAGTCTATTGTGTGCAGCTTCAGTCTGTTCCCACACAATGCCACAACGGCTGCCACACAGCATGGGGATTAAAGGGGAAGGCAAGAATTCCCCCGGGCACGCAAGTGGCACAGCAAGAGAGGGTGTATGGTAGGGAATGGCCAAGGTACACTACAGTAATAAACATCCATTTGTGGTCGCTGTGAAGTGGGCCGACAGACTACTTTTAAAAAATGTTTGCTACTTTTCAGTGCTGAAGGCAAATAAGTCTCCAGAAATTGCACATGCATGATTGAAAGCTGATTACGAGGCAGCACCGACGTGAAGGAGCGCATTTACTGAAATAGGAAGCTGAAATTGCACAACAGTTAAGATGCATGTCCCGGTCACAGTGTTTGCCTTTTATTTGCGAAGGTTAACAGTCTTCATTTGAAAGGTGTTGCAGAATCGGTGATCATGCAGTCAGGTTGCAAGATGGAAAAAAATGAAGCTTTCATTTCATGCTAAGGCATGAAATGAAAGCCTCTCCAGCCCCCGGTTCATTACATCAGTGAAAACTGGGAGAGAAGTCAAGAAAAAGAAATCCTGTCGATACATTAGTGCTCACACATTTACATCGAGAAAGAGAACAAATGATGTTATGGCTCAAAAAGGTTAGGGTGCAGTATGAAATTACCTTTATTAATTAGCCTTACACAGTGCAGCTTTCAGGTTTCTTTTTGGGGGGTTTTAACTCGATTGTATAGGTAACAGTGAGGCTACACACTGCACTACTACTAAGTAGCAGAAGAGCTGATATAGGAGAGGCATTCCACTGCCTATTAATTACATCTATACATCCATTTTCTTAACTTGGTGTATCATGCAGTCTTTCACAGGACTAACAGAGAGCATCCACACTCATGTTCACATCTGTGGCTAATTTTGAATTACTAATGGTTATGTGATGCAATGCAAAATACTTTATTTATACTGTATTTGGAAAATTGTTTCTTACAGCAGCTGAATTTATTGACGTTTTTATTTTTATTATTATTATTATTTTCTCATTTGCACCTACGGTCAATTTAGAATCACCAATATGTCTAACCCCATGTATGACTTTGGACTGTGGGAGGCGAGAGTACCTGGAGAGAATCCACTCTGACACAGGAAGAGCATGCAAACTAAGCACTTTTTATTTTTCAATTTCCTGAATAAGATATATCCTGATATATCTGGAATCAAACAAAACCCCACCCTTGTTCTTTAGATTATCTTGCAGGGAAGCCAGTTTTCCTCATAAAAGGTCAGGATTCTCCAAATACATGCCGATATACATCCTGCTGGTAAAGGATGTATATCGGGACATATACTCTTGATGGTTCCATTTCCAAACCATAAATGCAACTTATCACAACAGGAATGTATCTGAGTTGAACATGGACATTATACTTGGTTACAGACAACATTGAAAAGTAAATATTCCTGTCATAATTCTTTGAGGTCTGCTTAAAGTCTGTTTGAAGTGCATATGCAGAGCTGGTGCATTTTGGTAGACAGCCAAAGAAAAGCTTACCACAAAATGGAAAAGTTATGACAAATCAGACTATAAGGCAAAAAGAAAGTGCAGCTTTATGGTTTCATGGACAAAAGAATTTCTGTGGCTGCAATATGACGAGCTAAATAACCAGGGCTGCACATAAGTGGTCCGCAGGTGCGCATTCGCTGTCAAAATAAAAAACACGCACAAGGGTTAGGGTTAAATTTAAAAACTGTACTTTTGAGTTAAAATATATATTTATAATTTTAATAAATGACAAATTAAAAAGGCATGAACATTTTTTTGTATCGAAAAAATATTGAACCGTGACACCAAAGTACCGAACCGAACCGTGAATTTTGTGTATCGTTGCACCCCTTATATATATATATATATATATATATATATATATATATATATATATATATATATATATAACTCATTCAGTTAAAAGCATGATGGAAATTGCCTAAATGAAGAATTTTACGACAAGGAGCAGGTGCATCTAGTACAGGTTAAACTGCTGCAAAAACCCACAGAGCCCAGCAGCCAGTGCAACAAATTCTGGATCTTTGGCTTTTCGTTAGCATTAGCAGCACATGCTGCGTCTGATGTGAAAGGACCTATATGCTGCGCACTGTGACTCACAGCAATGGTCCCGGGTCAGCCCTGACTTTGTGTTAAGCTAATCCTAAAGTAATAATGGTTTTTCTAACCACTGACATACCACAACTTTATCCTTTCAACAGCTGCTGAAAGTTAGGTGACCTAGCTTCTATCGGATATTTATATAGAGATCCTCCTCCAGCTTCAAACTGTATTACCCTTCAAGGACCTGAAGCTCCATAAAGCACCCCTCCGACAGCCAAACCCATCTGTTCCCTGATTGGTCAATGTCATGTCAATCACAAATTTAACTATCCAATCAGATGAAAGGAAGAAAAATAGGGTCAAAATTCGTACTTGTAAGTTGAAACTTGAGTGCAGAGTTTGACACTTATTTTTTGGCAAAGTCCACACACAAATCTTTTTTACGCATACACATCTTTTTTACACACACACACAAATTCTTTTTACACATACAAATCCTGATTTACAAGTACAAAATATTTATGACCACAATTTGAGCCCATACTGGCACCCATTGTTTTCATTACCGGCAGTCACATGTGGTTCCTACCATATATTCAGTTTTGTACTTGTGGTGTGATGGCTTTAGCTCTAGGTTGGTGTTGAACGATGTTTGATTGCCCTTCATCACTTCTGACTATATTTGGCTGTTATCACAGAGTGCCAGCCTGGTGCTGGCTGGCCCAGATTCATAGTCCTTTGGCTCAGCTGCAAGCAGGGCTTCACAACCACACCAGATATCTACGCCTGCAGTATAAACACTGCTTTAGAGCACACATAACAGCTGTCTGTGGGTATTCTTAATTAAACTCAGAACAGGAGTAAGTACATGCTCCAGCGTACCACTGAAAGCTCCACTTTCCTTTTGTTCAATACTATATTGTGTTACCATCTTGGATACTGATTTTTTTTTTCCATGGTAAAATCTTAGTGTGTGCTGGATTGGCAGGCTATGACCTGCTTTAAATGGCTCTTTGAGAATTCAATTACATTTGTTGTATTTGTTTAGCTTTGCTTTCAAAGAGATACAATTGAATTGGCTCAGTTTTAAAGAGCTGGGTTTCTGGCACAGTTTCGTAAATATATGTGGAAATGCCATCGAAATGTCAGAATCGGTTGCCATTAATTCTGTAATGAAACAACCATCCATTCACTCTTAAACTCAAATGTCATAAACATTCCCACTCTTTTACTTCAGATTTTATCAAGTCTGTGTGAAATTTAAAAAAAAAAAGAAAAAAAAGAAAGGGATTGTCCAATTCAGGCATTTGGCTAAGCAATGGTTGGCATTTGGTATTGTTTTCTGTTTTTCTTCTGCAGTTCATAGGCTTTTCTCAGGAGGCCTATACAGGCCTATGCAGTTGGTCTTCATGGAGCACTTAGATGTGCCATTTAGATAAGCAAAGCCTCATTTAGACATGATTAAGTAAATCAGCTCGATTACATTTGTTGCTTGTAGAAATTGCATTTGCGATGCAGCAGTGGGAGTTCAGCCATGATTGGACTTTCATGGTTAAAGCTTTCACTCTCCTAATTTTTTACTTGTGTTGTGGTTTCACTGCCTTAATACAATAACGATATATCGCATGTGTTTAGTCATCAAAGACTTTATAGGCAAAGTTGAATTAATGTCACCGTTTCCTTAAGTTAAAGTTGAGTCTTGGGCGATGAAGCCGGGAGACATAACAGTGTGATTAGTATTGGCTTGTTTGCTTATTACAGGAAGACAGTGCTGCTGTGATCAGATTCTTTACCTAATAATTACATACACAAGAATGCACATGAGAGGCACTGGGACTGATAACAGGGTTTAAATCATTCATCAGTGTCTCTATTCCCATTCATCCCATTACTACAACGGAAAAGAAACACAACCTCGGCTGACCGTCACACACTCCTTTCACAGTTTTTCACCACATTCTCTCTTCCTCCCCCTCATCCACTCATCAAGACCACAAGTAAAATGTTTCTGTTTTACAAGAATCTTAATGAGAACTGATTCCAGTGGGGACCGGCTCAGATATTTGTTGCATGGTAACATGGTGTGTGTTCTGATTATGAGAAGGGAATTGTGACATATTAATTTTTGTAGTTATTTAATTAAATAAAAAATAACAGCAGTAGTTTGTTTGATTTTATCAACTTGAGGCTTCAATAAATAAATAAATAAAAACAGAGAGGATTAGTAGATGATCCCTTGTCTCCAGTGCTGGAAAACAAGAAATTGGCACCACAAAATTGCCTTTGACTATTAAACGATGAATCGAACATCATTTCCAAATGGTAATAAGCATTTGGGATTTTAATTATGAATGTTAAAATTCTGCCCTACCTATAAGAAAAATACACCTTCTACACAAGAAATATTACAACTTAATGTGCAGATTACTAAAAGGTTTGCAGAGCTCATCCACTGAGGATGAAGCTTTTTTTTAATTAAATTACAAGTTACAAGAACATTTACCCCAAATGCAACGATTTAATGACGTATTCTGGGGTACTGTTTTCAGAATTTTGGCAATAAAAATATCCTAACAGAGTAAATCCAACTGAATTCACCTGATTAGGGTCATGTATTTAAATTTCATTTAATTACATCAGATGAAAGTGTCTCCACAGTAAAAGAAGGCCATGTCTTCCTGGTCAGGGGCTAATTTAACTCCATCTGATTAGGTGTAGGTATTTTAACTCACCTGGTTAGGCTTAGGCACTTAGCAATTAGGATCAACCCAGTGGTTCCAGTGGTGACCATTGGTGGCATGGTGGTGCGGTGAACAGCATTTCCTGGTTAAATCACCGACTCGGGCCTTTTGCATGGAGTTTGCATTAATCTATATGTTGATGTGAGATAAATAATGAGCTTGAAGTGTACAGAATAAAGCACTGCATCAATGCATAGTTAAATGTGGCCAATAGTCTGAAGGACTTTGAGTATTCAGTAAAGCTGCATCAAAACATGGAGGATTGCTTATCACAGATCACTGTGAAGCCTGACGGTTGGTCAGTAGTGAACATTCCAGGAGCCAGTTATCTGGGAAACCATCGAATGTTTTTATTGGCCTGTCAAATATCAGTCACTGGTATCGTGTGTGCTCATTGGTTGCCAGCATAATTTTTTAAAATCGTAATCACATGAATTTACTGACTTTTTATAGTCTCTGGTTTTAACGGATGCATCTTAAGATTGGAAAAGCAGTATATAAATAAAAGTGCCTTCCATAGTTGGGATTAGACCATTAGGAACCATTTTTTTAAATGAATCTTTTTAGAAGAATGATTTTTAAACTCATTTCTGTGTCTCTCATGTTATGCACCTTTAGATTTTGACTGGAACTACTTCTGGTCATGGAGTCGTTTTGTGGACTATGTGCAGTGCGTGCTGGCCTTCACTCTGGTGGCAGCGTACATCACCTACCTCCTCCTGGACTCGGTTTTGTTCGTGGAGACTTTGGGATTCCTGGCAGTCTTCACCGAAGCAATGCTGGGTACACCGCAGCTCTACTGCAACTATCAGAACAAATCCACAGAAGGCATGAGGTACATCTGCCATTTTCATAAAGAATCCACTTTATGTATTCAGTCATGAGGGGATGCAATGGATTAAAAACTTGGATCTTGAAAGCAGACTCAAAGCAAGCATTGTGGGAATATTTGGATTAGAAGAAAGGCAGATGAAAGCAGTACTGAACTCTTAGATCTTTTTCCCAATTGTATCAGCAATGACCTTCTAGAGCTCAGTCAAAGTGCTTGTGAAGATTTTATTAAGATTGGTATTCTCATATATACATCCCAGTGACTGAGCCCTACCAAAACACAAAGCAGACAGTTATTAGACAATACATATGTGCTCTGCTGTTTTGGCGTTGAGCTCAGATGACAAGTTGAGGTATCTCCATGTGTTTTTTGGTCAAATTCCTGAGCAAAAAGCTTTGTTTGTGGAGAAACCAAAGAGTAGCTAACAGCATTTGGAGGGCTTGGAAGTCATTTTTACCCTTACCCTTAGCCGCTACAATACTTGCAGCTCGTTTTATGAATGCTCACCATTCGAAATACTGTAACAAAAAATTATTACACCAGGCAGTGACTTTGAGCCACTGTAACACCCTTATTCTTTTCTTCTTCTGACGTTCTGTTGTAAATCTGCTGCTGTGTGTGAGATGATTATCCTGTTGCATGAGATGACCCCACATTTGACTCTAGAATACTTTGGTAGACAGAGGAGTAACTCAGGAGCTGCAAAATAGCCCAAATCATCACACTTCCACCGCCGTGCTTGACAGTGGGTTAGGGTTAGGGTTTGCGCTGATGTGCTGTGTTTGGTTTTCGACAAACGTGCTACAGTGCATTATGGTCAGACATCTCCACTTTGATCTCGTCTATAAAAGGAACATTTTTCCAGATGTCTTGTAGTTTGTTCAGTGCAAATTTGGGACGATTTATGTTTTTTAAAGATCTTTGTTACAAATAAGCTGCAACCATTAAGCTTGTTCATGATATAATTAGCCAGTTGTTTAATTACTTGTTGCTTAGACATATAAAACAGCCAGCAAGAGTTTGTAAAACAAATGTACTTCAAAAATAGAAAAAAGGAATCAATCTTAAAAACTACTGAACCCATCAGTTGCTCAGCTGACACTGGTCTATTTATGTATGCAAGCCTGCAATTTTCAACAACACTGTCATCATGAAAGACACATTGATCCGGGCGGCTTTTTAAGCTTGTTATTGGTGGTGCAAATCTAAATGGAAAAAACATCCCAGAAGGTATGCAGTTCTCAGGAAAGCACCCTAATTGGCAGTTCCCGCTAGAGGGTCCCAAGAAATCTTTTGTCCAAAAATGCAGTATGACACTGTGAAAGTTAAGCCACGCCCCCAAATTCAATTGACAGATGTGTCCTGCAGGGACCTGGGATTTTAACTGGATAACAAACATTTGACCCAAATGTTCTCACCACTAAAATTTCAAAAGTTCTGACATGACGTAAAGGTTCAAATCTCTCATCTTAGAATGGAAACAAGGAACCTTACACACTGTATTCCTATTCATTTTAGTTGTTTATCAGACTGTATTAATGTTAGACTACAACCCCCCCCCCCCCAAAATCAGAAGATGGGAGATAATAAGACCCAAACTTAGAAAAGGATAGACTCAGTCTTCAGGCTTCTTAGAGAAGTTTGCCACTATAATCAACTTTAAATGCAGAATGGTTATTGGCCAACACGCTCTTATTTTCATCAACTACTTAGGTCTTCAGTGTAATTTATCGAGAGTCAGCCCAATGAAAATTAAAACAGATTTAGTCCTGTCCTCGTTTAATGATACTGTCTTTGCCCTGTTAAATAATGTTTCTTTTGTGAGTGCCGCTTCCATCACAGACAGCTCTGTGGCTGTACAGCAGCACACTGTAATGATTCCAGATGATATTGTCGCACATGTGATCATTAACACTGACACATGCTTATTAAGTATCTCTGGCACCTGAAGTAAGAGCACGGCTCACAGCAACCATGTGTTAATTCAGCCTGACAATTGGCTATCTGAAGTTTTGCCTGAGAATCAGTATGGTAATGAAGTATTCTGTTTCCCCACGTCAGTTGCTAATGTGTCATTTAGGCTCATTAATGAAGATCTGCATCAAGCCTCAGGCTGTAATTAGAGACTGTGATATAATATTGATTTTTTGAAAGCATATACAGTTTCAGAATTGGCCCTAGCAGCTCTCTGAGCTGTGGCCAAGCCCTGGTAACTGCTTTTTGGAATTGTATACTTTGTTACAGTAATTGCAGGCATGGATTTAAAAAGAACCCACAGAGAATCCATATGATTAAACTAGATTTAGATAGAGATGTTTAAGTTGCTAAAAGTACTTGGAAAGATTAAACTGATGATGTCCATATGAAAAGACCTGTTCATCTGAGATTGTTCACAGAACATGCAATAAAAAGCTTTCTCACAGTGTGTGTCCTGCCTTAGAGCAGAACCCCACACACGCACACTCATATACCCTCCTCTCTGCTGGTTGACTTTCTGCGGCAGACAGATAACAGAGCTCCAGCAGGGCTGCCTGTCCACTTAACCGGCCATGACAGCTCCCACGCTGGGCCTTTCCATACCCTCTCTGTCCAATGCCTTATTTATTTTTGATTTCCTTATATTTTCTGCCCACCCGACACTCTCTCCACCACCAACATTGTCCTTTAAGCTCTCTACACTGTGTGATTGCTGAAGGACCCCACACTCAGTTGTTCTTATATTGCTAAATCTGGTGCATTTTGTGATTTTTGTGTGATTAGAAAGTGTTTCTTACTTGTTTGCTAGGTTCCTCTTCCCCTGACAAAGTTAGCTGTTTTCTACACTGCATTTCGACAAACCTGTAGGCAAAGGTTGTAAACATTATTTTGGGTCAGGGCAGGCATAATGGTATCTCTATGGTGCATTGGAGACTGTCTGTGCTCTCAGTTGTACTCTGTAAAATATATTTTAGATGCTCTAAAGGAATATGTTGGTTTTTGTGCTGCTTTTATGACTGAGTTTCTTGTTCTGGCCTGTAGAAAAGAATTTTATTCTTCTGAAGTACTGACAGCACACAGAAATGTTTGTCATTGATGTTGATAGGAAGAACCATATATGCTGCTGTCAAAACAGGAGAAAAAAAATTTTGTGGGAAAATACATCATGATGGAATTACAGGCAAATAGCCAACAGCCGTTTTAATCATAGATTTAATCGGGCTCTACGAAGTGTTCCACTATCTGTATTTACAAAAAGATTGCAATGGCAAGAAGTGGGAACTCTCTTTTACGCAGTCTTGTCATTGCAGTTGCTGATTTTTGTGACTCACCGTGTTGCTTATGAATTTCTAGGAGTTTCTTTCTCATCTTGATTCATTTAATTAAACTCGGCCCTATATGTTACACACTGTTATGGCCCGTCTAGGGGTGGCCAGACCACAACATAAGGGTGATCCATCCTCGTCAGACCCCGAGCAGCCACATCACACAATTGGTGGCATTAATAGTAGTTTAATAATGATTTATTTACAATATGTTGATTCATTAGGTCATTTGACACAAAAGAACTAGCTGGCTATAGCTTCGGGGTGGACCTAACGCCAAAACAACAAACAAAAGGAGCCTATCTCGAGGATTTACCAAACTTAACTGACCAGAAGAATCAAACTAAATGAAAGCAACTTGCCTCCCTAACGACGAAAAACAGGAGAAAACTATAATCAAACAAAAAGGCAGTCCACCCCTACATGCTCCTGTACTCCTGGTCTGCTGGTTGGAATGAGGTGAGGATGAATGACTGGCCGTCCATGGCGGTGTCATCATATGAGCCATCTCCAGCTGGTTAGCCAATCCGTATGATCCTTCTTCTGGTTCCACCAATCACGGAGAGGTACCTGTACACTGAGATTTGCATATTAAACAGCATTACATCAGGAGTCGTAACACACATAGTCACATGACAAAGAACATTTATTCTGAGCTCTGTACAGCCCAGCAAAGAAGTAAGTACACTCTTACTACTTCCTTAGGAATTAAGAGGGCAGATGCATGTTAACACAATGCTACAATCTCACCAGGAGTGGTTATCCAAGCAAAATGACTTCAAGATCACATCAGAGGAAAAAAAAACCCCCAAAAAACAAGTGCTATATCTTAGCATGTTAAATTTTAGGTTTATACCTTGTTAGATATCAGGTATGAGCTGTCAAACAAGTGACCAGTTCAGATGTTGTCGGTAGAAAGAAAGCCTAACTACAGAGGTACTGTAAACACTACTGTAAGCCGGAATAGTGTAGCTAGCTAGACTTCTGAGATAAAGTAAATTTTGTTGTCTTATATTGTAGATTAATGCTTTCCAGTAAAACTAACCAAAGTCTCCCCCCCCCCTCATTGCAGCAGATGGCTGCCTTTCCCTTTGCCCTAGTTTTGCTCCAGGTTTCTTCCTGTTAAAAGGGAGTTATTCTTTCCCACTGTCACGATTCCCTATAAAGTGCCTGTACATAGGGAATGACGACTCTTACTTTGAGATTAATAAAATGGAACTGAATTAAACATCAGTTTCATTAGTTTAAAGTTTTTCACTTTAACCATATTACCTTGCCATGACAACAGATTCCTTTTTATTTTCTGCTGTGTACAGTCAGTTCAGTGAGTAATCGTATAGGATCTTTGTCGCTGCATCTACATCTAACTAACCACCACTATGTTTTCATGGGATCACAAGTTATTGAATAATTAACCGATTAAGGTAAATAGTAGGGGTGCAACGATACATAAAATTCACAGTTCGGTTCGATACTTTGGTGTCATGGTTCGATATTTTTTCGATACAAAAAAATGTTCATGCTTTTTTAATTTGTCATTTATTAAAATTATAAATATATATTAACTCAAACGTACAGTTTTTAAATTTAATGTTGCTGAAACAAGTAGTAATAAAAAAAAATAATTCTATCTGATCGAGAAATCACTCATCTTTGGAAAAGAGAGTTTATTACAGAGAAATGGCTCTTTCCAAAATAAAAGCTATACTACAGTATACGCTTCTTCTGGGCTATATTCTCAGCAGCATATTAAACATATCAGGTCCCCATAAGGAGAATCATGTGCTAACGGCTGTCTAAATGACTCGGGTAAAGTTTGTAGCATGCGTGCTTGTTGTTTTTGTCTCCTTCCACTTGTCTTTGCACTAGGATGATGTCGGAGTAAATGTGCAGTCATATTCGTTGTGTTCCCACTAGTGCTGTCAGCGTTAATCTGAAATGACGTTAACGCCACAACACGGCAAATCTCCGTTAACGAGCTACCGCGGATCACCCCGTGCGTGGGGCTGGATGGGTCAACACGTTAACGAGCAAACTGCGCTAACGCAGTAGTTCCCACCCATGTAATTGAGCATTGCGTGGCACATCCGACATACTGTTTTACTTTTGTCCATGACACACTTACCTTCAGGGTCATACGTCACATGAAAACCAAGATAGTTCCAAACGCCACATCTGAATGAGGGTGGGGGGGGTTCAATGTGCTATGTTGCAAGGAGCTTAGCTTCTGTCTTGCTAGCTTGCGCTGCGCTCAGTGGATCTGCGCTCGACAGTGCTGCCTAGGCGGAGTAGTCGAGCGCAGATCCACTGAGCTCTCAACACAGACAGCATCGTCAGAAGAAAAGTTGATAAAATAAATTAAAAATGTTGTATTGTTCGATACATATGCGTACCGAACCAAAAGCACTGTATCGAACGGTTCAATATTGATACGAGTATCGTTGCACCCCTAGTAAATAGCAGACCACGTGTGGTCTGCTATTTATAATAGTTGGAAGGATTGCTCTATAATAGTTGGAGCAATCCTTCAAGAACCAAGTTTACATGGAAGACGGTGCCAACTTCTAATAATAATGTCAGTTTATGTGTTTAAATTTAAAGAAATCTATTAAAGATATATGCAGACAAATATTTTTTTCTCCATGAAGCTCAAACTCCAACCATATCTGTTAACCCATTCAATTACATTATATTTATATAGCACAAAATCACAACAATGATCTCCTGCAGGCACTTTATACTGGTATAGATGCTACAACAATACAATTCCAAGCATCATAAGAAACGAAATCTCATTTTGACCATCGAGATCATGGAGTGTATCATAGTTTCAGTAACAACGCTGGCAGTATTTAACATCAGTGATGTAGAGTAAACAAAAAGCACTGGTGCCCAGGATGTTGTTCTCACTAGAGAAAACTTCAAAAAGTGCATTTTGGTAAACTTTCAAGGTTATATAACTATGTGGGAAACCAGATTATAGGATATGAAAGGTCTCTGCTTTTAGACCAGGCCATATGGCCATATATGATTCTTACTCTGTTAAAAGAATCTATTTATTTGAAAGTTTTACTAACACCAGAAATCAGTATAACTAATTGCTTGTTTGTGTGGGACCAATGGTTATATTAAAGCTTTTTCCACTATTTAGCAGAATTCAATTATTAGTATAAAATATAAACCTGCTAATAAATTGAGATCATATAGATTAAGCTATATGAAGCAGGGGGAAATTGTCAGTGATACAGTCTCATTAGTTCTCAAATGATAAACACAGTGTAGTCCCTGTATCTCTGTTATCCATAGAGTTAGTTCAAATATAGCCAAAAGAACTCCAGCCCCCAGTCTGTGAGAACATGAAGCTTCCTGTTAGTTCTGCTTTTTCTTTTGTTACCCTACTGCACAGTCTGAAGCTAAATCTTCCTCAAAAGGAGGACATTGTCATTTCCAGTCCTGTTTATTGTTTGTCCTCTCCTTCCCGTGAGCACAACCTGTTGAGTCTGGCAGGCTGTTGCTAGGTTACTTACCTCAGCCAACAATCAAGGTGTGTGTGTGTGTGTGTGTGTGTGTGTGTGTGTGTGTGTGTGTGTGAGATATGAAGCGAAAATCTATAAAGGGAAGGATGTTGTGTTTCAATTTACAATTTTCAAGGTTAGAACTCGGCTGCAGTGTTACTATCAGGTTTGTTCTTGTGTTCGGGGTATGTGTAGTTAAGAGGAAGTAAGAAATGCACACGTGTAAACAAGAGAGCTACTTTCTGTAAGTGCCTGGAACTAAAAAGGAAAAAAAAACATGTCCACATGGTAAAGGATAATGCTGACTTCCTCTCAATTAATGGCCCAGGCAGCAAGCTCCCACTCTGACTGTAGGTATATTTTAAGTTACACCACTTTCTAGTATTTATATATTCAGACTCACAGTAGTGCACGTCTCCACACTCCCCAGTAGGCAGTGGGTGGAGTTGAAGCGGGGTAGATATTGCTATGAATCATTTCAGATGTACTCAGCGTGTAGACATACACCATCGCTGCACCAGACAGGAGGTAGCAAAACTGTTTTGTTATCGTTGTTGTTGTTGTTGTTTTTAATCATGAAGGGAACTCGGGAAGACATGGCTCATGTCCATGAAGACAGATCTGAAACCATGTTAGTTATCTGTTTATTTACCCTCAGGTGTTATATTAACCTCATCAATCATAATCGTATGTTTCCCAGTATACATAACTTTAAGTTAAATGTCATTCTTTTAATTCGAATGCTAAACCAAATTTGTCATTGGCAGCCTCCAGTAGTTATGATTTTTTTTTTTTATCATAAGGATAAAGTGAATGCTCCCCATCATCTTTGTCAGCCTCGGCTTTTATCAGCGAATGTTTATACTTCTTATTCCCTCCTGCAGCCAGCTGCTATTTGCTAAAACTGAAAATTTCACTCTGACTGGGTTTTTTTGTTTGTTTGTTTTGTTTGTTTGTTTTGGGGGGGGGGGGGCTTTTTAGGGGCTAACACAACATTAATCACAACAGGTCTGCGTAAAAGAAAGCAAGTTTAAATTTTTGAGATATAAGTGTTTTTTGGGGGGTGGGGTTGCATAAATTTATTCTAAACAAAACCTCATTTTAATAAATGACATTATGATTAATATTTAATTTTAATTCAGTTTTTTATTGTTAATTATGAAATCCTAATTAATCAAAAATTAATAAAATCATGAATTAAGACATGCATAAATTCAAAACAGTCTGAATCTGGAGCTAATTTTCTCCTATGTTATTCTTTTAGGCAGCACGGTGGTTAGCACTGCTGCTGCACAGCAAGAAGTCTTTCTGTGTGGAGTTTGCATGTTCTCCCCGTGTTTGCGTTGGTTTTCTCCGGGTACTCCGGCTTCCTGCCACAGTCCAAAGACATCCAGTTAGTGGGGATAGGTTAATTGGAAACTCTAAATTTCCCGTAGGTGTGAGTGCAAATGGTTGTCTGTCTGTATGTGTTAGCCCTGCAGCAGACTGGCGACCTCTCCAGGGTCCAGGACCCTGAAAAGGATAAGCGGAAGAGAATGGCTGGATGGTTATTCTTTTATTCATTGTACTCTAGAATTTATAACCATTTATTTTTTTTATTTATAATATAAAACAGTGTTCAGTTCTTATTAGTGTTCTCGGAAAGTGGAGTATTTGCTTACATAATATACATAATTGGCTTTTTAATCCATTTTCTGACATTTAATTCTAGAAAGTGACAGAAGATATGTTAATACGAGTTTAAGTGCTGCTTAATAGATCATTTAGATGTTTTCTTGAATCATGTGGGTGCCACTGGTCTTGGAACCAAGTGAAACTATCTCAGCCAGTCTACAATAAATATTTGTGAAGGCAGATACTTTAAGGAGGACATTAGGCCGGATTAAAGGGGTGTTTGTGGCATGTGTATCCTGTGTTTTGAGGGGGGCTGTGGTAACAGTTTTCAAGCTGCTGCTATTATTAGATGGTACATACTGATGCTGACCAGCCCACCATTAAACAAATAAAACACAACAACACATACAGGCTCACACAAACACAAAACACAGAAATGGGACATCTAGACAGCCAACTGCAGCCTTATAAGGTTTGTGATTTTGAGCTGCATCCCAGTATGCTAGATAACGGTGCCAGAGCCATATTTAGCCTGCAGGCTGCTGTCTGCACACACTGCCATGTGCCTTGGGTAGATCTGAACTGACTGCTGATGCAGCCAGGCCATCACCTGTGGTCTGGTGCATGGCACCGCTTGTGTGTAGCAGGGCTGTCAGGCAGAGCTTCGGATCACCGCAGCTGCAGGATCCTCAGATCATTCGTCCAACACGAAATCTCTCCATCTGATCCATCACTCGGGGTCCTGCTTTCTCTTTCTTGGATGATTAAATGATAATGGGATTGTTTCTTTTCAATCCTTCAGGGTTACAGCTCTTTTGAGAATGAACTGTTGATCTAAAGTCATATTTTTGTAAATAAATGTATGAATGAACAACCAGACAGCAAAGACCACAAAGAACAGCAAAATGATACAATCTTGAGCATCGTTATTTAAAGAAAATTAGTAAATTAGTAGTTAGTTGTGTAAAATGGTATGCGGGCCTTCATAAACCATCTTCTGATTGAATTTTGTCTTTAATGGCACTTAAATATCAGCAGATAGTCTAATCTTTGCTTTTAATAATAATAATGGATTGCATTTATATAGCGCTTTTCAAGACCCTCAAAGCACTTTACAATTCTGCTATTCATTCACTCTCACATTCACACACTGGTGGAGGCAGCTACAGTTGTAGCCACAGCTGCCCTGTGATAGAACTTGGCATATTTGCTCGACTCAGCATTTAAGTTGAATAGAAATAGTATTTTCTTAATGTTTGGATTAAAACTTGATGGAATGACCCCACTGTTTTTGTTTTGTCTTGTAAAAATGCAAAAGTTCTAAGTTCAGCTGAGAGAAGTACCGGGCTTTGACAGTATAACTTTGTAAGAGTGAGTCAATATAGAATCCAAATGAAAAATCTCATAGGCCTAGCTGTACATCTGTAAGCCACTTGGCAACCCGCCATCGGAAAAGCTCCTCCTGTAATGCTACAGCTCTGTTGTCACTGCTACTCTGTTCATCATAGTCAATTTGTTAATGGTTTTTTGCCTCCAGGTTTCCACAGTTTCATATCCTTGCCTTATGCTTTTTACAAATTTGTGCCAGACAGTGAATTGAAATTACATTGTGTGAGTGAAGCACAAAAAAGAAATGTGCTAAAAAACCAACTAAAAATAGATGGACAACAGATCCTCTGTTTTAACATAAACCTTATAACTTTATACTAGTTTACTGTATACATCATATTGTGGAACTGAAATATGCTTTTCTGATTAGCTGTTGATGTCAGCACGCTGTGCTCTGGGCTGAAATGGCAGAAGTGGAGAACTACTGTGGCGCTGAACCAGACAGTTTCTACCCTGGCCTCTGCATGTGCTGGGTTTGTGCTTTGTCCCAAGAAATGGCAAATAGCACAGCTGAGGTTGAAGCGTGTGCCTGATTTATTTATAGGCTTTTTAAACAAAGATGAATGAATTGGCACAGAACTGCTAGCATTGTAAAACTGCGTTTTAGAAAAACACACTTTCATTGACAAGGAAAGATAAATCAAGTTTTGTCCATTGGAAGGCAGTGGAAGTTTGTCTTAAATGTGACTCTCAGTATAAACAAATAAAACAGTAAAAAAAATTCTGAGAAAAGTCAGAATTATGACTTTAATCTCAGAATAATGACTTTTTCCTCAGAATTATTTTTTCTCAGAATTCTGAGAAAAAATAAGCTATAGAAAAACTTGATGCTTTTCTACAGCTTATAACTACTCTGTTTACAGTCTTTGCTGGTTTTATTGGTGCACCATGTTGAAAATGGATACAAATAAACAGACAGTTTGTACTTAGCCAGTGTTACCATACCATGCATCTGCAACCCAGTGTAGAAACTGTGTGGTCAGTGCAGCTTATACTTTTCCACTGCTGCCATTTGAGCCCAGAGCTCAGTTGGCACTCTCCGCCCCTCATTTGTCTCAGAGAAGGTGACAGATAAGTAGCCAGACACCCTCTCCCCACAGCCCTGCCTTTGCCACATCTTATTAGAGAACCACCAAAGGAACTGGTCAAACAAGAATCCTCCCTCTCTTATCTTTACATCCAGATTCAGCACCATAACTAAGACAGCAGCCACTGAGGGAGGTGTGGGTGGTGGGGTTTTTTGGGGGATGTTTGGAGGGGGTTGTTTTCACAGTGCTAACAAGCTCCTCGTGGAGAAAGAGCGGTGTGAGGACAGCAGGTATAGGGAATGCAAATACAAACGGGTATAGAGAGTTGATGGGAGGCTGAATGGATGAGGAGAGAGACATGCTTAAAAAAATGGAGAAAACGATGCCAGTGCAAACATTTTGAAAAGATTCAGGGAAGGAGCTGGAGAAATGTTAGAAAGGAGTGTAAGAAAAATGACAAAATCTGCAACAAAAAAACCCAACAAAAAAAATCGTCTTAAAAATACATAAGTCTAAGGTGAGGTTGGCGATATAAATAATGCAAGAAGGGATTTGGCTCCAAAGCTTTTTGGGCAGTGTGGCTAAAGTGCACACAGTTGGGGTGACAAGCCACTCCTCCACCCCATTCCCTTTTACATTTGTTAAGCGGCTTATAGAAAGGCAGGAAATCTGCTAACACAACGATTCATTGTTTCTTCTTTATCTTCATATCACTATGATTCACCTGCTGCAGTAATCAAAGCATCACACTGCGACATGTTTAATCAGGATGCTCTATCAGAGGATCCGCGGGGCACTGGGAACTGCAACTAAATGTACTTTACTTTCTTAGTGGAACATTCATATCAGACGGTGAAATATGCCCTGAACATCAGCCACAGGTCAAATGTTTCTGGGTTTTTTCATAACGTTCACAGTAAGCACACTGCACTTTATTGCTGTTGTGTAACCTAATGGAGACCGTATTTTATAAAATCAGCATCGTGTTGAATTCAGTAAGACTAATGCGGTGAAAGTGTTTTGTTGAGATCACAGACGACTAAGACAGAGTTGTTTTCCCTGGACTGTGGAAAGGTGTAACCAGTTTAGTGTACAACACATCAAAGCTACTTCAAGGTTTGACATCTTGTACATACCTTTTTTGTAATGAGTTATCTATTCTGCCCATTTTCACCCAGAGAAATGCCCTCACTGGATATTTTGTCTTTTTCAGACCACTCTCTGTAAACCTTTGAAATGGTTAAATATATGAATCCCATACAGGACAACAAAGACATAGATTTAGTGTCTGCTTTCCAGAATATCAATAAGAAGTTTTTCAGAATTATAGCTATTATTTGATTAACAAAAATAAAAGCTGGTCAACACTTAAGTTTAATGGTTCTCAGTTCTAGAATATGTGAACGCTGATTCTAGGGGAACGATGTCACAGAATTTTTTTAACATTGATGGAAACACGCTGTGTCCTGGCATTACACACTGAAGGCCAGTTTGGCTCTGTCTGATTCAGCTCAGTAGGTGACATTGATTGAATGCTCATTGGTAATCACATTCATTGCCTAGCAGTGTCAGGGAAGAAGAAAACCTGATTAGCTTTTACAAGTTGATAAAAGTAAAGGCAAGCAGCCTAATGAGTCACAGTCAGGAACTGAGTTCCAGCCATCAATCCATCCTGATGCTTAACTGGGTCTGGATCGCAGGGAAGCAGTCTAAGCGGGAGCATCCTTAGTCCCTCTGCCTAACCGGTCCTCCAAGAGGGACACAAGCTGCCCAAGAAAGAAGGAAAAAGAGCGTTATCTGTCCAGCATGTGCTCTGTGTGTCCCGGAGCCACTTCTGGTAGAGAGCGATCCAGGACAGTCACCTAGAGGCTTTCTAGTCTGATGTCCAAACATTATTTTGGTCACTACCCAGATGAGGGCAGAAATGTGAAAAGCAAAAAGGTAGTGCACTACAGATCAAATACAAGGCTAATACCACAAAATACCACAAAAGGAAATGCTTTCTTCTACTTTTTCACAGTTTTTAAATCTCAGATAAACATATCTCCAGACCCGGGCAATAAAACTCATATCCAGCAGTATCTCACAGAGTCAGATACCACTGGATATATACCAGCCCTTCAAATTCAGGGTAGCAGTTGCCTCAGTGGCAGAAAAAAAGATATCTGCAAAGCTCATTCAAATAGTGCTGACCAACCAAGCTAACACGCTTGAGTGAAAGGATTTCAGATATCGCAGCATGTGTTCACATTGTTGTAGGCTGGTAGCTTTAGGAGGCTCATCTGACAAGACCTCCTTCTGTACGTCTATGAGTGGATTGTGGGCACACTGCTGGTTCAGTCCTTTCTTTGTCTGCATTGCCTGTGTGTATTTCTGCCTCAAACAAATAATAAAAAAAAATGCAACAAGCAAACTAAAAACAGATTCGAGTGTACCTGAGCTCTGCAGAAGGCGATGGATTTGTTGATGCTGTCATAAAAGAGAGCGGGAAACACCCATAACCACCAAGCCAAACTTTTCAGAGAGCTTTACAAGCAATTTTGAACTGATGTCCTCGCATTACTTGATACGCAGCTGTACATTGTGTTTTTCTATCTTGGGAGAGGATAACATGTATGAGAAAGTGTGTTTTCAGACCCCAGGCCTTTGTTCTTTTTTCGCTGACTCTTGTTTGGCTTCCCTTTCCATCTCATTAGTTGAGTTCACAGTGCTTTCCAGTGCCAGTGAGAGGATGATGATTATGCTTAGAGGAACTTTGGCTCTTCCAAGTCATGTGGGCGCTCATCTCCAGTCACTTGTAGAGCGATAACTGCATAATTCATGTCTGGATTGTCTCACGTGCACTCTGTGAACAGCTCGGTATGAACCGGAAGCAGAATTTTATAGTTAGAAATGTGCCACAGGATGCAAAGTTAATAAGAAGCATGCAACCTGAAGAGATTCATTACTTCAATTTACCCTGGTACTTATTGTGTCATATTTCCTATTTCTTTGCTGCCTGCATCTCTCAGACCTCGTGTCCTGCTGTCATTAACATGTGGTTTTGGTGACCAAATGGAGTAAAAAAAAAATCAGTCCAAATAGAAATGAAGCCAGGATGCATTAAAGGTCTGGTCAAAATGCTAATGTGGAAGTTGATGTGCGGACAGGCCCTAAGTGTTCAATATGAGAACAAATTATTCCATCAGTAATTTGGTTTCCTCTGTAACAGCAGTCTACAACTCATTAATACTAAACAGTTTCATTTTGCACATATTCTTCAGGATTCTATTTTTATTTCCTAATGACATTTTTTGCCATTGTTGTTTTTGCAACAACCATGTTGATGCAATAACAGTATTATGGAAAAAAAGTCTCTCATTTCTTTATTCTTTCTATGGATGATGGGAAATGGGTGCAGCTATTTACTGAAATATGTGCAACGATATATGGAAATACCGCATAGAAGGCAAAAAGAGTTTATACAATTCTAATGAGCCTAAACGTCAATATTTGGTATGACCTTCTTCATTCCTCAACACAGACTGAACTGTTTTATTAATTTACGTAGTCTTCTGGAATAGTTCTCCAGGCTTTTTGAAATACATTGAAAGTTTTCCTTCGGATGTAGATTATTCCAATCTCTGTCAAGATGATCCCACACTGCTATTGGGGTCCAGGCTCTGGGGGATGAGAGTCCATGACCGATAGTGTTTAATTTTGAGTTATTATATCCGGGTATGTTTTTACTGCACTGGCAGTATGTTTGGGATCATTGTCATGCTTAAAAACCAAAGCCTTTGCTAATCAGATACTTTCCAGATGATATTAATTGGTGGATCAAACTCTGGTAGTACTTTTATGCATTTCAATTCCATCAATTCTGATAAGATTGTCAACACTATTGGCAGAAAAACAGCCCAAACCATGACAGAGCCTCTACCGTGCTCTACAGATGTCTTTAGGCACTGTTATACCTCCCTCCTGATATCCTCTGTACATACCTGCTCCCACCGATTTTCAGTGCAGTTCTTGTGTAGTTTGGCATACCTCAGCATTTTCTGTTTCCCTTTCTTAAGAGAATAGTCACTAACAGCATTTCTGATGCAGCACCCCTAGACACCTAGCCTGTTACTAATCGCTTTGCTTTTATTGAGAATTACCGCAACACGACTTTTAAAGTCTATTAATCATGTTTTAAATAGGAAGTAATGTATTAACCAACTTATACTAAAAAGAAAAACTGGACAAAGGCTGGTGAAGGCACGACAAAGCTCTACAACACTGTTGTCATGTTGTCAGAAGTGCTTGTTAGAAAAATAACATTGAAAATAATTTAAAGAAAATTAACTCCAGTAAATCTGGTAACAAAAGAATGATACAGAATGGTAGAGCTACAGTAATGGGCTACAATATTAACATTGTTTTCTCTTCTTCTCTTCTTGTTTCCATCAAGCATCAAGATGGTTCTGATGTGGACCAGTGGTGACACCTTTAAAACGGGGTACTTCCTCCTCACCCAGGCTCCGGTGCAGTTCTGGATTTGCGGCCTGCTGCAGGTCTTCGTGGACATCACCATCCTCTTCCAGGTTTACTACTACAGCCGCTACCCGCAGAAACCAGTGTCACACACAGTTTCTCACACCACCAGTGCCAAAGCCCTCTGAGAACATCGGCATAATCTCTGAGGACACTACAAAGCAGCAGCGAGGAAGGCCTTATCGAGGCACTGTGGAAATGTATAAACACACACGCACCAAAGCATCTTGAGATGATGTAGGCTGCTGCTCCCCCTCACCTCCTAGTATAAATGAAGACTCCAACGCACTCATAAATAAGGCAAAGATACACAGACACCAGGTGGTGGCAATGTCTCCAGTGATACCCGAAGGACACTTGTTACACACAACGTCAGCCTGTTTTATTTATTGTCCTCTTGACTTATCAAAGCGGCCCAATGCATGCTAATAGGAATGCAAACGTCTCTGAGAATACACCTTGAGTCATCCTGTGCATGTGGAGAATATTATGCACACACAGCACATGAACATCCAGCGTATGCAAACTGCAGATGCACGCACTGAAATCAGTGCTCAAGGAAAAGTGGACCAGCTTGTGTCGTCCTCAAGATGAATGTTGCTTGGAACTTCTGCCTTAAAGCACCCACATTTTCAACATGGATTGCTGCATTGCCAGTAATGTGTTACAAATCAATCAAAACAAAAAAAAAGAAATGTTAATATACAGCATTGCTGAATGTACATTTGTTGTTGTTTTTTCCCAACACAGTGGAGGAATGCCAGTCAGTCTCCTGCTTGTTGGGCGACATATGCTGTCATACTCAATCTTGCACGACAAAAATACAGAAAAGCAAAGTCACCAAATGAAGAAAACTCCTCACGTTTGGTCATGAATGTGAGTGGCCTTGAGACTAGCAAAAAGTTGAGCGACTTAGCCTTTGTAAGCAAATGCCAAGACTTTTATACTAAAGCCCTTGACGACATTTTATATATATTTCCATCATTTCCAAAACGTCCTAAATAAATGCTCAAAGATGTGTTAACATCATTAAACTTATCCTGCGAGCCTACAACTGCGCTTCATAAAGGTAAAGGAATAATTTAAGCTGCCAGCATGATGCAGCCAATTTTCTATGTGTGGGACTAGCAGCTGAATCATAGCTCGAGGCGCTAGTTTAGCTTCGCATTCAGTCTGAACTCATCTTTATGATGACGACCGCATTTAAAGTCGCATCATGGGCTTAATTTAGTGATGTTTGCGGCTTCTGTTTCATTTTGAACATCATCCTACATTCATGCTATAACTGCAGGATAACAAGAAGCTGTTTTTCTGTCCTGAATTGGATCATGTTTTATTCTAAGGCCTCGTGACAGCTTTGCATTCACCACAATAGACTAGATTTTCTGTTTCTGTTGTGTTGCAAGCAAGTCTCGCCAACTGACGGCCAGAAGCTGAGCGCTCTAAAGCTTTTTCAAATTATATTATTTTTACATTTGCTTGCAGCTTGATGCCAATATTTCACTGAGACTTGTGTGACAAAAAACAAACAAGAGCACTCAGAAAGCGCAGCTCCCTCCGAAGAGCAAGGGCTAAAATGTTTTTATTACAATATGCTGACGTCAGCCTGTTACGGCATTGTTGTGAGGTGTTATAGTGAAAGAAATATGTGCGTTATACAGCTTTCTCCATGTCTTTTTATGTGATAAAGTATGATATGGTTTCAAGAAACTGGAATCTGGAGCAGGCACATCCTGTTACAGCACCACGTTCAAATTCATCAAGCTCTTTAGACCGATCCATTCTTTTACAAACATGTGTAAAAGCACACGGCGTGGATAGGTGTTTGATTTTATACACCTGTGGTAATGGCACTGAACACACTCGAATTCAAACGTTACTTTTGTCCATATCGTCTATCTTGCTGTGGCATTGAGATCCATCGATCTGCGCTAGACTGTGATTGTATAAAAAAGACAAACTTTGTTGAGTTTGATGATGACCACTATCAGGAGGCTGCTGCTAGAAATGCTCTGCTGCTGCTTGGTTCCTTCCTGAAATCAGAATCATGGATGCCCTAAAGTGGCTCGTGATGCTGTGCCACTCCTAATTGTACAATCATAATCCATAACATATCTAAAAACTGAGCTACATCAATCCCACATAGCAAAATTGGTATGGCCCAGATCTGGCCCACACAATGGGCTTACACATGGCCCACATACCGCAGAGAATGACGGCCCTTTGGTTTGCCAGAGGTGGCACACATGGGCCAGCACAAGGCCAGTTGCAGACACACTGGTGGTCCTGTGCCAAAGGGCCGTCATTCTTTGCGCTATGTTGGCCATGTGTAAGTTGTGTGCAGCCACAGGCCAGTTGCAGACACACTGTCAAGCCATGTAATAACAACATGTGCTGGAACATGGTAGCATGAAAAGAAATATGACAAAACTCTGTTCATACAGTGAATGGACTAATTCTGATATAGAGCTTTTCTACTTTCCCGGATTACTCATAGTGCTCTATACAACATGACGCATTCACTCTGCCATGACACCAGTTAGTCAGAAGTGCCAGCTTGATGCCGGATCCAGGGAAGACCTGTTTTCTATGAGCCTGGGCCACATACACCAAACCACAATCGGGCCAGATGTGGCATGCCATCACATAAATAGTGCCATCTACACCAGGCCTGGCCCATACCACTTACTATGCCAGAAGTCAGCCAGCAGTGCCGGCTTGACACCAGATCTGGCCCAGACCTGTCTGCTATGTGGGATGATTTTAAGCCATTCTGAAATAAACCAACAATGACATAGAGCTTCATAGAGCCCCATTCATTCTAAATTATTTCACAAGTAGTCCCTATGAAACCAGAGCTCCCATGAATGGGAGTTCTCAGTGTTATTAGAATTTTTTCTTTTTTAAATGTTCGGGATTGACCAGTAAGTGTAAGTGCACAAACATCATTTCGCTCCTTACAGCAATAATAACGTTAAATACATTTTATGAAAAGGTTTTTATGCAGGACCAAGTCGATATGTTCTGTGAGCGGTGTTGTTCACAAAGCCCAAGCTGTAATAAACTGGAATTATGCCTTAAAGAGATGAACTTCACAGACTCACAGTTCAGAATTTGCTCAGCTAAGATCGTACCTCTTCCTCATATTGGCTGCAGAAAGCACTGACTGGCCAGTTTATCATTTATGACAAATCCAATAACATCCTTTAATATCCCCCCTGCTCATGACCCCACATCATTGTGAGGTCCTCTGTGAGGGCAGGTTCTACTCATCGTTTTGTCATATGAAATTCATTTCCTGTTAAACGCAGAGGCAGCCATATGATTTTTTTTTCTTTGTGTTACTGTTGTTGTTTTGTCATTTCTCTCTGAGGAGGAATGCCAGACCATAAGGTGCACGACTGTCAGCCCTTCAGTGACCTGTGTACCACAGCAGACCTGTCCTCGTCTTCAAAAAGAACAAAACTGCAACAAAAATAAATCTTTGTGTTCTGCCGAGAAACGACTATTCTCTGCTTCTTCTTTTTATAAACACGTTGGGTGAGAATCGGGTACTGAGGGATCGGTGGGGGTATTTTTTTATGTTTACATCTTTTTAGCTTACGTATTTATTTTGTCCTTTTTTATATTAACTCTTCAGGTGCCAGTGTAAGATTGCCTGTTCTCTGTCCCGACAGTGCTGAGCCCGAGTGTGTTGTGTGAGTTAATGTGAGATACCTGACAGGGTCCTGTTGTGCGAAACAAGATTAAACTGACCTCGGAGTTCCACTTCTGTGACTGTTTCACTGCACGTGATGATTTATCTTTGTTTGCTCCGTGTTTTGTATCTTTTTGCTCATTTGTCATGTGAACGTGTTTTCATGTTTTTGTTTGTTACTATACCAAAAATATCATTCTGTAAGTATGTTTATTATGTGTTTTTGTTTTTTTTACCCTAGTACAGCGATTTATGTCTCTATTTTTTTTATCCATTTTCCTTTTAAACTGGCCACACACCTGTAGTTCCTGAGGCTGTTTAAACCCACCCAGTATTGTCAAGCATTTAATGTGGCATTGTCCCCCAATAAAAAGGACTCAGACAAACTCTTGCGCCATGTCTTTACTTATTGTTTTTTTTTCTTTTTGATGGAGATGTTTTTGGGACTTGTGACAACATCCGTCGTTGCTCTGATCAACAGTGTCGCTCTGGCAGGCATCAGTTGTCAAAGGAGGTGTAAGCCCACCAGCCGTGGTCCTTCTTTGGGCTTTGGGCACATGCCATCTGAAGCAATAATAAAAACATAAATCGTAATGTGCTTGGCTTTCCACACGGAGCTCTCTGCAGGCACAGAGAGGAGGCACAACAAAGATAAGAGTCACCAAACAAAAAAGGATCAAAAAGATGGATTTGAAAAAATGTTTTCTAATCCAGATTCACATTCAAAATGTGTTCCTATTTATGCCTTTCACTGCACCACATATGTCTCTCATAGATTAGGCCTGATTCATGCACACACACATATGTATTGTATATATAAACTGAAATGACACATGGACCATAACTGACAGAAATGTGTTTGAAACTTATCTAATTTAAACTCAAAGGTCAGGACCTCATACACACAGGCCTGGAAATAAAATTCTTTGTTTTCAGTGCCTCTGGAATTTGAGTGAATGTGAGAGAAAGAGGCTTCCCTTTGTGATAAATACTGAAAACATACGAGGCACTCACTTTTGAAACTCCTCTAGGGCCTTGTGTTGTGAACGTTGTCGCATCAAACCTCTTCACAAGTGCACCGCTGCGTCAAACCGCCACAGACAGGTGGCTTCTTACCAGGGTACTCCTCTAAGATTCAGTTTATCTGCATGGAATGAATATATTTTAAATAAAGTGACTGCGCTGCTTCACAGAGAGCCACTCAAGAGCTTTTTGAATGTGAGTGGTGGTGTTCACAAGCAGCATGGCTATTGTTCAGTGCTGGAGATAACAATTGGCCCAGGTATTAGAATGCCTATAGAGCAGTAATAGGATATAAAGTGGGCCAATTATGGTTTCCTATACTGTTACAGTGGTAGATACTCATTTCAAACAAAATGACAAATAATGAGGTTTGCCTACTGACAAGTTGTCCATATTAGCTGCAATCTCAACTGTCAGACTGCTTTAAAGGCACTGTTTCCAACCTTTTCTGTTCTATTAGACTATTAGCTATAGATTATAGTTTTTATAGATCTAAAATATGGATTGGACATCACTGTGACATCACCCATTAGTTTTGAAGCTTCTACTTTAGTGTTTTGACCACAGTCATGTCAAATTTTTTTGGACTGATGAAAGGTGGAATGCTAATTTATCAGTTAATGTTAGCTAGCTTGTTAGCAAGCTGTATTCTTGAACGGTATCAGTGCAGCACACAGAAAGCACCAGGCTAATAAAACATGAGAATTTTACTCACCAAAACTGAAGCCCAAATTTCTGGGATGGTCAGTTAACAAGACAATCGGTCATGTAGTAGCTCGTCCGCAATCGCTCTCAATTCACAGGTTATTACAACCAACTGGTTAAACTACAGGAATGTTTATGAGACATAAACCCCTGATTGACCTCTAATTTCCTACTTCTAATTTCAGACAAACCTGAGGATATTATGTTAAGCTTTATAGTTTGTCTTGCATATAAACACAACCATATCCATAATCACATACTGTGTATGCTACCATTGTATATAGTGTATTATCTTACTTATATTATATATGTATGTATTTTATTTTTATTTTTTTGTATTTTCCTTCTGATATCTGTACCTGAGCTGAGGTAACGCAAAAATTTCCCTGTCGTGGGATCAATAAAGTCTCATCTTATCTTATCTTATTACCTTGGCCTCCAGTAACACTGTGAGAAATATTGGAACCATTTTTAATGTGCATATCAAACTATGTAGGACTGCTTTCTTCAATTTACACAATATCTCTAAAAGTAGACACATCCTGTTTCAGAATGATCCCATAAAACTAGTGCATTTATAACGTCTTGCTGGACTACTGTAATTTATTATTATCAGGCTGTCCCAAAATTCCCTAAAAAGCCTTCAGCTGATCCAGAATCTTACAGTGAGTACAGACAGGGACAAGAAAGAGTATATTTTGCACATATTGGCTCCTCTTTGCTGGCCACCTGTTAAATCCAGAAACAACTTTAAAATCATTGTCCTAAATTAAAAAATCTTAAAGAGCTCATAGTACTGTATCACCCCAATAGAGGACTTTGCACCTCACACCACAGGCTTACTTGTGGTTCCTAGAGTATTTAAAAGTAAAATGGGAGGCAGAGCCTTCAGCCCTCACAAGAGGCCCCTCCAGCGCTGGGTGGGGGGGCCTTTTGTAAATTTTTGCCCCTGCCCCAACAGATTCTAGAATCACCAACTGGCTGCACTGTAAGACGAATAAATCCATTGAAAATGATGAACATGACCTCGCCATTGACCGTGAGCACACTATGAGTGACGACCCATTGGGTGATTATTGTGTGCAACTTTGATTAGAGCGATCCTTGAGACGTGTTGACTTTTGACCAGGATATTTCCTTCAACGCACATATTAAACAAATATGCAAGATTGCTTTCTTCCATTTGCGCAACATCTCTAAAGTTAGAAATATCCTGTCTCAGAGTGACGCTGAAAAACTAGTTCATGCATTTATTACTTCCAGGCTGGACTACTGTAATTCATTATTATCAGGATGTCCAAAAAACTCACTGAAAAGCCTTCAGCTAATCCAAAATGCTGCAGCAAGAGTCCTGACAGGGACTAGAAAGAGAGAGCATATTTCTCCTGTTTTGGCTTCCCTTCATTGGCTTCCTGTTAAAATGAATTCAAAATCCTGCTCCTCACATACAAGGTCTTAAATAATCAGGCCCCATCTTATCTTAATGACCTTGTAGTACCATATCACCCTATTAGAGCACTTCGCTCTCGCTCTGCAGGCCTACTTGTTGTTCCTAGAGTATTTAAAAGTAGAATGGGAGGGAGAGCCTTCAGTTTTCAGGCCCCTCTTCTGTGGAACCAGCTTCCAGTTTGGATTCGGGAGACAGACACTATCTCTACTTTTAAGATTAGGCTTAAAACTTTCCTTTTTGCTAAAGCATATAGTTAGGGCTGGACCAGGTGACCCTGAATCCTCCCTTAGTTATGCTGCAATAGACGTAGGCTGCCGGGGGATTCCCATGATGCATTGAGTTTTTCCTTTCCAGTCACCTTTCTCACTCACTATGTATTAACAGACCTCTCTGCACTGAATCATATCTGTTATTAACCTCTGTCTCTCTTCCACAGCATGTCTTTATCCTGTCTTCCTTCTCTCACCCCAACCGGTCGCAGCAGATGGCCCCGCCCCTCCCTGAGCCTGGTTCTACTGGAGGTTTCTTCCTGTTAAAAGGGAGTTTTTCCTTCCCACTGTTGCCAAAGTGCTTGCTCATAGGGGTCATATGATTGTTGGGTTTTTCTCTGTATCTATGAAGCGCCTTGAGGTGACTTTTGTTGTGATTTGGCGCTATATAAATAAAATTGAATTGAATTGAATTGAATTGAATTGATTTGATCACGTCCCTACCTCCAGTATCCAGGTCAATGAGTTATGAAAAAATTCTGGGCTAATTGCAATATATACAATATCAACCGTGTTTAGAAGCAGCGGCGCCCACCAGCCAGGTGAGTGGCAGCCAATCAGAAGGAAGACAGACAGGAGCTGCTTGTTACTGCACTATGGCCTCACACAGTGGTCAGCGAGGTCCCATTGTGAAGCGTCAAGCTGAGTGTTTTCTGTTGCTTTCGTGGTGTTTTCAAAGCAGAGATGACATGCGAGGGGTGGATCTGAGTGAGAAACCAAGGGAGACTGCACATTCACAGGCTAATGACTTGTAAATCACACGGTAAACAGAGCAGAACAGAAGTTTATCTGCACATTTAATCCTGCCAAAATCTTAATAAAAGGAAAACAATTATAACAGTATGTAATTTTTCTACACGATATAGAAATGCTGCTGTAGTACATGAAATAAATCTGGACTCTGGGTTCAATTTGCAAGGAATAAACGTGTACAGAAAAAGTCCTGGTAGCTCGTTGTCCACACCCGTGATCATAAAACTGAAAGTTTCTAATTACACTATAGAAAATCTAGTTAAAAGCCAAAACTTTATATCTTCCTTCACATTTTTCAAAGCATTCAGGTGGGCCAGATTGGAGTCTTTCTCAGACTGAATCTGGCCCACGGGCCTTACATTTGACACCCCTGTCACAGAGCACCACGTTGGTTTTCCCAAAGACATCTAACCCTCTTTTTTGCCACAAGACTTATCCTCATACCTGGTTTGAGAGATGGAATCCAGCTGGACTGGAGCTAAAATTCCAAACAGAGTGCCTAAATCAACAATAGATGAAAACTGAATGAATTTATTATCAGTGACAGACCTGAAATGAAAACAAGAAGTCAAACCACAATCAAACCAGTCCTGATTCACGTACCTCGTGAGTATATCACATACAGCTCTGCAAGTTTGAGGAAGCACTTGTGTAATAAATTGTTTAAGCCTTTCACACGGGACTGTGTTCATTATCATTTTTATCACATTTTTGTCAGAGACTTCCTCAGGCTATGGATTTATGACTCAAAGCACAAACCCTTTTAAACTCAAACACACCATCTGCTCCTCATCAAAACTCTATTTCCATTGAAATATTATGTAGTAGTTTTAAGAGTGTTCCCTCTGTAGTATTTTCACACTTTTTAATGACATTTTTTAATCCAGTGACTGCAATCCAGGGCAAGCACGTCCTTGCAACCTGTACGGCCTTTTGCAAATACCTGAACCTAATTTGCACTTTCAAGCACGCTTGGACGCCTCCGGCTTGACAACAGTTTGGGAAAATGGTTTGCTGTTGTATCGCTTCAAAGTACCAGGCACTCGAGTGGGAGAAAATGAAGAAAATGAAGCATTGTTTGTGGAATTACATGAAATCATGTGAGGGTGTAGAAATTATTTACAATAGCTGTTACTGCTTTTTGAATGAAGCTTTCCCGGGATCTGTTGTTTAACTGCCTGAAGGTGGATGTTTAATACTTGTCAGAGTTAGTCAGCCTCTTTGAAGAGAAGAAAACTAGAATTTCTTTTGGGGAGTGCTTGCTCTCTAACAAACTTCATGTACTTATAAATACAGGTATCACTGGTGATACATTTTGTCACTTCTTCTCTTGAAAAAACACCAATCTTTGGTTCATAATCAGAGGCCTGTATTATCAGCCTCACATAATTTCAGGTTCAACTCTGGGTGGTCAGTTGTGAGAAAGGTGGCTAAAAACTTAATAGCTATAACCTCTTACTGGGATCCACTGCCATGGCAACTTCTGCTTCACACCTTGCATGCATCGGTTAACAGATTAATGTCGCCTACTAACCAATCATTTTTGTGGGAAAGAAGCATCGCCATTTGTAAAAGACGTCGTCTTCAAGTCTCACATAGAAAAGCACAGATCGGCACATAGTACAGTTGCACAAATAAAAATATTTTTACTTTATTATGTTTGTGTGATGTTCATTGGTGGATTAATTTATAATATTTAATACATTTAAAGAAATTAAATTGAGTTGTTGTCAAACAGCTAACAGATCATCTGCAGAGGAATGGTTTATTTGAAGAGTTTCAGTCAGGTTTCAGAGCTCATCACAGCACAGAAACAGCTTTATTGAAGGTTACAAATGATCTTCTTATGGCCTCTGACAGTGGACTCATCTCTGTGCTTGTCCTGCTAGACCTTAGTGCAGCATTCGATACTGTCGACCATAATATCCTATTAGAGCGATTAGAACATGCTGTAGGTATTACAGGTACTGCACTGCAGTGGTTTGTATCATATCTATCTAATAGACTCCAATTTGTACATGTAAATGGAGAGTCCTCTTCACACACTGAGGTTAATTATGGAGTTCCACAGGGTTCAGTGCTAGGACCAATTCTGTTTACATTATACATGCTTCCCTTAGGCAGTATCATTAGAAGACATAGCATACATTTTCACTGCTATGCTGATGACACCCAGCTCTATCTGTCCATGAAGCCAGATAACACACACCAATTAGTTAAAGTGCAGGAATGTCTTAAAGACATAAAGACCTGGATGGCCACTAACTTTCTGCTTCTTAATTCAGATAAAACTGAGGTTATTGTACTCGGCCCTGAAAATCTTAGAAATATGGTATCTAACCAGATTCTTACTCTGGATGGCATTACCTTGGCCTCCAGTAACACTGTGAGGAACCTTGGAGTCATTTTTGACCAGGACATGTCCTTCAACGCACATATTAAACAAATATGTAAGACTGCTTTCTTCCATTTGCGCAACATCTCTAAAATTAGAAATATCCTGTCTCAGAGTGACGCTGAAAAACTAGTTCATGGATTTATTACTTCCAGGCTGGACTACTGTAATTCATTATTATCAGGATGTCCAAAAAACTCCCTGAAAAGCCTTCAGCTAATCCAAAATGCTGCAGCAAGAGTACTGACAGGGACTAGAAAGAGAGAGCAGATTTCTCCTGTTTTGGCTTCCCTTCATTGGCTTCCTGTTAAATCCAGAATTGAATTCAAAATCCTGCTCCTCACATACAAGGTCTTAAATAATCAGGCCCCATCTTATCTTAATGACCTTGTAGTACCATATCACCCTATTAGAGCACTTCGCTCTCGCTCTGCAGGCCTACTTGTTGTTCCTAGAGTATTTAAAAGTAGAATGGGAGGGAGAGCCTTCAGTTTTCAGGCCCCTCTTCTGTGGAACCAGCTTCCAGTTTGGATTCGGGAGACAGACACTATCTCTACTTTTAAGATTAGGCTTAAAACTTTCCTTTTTGCTAAAGCATATAGTTAGGGCTGGACCAGGTGACCCTGAATCCTCCCTTAGTTATGCTGCAATAGACGTAGGCTGCTGGGGGATTCCCATGATGCATTGAGTTTTTCCTTTCCAGTCACCTTTCTTACTCACTATGTATTAATAGACCTCTCTGCATTGAATCATATCTGCTATTAACCTCTGTCTCTCTTCCACAGCATTTCTATATCCTGTCTTCCTTCTCTCACCCCAACCGGTCGCAGCAGATGGCCCCGCCCCTCCCTGAGCCTGGTTCTGCCGGAGGTTTCTTCCTGTTAAAAGGGAGTTTTTCCTTCCCATTGTTGCCAAAGTGCTTGCTCATAGGGGTCATATGATTGTTGGGTTTTTCTCTGTATCTATGAAGCGCCTTGAGGCGACTTTTGTTGTGATTTGGCGCTATATAAATAAAATTGAATTGAATTGAATTGAATTGAGTTAGGCTCAAAATAGCAATATTAATTCATTTGAATTCAACTATATTTCTATAGCACGAAATCACACCAACAGTTGTGAGGCGCTTTATGTTGTAAGGTAAAGACCCTACAATAATACAGAGAAACCCCAAATCAGACCACCCCCTATGAGCAAACACTTGGTGACAGTGGGGAGGAAAAACTCCCTTTTAAAAGGAAGAAACCTCCGTCAGATCCAGGCTCAGGGAGGGGCAGGCATCTGCTACAACAGATTGGAGGGGGGGGGGGTGGGGGGGTGATAATGGTAGCATCTGAAAGGATACAACCTTCATCTAGGGAGCAAATTAATTTAGAATTGAAAATGTAAGCTTTAATGAAATATGCAGTTATAATTAACTTCCTAGGACCTGGCGTCCACATATGTGGACATCACATTTTGGGTTATTTAGACCAAGTGATATCCACTTACGAGGATGTTATACTGCTACTGTTCTATCGAAATTTTAAACGAATATCCTCACATGTGGCTCTCAATCAGGTAAAAAAAAAAAAATCTGGTAATTCTTTATTTTTATATTCATCGGGTCCCAATATGCCCAAATATCAAGAGAAATTAAAAATGCATGCTGTGGAAGAGTTCAGGTCTTAGGAGGTTAATCTGAGATCTTGCTGTGCTGTAATGATGAGTTCGTGATACTGGTAAGCCCATTGACTGACCCAGTCGCCCCTTTTCCAGCCAGCTTTTCTCCCTATGTGTGTTTCTCCCGCTGTGAGTTATGTTCACACATTTTTATATTTATATTTCAGTTCTCTTCCTACTACACACACACACACACACACACACACACGCACACACACGCACACACACATTGCTTCTTTGAAAGCCACTTTGCTGCCAGTAGACCTGTCCATGTTTGTCACAGGTCAACAAGACCTTCTTCACGTGAATGCTTTTGTGGATAGATTGGGAGACCCTGGGTGGACATCTTCATGTGTCAGTGTTAGAGTAAGTTAATTGAAAAACTATCCTTCATATGGACAAAAAATTGTGTCCAAAAGTTGTTTGTTTTTGTTTCTTTCTTTCTTTTTTACTATAACGGCAGCTATTATAATCTGAGCTAAACATTAGTATCTTTAATAAACAAATACACAGGGAACTATACTCAGCTAGCAACAACCAAAAAAACCTTTGAAGGATAATAAAAAGTCTCGAGTTTTTTTTCCAGATCTTTCAGATATATGATTAGAATGTATATTTGTCTAGATTCCAACTTTCAGCTGGTTCCCTTTTGTGTTCAGCTGTTGACCACCACAACACTAGCTCAGGATTATTATTTTTTTCTTGCTGTGCACACTAACATAGCAGGCTTAACCCAGCCCTGTATTCAGCTGTACCTAATCCCAGTGTTGGTGTTGTACCAGAATCATCATAGTCAATGTCGGTCCAGTTTAGAAGTGACCAATCACATTGTTATGATGTCATAGTTTTACGACATGGAAAAATCTGCTGATGTTCACTCAAGAAAACATCCTGAAAAGGGGGCAGTTAAGTGTCAGGGTTAGGTGATCAGGTTATAATTAGGGTTGTCTTTATGGTTATGAGGTGAGGGTTAAGGTTTGGTGTGTGGTGTTTACACAAAACAAAATGGTTACATCACGACTATGCAAATGATCACTTGCAATGTTGAACAATAGTTTTGATGATCCAGGAACAGCACCAACACATCGCATCAGATCGTGCCTGTATTCACCCCATTTCCAGTCTTTATGCTAAGCTAAGCTAATGTTTATTCTAGTTTGCTTTTTGGCAACACATGAGGCTGGTATCAGTCATAAGCATATACGCATGAACTATCAGACTATGCTACTGAAGCATCTCCCTGTGCATCAGGCAAAGCCTTTTAATGGAGATGCCAATGTGGGAACAATCTTCCTGTCAGTTGCCAATTAAAACAACAAAACATCCCAGCAGACTGAAAAGCCCTCTGACGGATGAATGAGTGTTATATCATTATGTTGAGAGTAAATAGCTGTGTTCCACTGGAAATGAATGCACTGAGATCATACAACACATAATTAAATACTGAATTGAGATCTTAATAATAAACTGCATGTTTAAAATCTCAGCAAACACCTTTATTTCACACAATCCACTCAATGCAGCTACATGAGGAACATAAACTATTATTCTGAGGTCTAAACAAGAACACGTGTGTTTTAGTAGCAGATTTTCTTTTCAGAGACTAAACTGAGTCACAGTCAGTGAGAGTACGGTCCATTAGGTTTGTTTTTGTTTTTTTAAAGATATTTAAGTGTGAATATTGTGTTGTTTCCTATATTTTAAAATCAGATTTGTAAAAAACGAAAAAGACCTCGTCTGCGGCTCTCCTGTAAAACCTGTGAAATTCAGACACACTCTGGTGCACAAGCGCTTCACACGTTCAAAGCGGAAACCCCGAGCTCAACAGAGAAAACCTCATCCCTGTTCACAGTGCCGCAGCTTGTCATTTTTGAAGTCCCAGTGCTGGGTATCAGCCTCTGTGGCTCCCGCTTGAAAAAAGACAGGCTGACAGAGAGGCTAAGTCTTCATGGACGCTCTGATCTCAGCTGCCCTCTGAGCAGCCATGGACTTTCTCCGCTGTATGGCTGAAGCCGTGGCCTCTGTAATGCCATGGTAGCTGTCCGTCTCCTGGGAGTCCTCGCTGTTCTGCGACTTGGTGCTGTCCTGCGAGTCTGGCTTCTGCCTGAGCGCCCGGCTCTGCTCCTCCTTCAGCTCAACATAGGAGCGGGAGAAGGTGTGAAAGATGGACGTGACAGGAAAGGCCATGAGGAGGATACCGCTCAGGATGCTGCTAAGCGCCACCACCTGGCCAGGGATGCTTCTGGGCACCATGTCCCCGTAACCGACTGTAGTCATGGAGATGACCGCCCACCAGTAGCTACCAGGGATGCTGGTGAATTCCTGCTTTGCGCCCATTTCGCTCTCAGCTAGGAAAACGAGTGGTGAGAAAAGAGCCATGGCCACGCACAGGAACAACAGCAACAGGCCAAACTCACGCGTGCACCTCCTCACTGTTAGGCCGAGGGTCTGCAAGCCTAAGGAGTGGCGGGCCAACCTCATGACGTAAAAGATCCGTAGTGCTCGGAGAACTCGGAGAACTAACCCCACCTTCTCCAGGTAGTTGTTCCCTGAGCCTGCAGGTTTCCCACCCACCGACAGAGAGTCCACGATGAGGGTGATGTAGTAGGGAAGAATGGCTACCACATCGATGACGTTTAGAGGCGTACGCAGGAACATACACTTGCTCTGAGTCTGAATGAAGCGCAGCAGGAACTCCAGGGAGAACCAGGCGACGCACACTGTCTCCAGAACAAAGATGTTATAGCATCTCTGGGAGCACTCACCCTGCAGAGGAGGGGGAAACAACAACAACACAAAGACAAGTGTTACAACCTTCAGCGAGAGAAACAAATCCAAAAGTGTTTTAGATGAAAGTGAGGTTAGGACACAGCATGGAGCCAGTCATTAAGAAGGTATTTTAAGGCTTGTTATTTCATCTACAGGGTTTGTTATTGACAGCCGAGGTTGCCACTTAAGCTCTGACAACAAAAATGTGTCTGTCCTCTCACAGAACAAAACACAGCAGAGAAGGTGCTGAAAGATTCATGAAGCTTATAAGTACACGCTTTGATTATCTGATTTAGGCAACCTCACTGAGTCACGCATCAAACCGCACTAAACAAAAGGCTTTAAGAGGTGTACAATGTGAAGATAGTGTTAACGTGAAGAGTCCCCGACAAATGAGGCTATGCTGGATTTTTAAGATGAAACACCTCTTTTCATAATAATCTACTGTAAAATCATCTATTTTTCCAAGCCTGATGAAATAGAGTTCATGAATATTTAAAAATATAATTATAAGAGATGACTTTATTTGATTAAGTCAAAGTTACCCCTGGAGCAAACTGAAAACATAAAGTGTGTGAGTATACTTTACATTTTTCTGACATGACTCAGTGTGATTAATGGCCGAGAAATATTCTTTGCTTTGCAGTTTCTGTGGTTTTACATTCAAATATGAGGAGATACAAAACAGTGACAAAATACAGCAAACATATGGCAACTTCAGCAGCCCATTAGAGCCACCATCTACAAGCACTGGGGTGTTGAATTTGTGTCGGAATGTGCACAAGGGTGAATATGTAAGCCTTTGCATTTGCCTTCGCATTTGCTCAGTCAGCCTCATGCATTTTTAAGAGTATAAACTCTGCTTTGCAAATAGCAGGGTTTTTTGCCCTTGAGACATCAAACTCGCTAAGCCCATTAAGGACCATGTAAATGACTGATAGGCAAAGCTGGAGTTGCAATTTTTCACCCAGTAAAAACAGCAGCAGAAGCAATAACCCACTAAAGTAAAAGTGAGGTCACATATTAAATGAGAGTAAACAGCAATCATGCTGAATATTAGGATTTCTAAAAGAATGTAACATGAAAACTAAGCAGTTTATTCAGTCTTGCTGAACAGGAAACATGTCATGGAAGAGTCCAGTCTGAATGCAACTGAATGCAAAATTGTAGCTTGACATCAAACTTACCCACATACATATTTCACTAGACATGGAGTTTTTACTGTACATCACTCAGCTAGCAAGAAATCTGCAGGCTAACAGCCAGAACTCCACACTGAAGGCAGTAATAAGTGGCTTTACAGCTAACCATCACCTTCCTCTTTAGGCATGAAGTACACAGTTACAAGGAATGGAGTTGGGGGGTGCCATAAACCACCCTGAGTGCTCAGAAAGAGTAGAAAAGTGCTAAGAACCAGTCCATTTGTCATCAGTTTAACTGAATCTTAAAACTAAGAATGAATTAAATTCAATTGTATTTATACAGCACCAAATCACAACAACAGTCACCTCAAGCTGCTTTATATTGTAAGGTAGACCCCACAATAATACATCAGAGAAAAACCCAACAATCATATGATCCCCCCTTGAGCAAGCACTTTGGAGAGAGTGCGAAAGAAAAACTCTCCTTTAACAGGAAGACACCTCCAGCAGAACCAGGCTCAGGGAGGGGCGGGGCCATCTGCTGCGACAGGTCGGGGTGATGAAATGATGGGATGCTTGAAACTGACTAATCCTTGAAACATTTTTAGTATACAGCCATGTTTGCTAGTCATGGCTGAGGCAGTGGATTTCTGAAATAACAATCTGTTCTTATTTCCTAGTTGTCATATACTGATGTGATGACAGCGTGTTTCATATGCAGGAACTACACTCTAATACTTACAGTACACCTTTACTCTTTTTCAGTGTGCAGGATAGGTGCATATTTACTGCTTTTATACTGGAGAACAACACTGACAACACTGCTCCGGATTGTTTTCATGGTTTTCAATGATTCAGTTAATCCAATGACTGCAGTGCAGTGTTAGCCAAGCGCAAATGAAAGCAGTGAACAAAATGAATGAATTATTCATCATTATTGTGTGTGTGTGTGTGTGTGTGTGTGTGTGTGTGTGTGTGTGTGTGTGTGTGTGTGTGTGTGTGTGTGTGTGTGTGTGTGTGTGTGTGTGAGATGCATCTAAAACTAACAACAATTGAACAATTGTTAGTGTCACAATTATAAGTTTGTCATAGTACAAATAGGAGGCACAAACATCACACAGACTTTCTCTCTGGCTCAGATAATCGCTTTTTGTTTAACTTTTCTCTGATACTGAAATCATTTTTTTTAATTAGTTCTGAGGATGACAATCTTACAATTTGTAATATTTTTCCTAACACCACAAATGTGAATCTTGATTGAAACTTTAAACCTCTTGGTGTCAGGAGGTCACTAATCATTACAATCTATCCTCTTTCATCAAAGCTCATGACAATTCAATCAAGAGCTGTTTATCATCAAAGCAAAAATATAAATTTCCAGGCGGCACAAGAGCAAAAATACCATCAAGGGCAAGCTGGAGTTCGAGGACATAGAAGCATGTGGACAGGAACAACTAAGCCTTTCTGAGCTCTATCAGTTTTTCCAGTTTGGACTGACAGGCCAAGATTCCCACTTCGTGTCGTTACCTCTTGGGTGGGATGTAGTGCAGAGACTAACATATGCTTTGGGTGCAAGTCCCAAGGTGGTATTAAGAAAATTATAAAATTGTGTCATGTAACTTTTTGGTCTGGAAGCAAACTTATAAGAAGTCAGAGACAGCATCCCATACATTTCAAAAGTGGATATGACTCCCATCACAAGATAATCTCCATAAAACAGTTGACAGTAGATAAAAAGGTTAGGCTTCACACTCCAATTGAGAAATATGAAATAACACAATAACTATTAGATTAAAAGAATACCATCAGCTTCATTTTTGGGAGAATTATCAGCCAATTTCGACCGCTTTGTTCTCTCTTTTAAGGAAGATTTGGACAGCTTGCAGAAACTATAATACTGTGCTAAATATAACTGTATTCTCTGAAAAAATAAGTGCATACCCATTTACAGTTTATGTGCTACATATTTGGAAAAAGCAATCATTTGATCCCCTTTGGTGTACTACCCACAGCTATGTGAGTCGTGTCAGTAAAGTTAGCTTTTTTAAATATTAAATAAAAATAGAAATCTGTAAGTGTGTGTGCCTAAAACTCTCCCTCTGTCGGGAATCCATCTTTTAGTCCTCATGCTCCCGTGGCAAACCATCACATGGCAATTTTGAAGCTTCATGTGTTATTGCAGCACGGCCATTCAAATTTGAGCTAAAATCCACCCTCTAACCACATGCTGTCATTTCACATCCAAAGTAATGAGTCTGAAGCCAAAACAAATAAGTGTGCTACTATCCAAATCCTTAAGGAACACGCTCATTTTCACATGGCAACCAGCATGCTTCGCACTTCCTTTGTTTTTCTGCTCTTCCGTGTCCACGGGGGAATCTGTCTGTTTGTGACACATTTGCAATTGATGATGCCATCCCTTTGTTTGAATCTGACCAGTGTATATGTATTGTTCTCTGTCAGAGGCTTTCTGGCTGAGTGCATTCTCCACTCCCTTCTGCTCCTTCTCCACTCTGAAAAGCCTCTGATGTACATAGATGTACCGCTGAGGATCAAATTAAAAGCATGCAATTATTCATCTCAGCAGTCAGGGGACTCTGACCCCATCACAGCTGAAGACAAGCATGTAAACCAAACAATGCAGGAAGCGACGGCTAACCTTTGATACGCACAGTAAGTTGGAGTGGGCTCCGTATAACAAACAGGCACACTTCAAGTACTGAGCTGCTCCTGTCTTTGGCACACCCAAGATTTTAATGGATCAATTTACTATTCTCATTTGTTCACTTCACTGGGCTTTACCATGTGCAGCGAGTGTCTGTGTGTGTAATTCCCACCCAGATAAACTCCGGTCTTTTCTTCCGCACAGCAATTTACCTGTTCACAAAGGAATTTCAGACAAGTTGGGGAATTTAAGAGAATGCCTTTCATAGATGGATTCTGTCTTTTTAAATCATCTTCATGTCAAATCAACAAATCAAAACAAATCGTTCCAACACCTGGAGTCAGGTTGTGGCATTGTCTCAGCAACACCTGGCACTACCTGGCCAGGTATGATCATTTCTCCAGCATGTTTGGGCCCTAATTGAAAAATCTCTCACCACTTGGAAGATTTCAAGAGCCATGGGGATCTGATGCCTGAGTAACCTCAATCAGCTCCTTCCAACATGAAGGAGCAGCAGCTATTGAGGTTCCTGAGGACACGTCTTGCACACACTACTTGTGATCTGTCGGCCACATTGGACATGGTATAACCACCTGGTGCCAGTGGTTGCAGACGGTCGATGCCCTTTTACTTGGTGACAATCATTTGCAAAGAATGGTGGGTTCACCACCGAAACCTTGGCTGATTGTGACCTACACCCGTTTTCACAGGTGTAGGGGCAATCGTGGCTCAAGAGTTGGGAGTTCACCTTGTAATCGGAAGGTTGCCGGTTCGAGCCCCGGCTTGGACAGTCTTGGTCGTTGTGTCCTTGGGCAAGACACTTCACCCGTTGCCTACTGGTGGTGGTCAGAGGGCCCGGTGGCGCCAGTGTCCGGCAGCCTCGCCTCTGTCAGTGCGCCCCAGGGTGGCTGTGGCTACAATGTAGCTTGCCATCACCAGTGTGTGAATGTGTGCGTGAATGGGTGGATGACTGGATATGTAAAGCGCTTTGGGGTCCTTAGGGACTAGTAAAGCGCTATATAAATACAGGCCATTTACCATTTCACACCTTGGCTCGTGTGATTAAGAAGAGGTAGGGGGTCCATGTCCCTCTTGTGGGATACTCTGATAGGGCTTAAATCTATTAAATCTTAAATCTCCACCATTTGACCTTAGAACTGAAGAAACGTCTTGAACAAGAGGTGAAACGTCTTCAAGCTACTTAAAGAAGTCCAGATGCTTTTCTTTCTAAGCTCATTTGCAAAGAATGTGCTACACCAAAAATTGATGATTTGGTTGTTGGCAGATTCCCACATCTTTGTCTGCAAGACAGCAAGTTCCACCTCAACACACAACATTTGAGATTAGGTCAGCTTTTTCAAGGAGCAGTTTTTACATTACAAAATGCCAGCATGACTGGAAAACAGCATTGTAATTATTTGTCTGGTAAGATGGTTATGGCTTTATTACCAGTCAGTGGTTCTGGCTTGGAAACTTTTGTTGTTGATCACCAGCTGAATTAAACTCATTATATGTTATTGAAACACCTGACCAAATCTTAAATATGCCCTGTAAATATGTGAAAACATTATCAGTCCCATGGTGTAAATGCACTTCCATGCTTCCTGCTACCATGGTTGCAGTGACAGCGCTCTCCTGGAAAACTCAGAAACAAGCTAAGATACAAGAGGAGAGAGACTGTCACCAACAGTTTCAATGACTTACCTGTAAAAGCATATTAAGACAAAGTTGCATCTGCCTTATGTTTCCTCTTTGCACAAAAACTCCTAACTCAGTCTAGATTTACTGAAATGTTGTGCAGCCACAGCTTTTCTGAATGGCCAAAAAGCAATAAGGTGTGAAAATCCAACCATCACTGAGAGGAATGCCTATGGGGGCAAACTAGCATGACAATCAAAGAACCAGGTTTTAAAAATTACAAAAAAGAATGGAGGGACACTTGTACAATGGCAACATTCAGCCACTATGAAAGGTTTGACATGCAGCTTTATTTTTCTCCTTTCTTCTTCTATTATGTGCCCACTGTTGGTGCAAAGTGTCCACTACGGCGTCTGAAAGCAATGGCAACTCTCACAGAGATGTACACAATAACTGTTACACAAATCACAAACACTAACACAGAGGAGCTGTCGTGTGGAAAACACTGAGCATGCTGACAGTTGCCTTGTGCTGCATCGTCTTTGCCTCATTCTTGTTGGTCTTTTGCTGCACTCTGTGGCCAGTGAGTAGATTGAATTGTTCAGAAGTGCTCTACTGCGTCGTCGTCCCCCCATCACCCACCGCATCATCGACAAGGAGCAGCAATAAGACCATCTCACACAGCCATACAAGAGAGATTTATCTCTCTTGTATGGCTGTGCTCTGTCAGAAGTGTCTTTGAACTGCAAGGTTTGTTTCTATTGAAAAAAAAGAGCTTCAAGGATGAGAACAAACAGTTTGGTCAGGAAATAGTGCACAGCTGTTTCCCTGCAAATATTAGTGGAAAGAGTCTGGGGCTGTCTAACACACTGTAGATACGAAACAGGGAGTGGAAATTCAAGGAAGTCAGAGCTTATTTTAGTCTTGTCTATCCCATCACAGGGTTAGGGTCTGACCTGGGCTAACAAAAAATAAATAAAACACTAAATTTATGAAAACTCATTGCATTGGTTAGATATATTTAATGCTACAGTTGCACTAGGAAAAATAATGATTGGAGACTGCGGTGCCAAAGTTATTGCAACCATGTGAAAAAATGAATAAACTGTTTTAAAGACAGGGACAAGGCTGCAGTGAGTGGCACTGTCAGTTACCACGTTCAGAGTGACTTTGGTGTATCAAGATGATGATAAAATGGAAATAAGATGGAGTCAGTCTGCTATCAGCTTGCAACTGAATGAGTCCATTTTACAACTACATGCAATCTGTCTGTGATAATACAGTAATTAACTGTCATAAATCAATGGAAATCACAAATCTGTTTCTGTCTGATAAAGATGACGAAGTTCACATTGACTACTTACATTCAGAGCCTTGCTTTTATACAGGAATAAAATCAGAATACAGCCAGTTGCCAACCAGTTGATTCGAGTTCGCTAATGCAAAAACTGCCTGAGAGTGATCCAGTCAGCAGAGAGCGAGTAAACTGTCTGGCTGTCCACCACCAGACAACCTGTGTAATCACAGTCGAAAGTGGTCACCCAGAGGTTAATGGTCTTGAATGCTCAGTGTCTGGGGGACCGGTTGGTCACCACAGCTGTTTGCAAGCTGTGAAAAAATTAAAAGGCAATCACCAGCTTTATTTTAGGAGGTTTCCATCCTATTTATACTCCATCAGCTACAAAGCAATCCCTTTGCTGATGGTTGATTGCTATAATGGACTTTGTGTCAGTTGCCCTCTAGTGTAAGGGTGTCAGACTCAACTGGAGCTTAATTGGGCCAGATTATATAAAACCACTGCGTAAAACAACATGCCTCCAAAAGGTTTCCTTTCTTTAGGTTCAAGAAAATGCAAAAAAGCTGCAAATAAAAGTTCAAGTGAATGGCTCAATTAACCCTACTCCCTTACAAATCTGACACCACAGACGCTATGATTTCTTGATTATTATTTTTCTAATTTAATGAGTGATGATTTGCAAAGAGACAATCAACCACCAGAGTCATTTAAAGAAAACCTGCAATTTCAAAACAATATGCCCCAGTTTTACTACTCTGTCTACTTCTACAAGTTACACCTCACAGTTTGGTGGTGCTTGGTGCCACTGCTCCAGTGCACCTCAGTGGTATATTTGATTCCCACTGGTAGTTGCTGCCATTGCTTGATTTAGCTGAGGTAACTGAAAACAGTTAGCGCCTCTCTTGTCTTCAAACTACTGAATTTCATTCACAATCCACAGCCTCTGTCGACCATACAGCTGTTAGTCTTTTACTATATGTTTTTAATTTAAAGTGACACATTTGCACCAAACTGAAAGAATCGTTGGAACTGAGGAGAATGAGGTTATCCTCAAGGTCCAAGAATAATATAATTCATTTTCATTTAGAGTTTTTAGGTTATGCCTCCATCAAGGTAAAACTGACATGTGATCATGTCAGTAACACAAAAACTACTGAACCAAAGTTCATCAACCTTAGTCAAGTGGTTATGTGTAAGGCAAATGCTGAAACTTCATTTAAGAACTGGTCCAACAGTTAATAGGTCATTGGCCAGAGTTTGACACCTATGTTTTAGAGCCTTCAGTTTTCAGGCTTCCAGTTTGGATTCGGGACACAGACACTATCTCTACTTTTAAGATTAGGCTTAAGACTTTCCTTTTTGCTAAAGCATATAGTTAGGGCTGGACCAGGTGACCCTGAATCCTCTCTTAGTTATGCTGCAATAGACGTAGGCTGCCGGGGGATTCCCATGATGCACCGAGTATTTCTTCTTCAGTCACCTTTCTCACTCATTATGTATTAATAGACCTCTCTGCATTGAATCACACTTTTTTCCTTCCCACTGTCGCCAAAGTCCTTGCTCATAGGGGGTCATATGATTGTTGGGTTTTTCCTCTGTATGTATTATTGTTGGGTCTACCTTACAATACAGGGAGTGCAGAATTATTAGGCAAGTTGTATTTTTGAGGAATAATTTTATTATTGAACAACAACCATGTTCTCAATGAACCCAAAAAAACTCATTAATATCAAAGCTGAATGTTTTTGGAAGTAGTTTTTAGTTTGTTTTTAGTTTTAGCTATTTTAGGGGGATATCTGTGTGTGCAGGTGACTATTACTGTGCATAATTATTAGGCAACTTAACAAAAAACAAATATATACCCATTTCAATTATTTATTTTTACTAGTGAAACCAATAAACACTCAACAAAAATATAAACGCAACACCTTTGTTACTGCTCCCATTCCCCATGGGATGGACGTAGAGACCTAAAATTCATTCCAGATACACAATATAACCATCCCTCCCAAACAGTGGTCACAAATCAGTCCAAATGTGTGGTAGTGGGCACATCTGCTATATTGAGATAATCCATCCCACCTCACAGGTGTGCCACATCAGGATGCTGATCTGACATCATGAGTAGTGCACAGGTGTACCTCAGACTGCCCACAACAAAAGGCCACCCTGGAATGTGCAGTTTTTTGCGCTATTGGGGGTCTGGGGACCCAGAACCGGTCAGTATCTGGTGTGACCACCATTTGCCTCATGCAGTGCAACACATCGTCGCATGGAGTCTATCAGATTGTCAATTGTGGCCTGTGGAATGTTGGTCCACTCCACTTCAATGGCTGTGCGAGGTTGTTGGATATTCGTGGGAACTGGTACACGCTGTCGTATACGCCGGTCAAGCACATCCCGAACATGCTCAATGGGTGACATGTCCGGTGAGTATGCTGGCCATGCAAGAACTGGGACATTCTCAGCTGCCATCTGCCCTGAACAATGTGAACCATGATTCATCCGTGAAGCGCACACCTCTCCAACGTGCCAGACGCCATCGAATGTGAGCATTTGCCCACACAAGTCTGTTACGGCGACGAGCTGGAGTCAGGTCAAGACCCCGATGAGGACGACGGGCATGCAGTTGAGCGTCCCTGAGACGGTTTCTGACAGTTTGTGCAGAAATTGTTTGGTTGTGCAAACCAATTGTTCCAGCAACTGTCTGGGTGGCTGGTCTCAGACGATCTTGGAGGTGAACCTGCTGGATGTGGAGGTCCTGGGCTGGTGTGGTTACACGAGGTCTGCGGTTGTGAGGCCGGTTGGATGTGCTGCCATATTCTCTGGTTGAGAAATGAACATTCAATGCACGGGCGACAGATCTGGTTGACATTCCTGCTGTCAGCATGCCAATTGCACGCTCCCTCATTGCTTGTGGCATCTGTGGCATTTTGCTGTGAGACAAAACTGCACATTCCAGGGTGGCCTTTTGTTGTGGGCAGTCTGAGGTACACCTGTGCACTACTCATGATGTCAGATCAGCATCCTGATGTGGCACACCTGTGAGGTGGGATGGATTATCTCAATATAGCAGATGTGCCCACTACCACACATTTGGACTGATTTGTGACCACTGTTTGGGAGGGATGGTTATATTGTGTATCTGGAATGAATTTTAGGTCTCTACGTCCATCCCATGGGGAATGGGAGCAGTAACAAAGGTGTTGCGTTTATATTTTTGTTGAGTGTAATATCTCCACATTCACAAATGTACATTTCTGACATTCAAAAACAAAACAAAAACAAATCAGCGACCAATATAGCCACCTTTCTTTGCAAGGACACTCAAAAGCCTGCCATCCATGGATTCTGTCAGTGTTTTGATCTGTTCACCATCAACATTGCGTGCAGCAGCAACCACAGCCTCCCAGACACTGTTCAGAGAGGTGTACTGTTTTCCCTCCTTGTAAATCTCACATTTGATGATGGACCACAGGTTCTCAATGGGGTTCAGATCAGGTGAACAAGGTGGCCATGTCATTAGTTTTTCTTCTTTTATACCCTTTCCTGCCAGCCACGCTGTGGAGTACTTGGACGCGTGTGATGGAGCATTGTCCTGCATGAAAATCATGTTTTTCTTGAAGGATGCAGACTTCTTCCTGTACCACTGCTTGAAGGTGGTGTCTTCCAGAAACTGGCAGTAGGACTGGGAGTTGAGCTTGACTCCATCCTCGACCCGAAAAGGCCCCACAAGCTCATCTTTGATGATACCAGCCCAAACCAGTACTCCACCTCCACCTTGCTGGCGTCTGAGTCGGACTGGAGCTCTCTGCCCTTTACCAATCCAGCCACGGGCCCATCCATCTGGCCCATCAAGACTCACTCTCATTTCATCAGTCCATAAAACCTTAGAAAAACCAGTCTTGAGATATTTCTTGGCCCAGTCTTGACGTTTCAGCTTGTGTGTCTTGTTCAGTGGTGGTCGTCTTTCAGCCTTTCTTACCTTGGCCATGTCTCTGAGTATTGCACACCTTGTGCTTTTGGGCACTCCAGTGATGTTGCAGCTCTGAAATATGGCCAAACTGGTGGCAAGTGGCATCTTGGCAGCTGCACGCTTGACTTTTCTCAGTTCATGGGCAGTTATTTTGCGCCTTGGTTTTTCCACACGCTTCTTGCGACCCTGTTGACTATTTTGAATGAAACGCTTGATTGTTCGATGATCACGCTTCAGAAGCTTTGCAATTTTGAGACTGCTGCATCCCTCTGCAAGATATCTCACTATTTTTGACTTTTCTGAGCCTGTCAAGTCCTTCTTTTGACCCATTTTGCCAAAGGAAAGGACGTTGCCTAATAATTATGCACACCTGATATAGGGTGTTGATGTCATTAGACCACACCCCTTCTCATTACAGAGATGCACATCACCTAATATGCTTAATTGGTAGTAGGCTTTCGAGCCTATACAGCTTGGAGTAAGACAACATGCATGAAGAGGATGATGTGGACAAAATACTCATTTGCCTAATAATTCTGCACTCCCTGTATAAAGTGCCTTGAGGCAACTGTTGTTGTGATTTGGTGCTGTATAAATACAACTGAATTGAATTGAATTGAATACTTTGGAACCTAGTATAGCTAAAAAACTAGCATTTACATTCACTGATGGAAGTGTAACAGTGGTCTCCTTTCTGGAGTTTCCATGTAAGCATTAATCATTATTGTCAGTTTTCATCAACCAGCTTTTTTTTTGTCTGGCAATAACAAAGACGATAACTAAATAAAAACTAAAGGTCAAAAACTATGATAGACAGTGACACTGACACTGACTGACACTTTTGTCAACAAACAAAAATATTCTGGAGAGACCTGATTCAATCACAACTGAGTTGGGACGAATTTGGGAGTAATCAAGTCAGAAGTAATCTCCTTTGTGCCTGTGACATACGGACACATTTAGCATTTGATGTCAATAAAGATATGATGCTTTGTGAAACATGCGGAGCAGCTCTCACGAGTAAAACCACAACAAATTTTTCCACCTTACATTTTAGTTAACTTAATCAACTTTAGGTTTAGTCTGCTATAATCTTCTGATCTTCTGACTACGACTAAAACTAAATTTAAAAACGTTTGTGAGCTGGGTACAGATTAGGTGAACTGGAAACTAAACAGCCCATGGCAGTGAATGCATTCATACAACTATTTTTAACTGTGGAAAAACAACAACCTGCCCCCACCCGCCCTCACTTAATGAAGTATTTAATAACCATTAGTGCTGATTTAACCTGTTTCATTTCACCAGTAACTCCAGGCTTCATGGTTGTCACCTTTAATACAAAACGCTGTCACTCAAGTATTTTTGTTGTTTTGTTTTTTTAATACTCATCTGGATTTGTCTCCTGAAAGCTTCAAACAGCAATCTGTGAAACTGAAAGCTGGTTTTGAGATTACTGTAAGTAACCAGGATGCTTGAGAAAGTGGATACAGAAAGTGCTCACTGATACAAAGAAACCAGGCAGAGCAGAGAGAAGTATTTTACACAAATTGTTATAAATAGACCAATATTCCAATGGTGACCTTCTAATTTATCATAATAACCAAACACTAATACCTTATCAATCACATGCCTTCTCCTCATAAACCAGGCAGTTATAGCTTATGGTTTAACTAATTTCCCCGGTTCTTCTGTGTTTGTGTATAATTACTGAGTTGAATCTTAATTAGGAGGTAAATTATTCAGCTCAAACCAAGAGTCAGTAATGGTATAATCATGATGACTTTGCCAGGAACTTAAACAATAATAATCATATTCACTGACTCTGCCTGGGAGAAAATCTCTAACCCACCATCGCTGCTGAGCTTGATCAAATTTATTGAATCATCTGAAATACATTTCTTTTTCAATAATGTGAAAACACTGCTGTAACTCACGCACGCGCCACACCGACCCAAGCAGTTTTGTACCTCATGGGTTCACATTTATTACACTCGGCTGTTTGGGGATGGAAGGAGAAAAGTTTTGTGTTTGCTGCGCAGAAGTATTTTAATCATGTTGATTTGTGGCTTGTGCGGTCTGAGAGCCACATAAATTTACTCATACGTACTTTTTCTCTTTGAAAAAGCCATTAATCAATATTTACGCACTAGTGTTACCAGCAGTCGCACTGCTAGTGTGTATTTGCACTTTATGACACGTGAATGTATTTTTCCACCTCTACATCCACTTTAACTTGTAACAAAAAGAAGGCTGTGTCTTTACACTGTTATTTATATCCTGTTCTCTGCTGTGACAAGCCATATTCCCCATGGGGGCCATTATGGTTTCATCTGCTCTAATCTTACCTCAAGTAGCAGCGGTATTGATGGCTGTTGCCTAACAAGTGTATGCCCTCACTCTATCTAACTTCTATGGTCAAATGTACCTCTATTACTCATGAACAGGAAATCGTGAAAACAAAGATAGCTCGGTGAAATAAGTCAACGTGACCGGGTAAATGGGTTTCTTTATATCTAGAAGCAGGTACGGAGGATTTTCACTTTTCGCTAATAGCACTTTTTCAGCCCATCACAGATCTGGTTCATTTGCATTAACATTTATGAGCAGGGCTAATGCACTTCAATTGGGCTGACAATGATTGCCTTAAAGAAAAACATTTCTGTCTGACTGACATTGCATTCAGCAGCACATTTAGACGAGTTGAAAGCTCGTCGTCTGGCACTGAAAATCCTTTCCATGTTGTATTAGATTTTTCTTTAGGTTTTGGAACAATTGTACCCTCATATCCCCTGAGAGTTATCACTGAATAAGTCAATATTCCTCATCTTTTCCACACAGTAGAGTTCTTCTTTTGTGGTCACACTGGGAAAATATATTTTCAACATACTTGGATTCACTGGTGACCATTAATGTTGCTGGCAGATAAGACTCCTCTGGCTGGAAATGTTTGCTAATGCAAATGCTTCTCGCTAAAGCCAGTGATGTTCCTTCTTTATGTGCGGAGAAGTTGTTCAGCTGGGTGTGCTTGCAGCTCCACAGGGAGAGGAAATTACAGCCAGCACAGTTGGAGCTTTTCTGTTACATTTAGCAACCAAAAGGTAAAACAAGTGCATTGCTTATCCTCCTTTCCTTTTAGTTTTTGTTTGTTTTCAATTAATTCTGAATCCAAATGACTACATTCCAGCTGGGTAACTATATGGGGCAGGTAAGCTACCTGTGGAAATAATGGCTTTAATTTCCATAGCTGTTGTTTTGATGTTTGGAACTTAGGAGTGTCCTGATTTGTAAATGAATCTTTCTGAAAGACAAACAATTGGCGCTGAAATCAATCATGATAAAATAAATAAACAAATAAAAATTAATTCTAAGGTTTTATATATGAAGGCAATAAAAAGTAGTATTTATCAGATATTAAAATGAGGTAAATACAACCTCAGATGAAGAGCAACATAGCACGTTAACAAAACTTGAGCCTAAATGCAGAAGCAGTATATGAAAAACTCAGTACAGCCCATGATTCACCAGCTTGTAGAGCCAGATTCAGAAGCAATAACTTAAAGTAACTGCTTTCTGTATGACTCGTTCAGCCGCTCAGGTCATTGTGGAAGAATTTTGGCCCACTCTACAACATTTCTTCTGTTCATTGAGGCTTTCAGGCATTTGTTTGTGGATAGCTCTCCAACCACAGTAATCAGTCATTTGGAGTTTGACTGGCCATCGCAATACCTTGATTCTTTTCTTTTCCTACCATTCTGTTGTGGTGTATTTGCTGGTGTGTTTAAGATTACTGTTCAGTTGCATGACCCAGTTTCAGCAAAGCTTTGGCTGTTGGACACGTGGCCTCACATCTGGCTCTAGAAACTTCATGTATACAGAGGAGTTCAGTCATTGTGCCCATGTCCTGTGGCTGCAAGAACACGCCCAATCACCCTTCCACTACCATGTTTGACAGCTTATATGATGTGTTTAGTTTTCAACAAATGATGCCAAATATCTTAATTTTTTTTATCTTCGAGGACATTATTTTAGAAATCTTGTGGTTTGTTCAGATGCAACTTTCCAAACCTAGCCTGTGTTTCCATGTTCTTTTTAAAGAAAAGAGGTTGTCTCAGGACAACCCTTCCAAACAAGCCATACTTGTTCAGTCTTTTTATAATTGTACTTTTAACATTAAAATTTAACACTGAAACCTGCAGAATCTGAGATGTCACTCTCAGGACTTTTGCAGCCTCTCTGAGTTGTGCACAGTCAGACTTTGGGGTTTGCTAGGATGTGCACTTCAGGTAAGACTGGCAACTGTCTTGTTGACCATCTTCTTATGAGTAACTCTTCTTACTGCAGAATGATGGACTTCAACTTGTTTGGAAACAGCTTTATAACCCTTCCAAGATAATAGAACCAATGCTGTTATCATTCCTCATTGGCAAAACTAAATGCTCCAAACCAGCAAACGGCCAAAACCTGCTGACGATCAGTTAATCAAGTTAATCTGATTAGCACCACCTTTCCCTCTTAATTCATATGGTAGAATAAGGGTGTACTTATATTTTCACACACTGTTTCTGAATCTTGGTTTAATTGTTGTTAAATAAATAATGGCACAGTGTAATAGGTAGGGATGGGTATCGTTTAGGTTTTATCCGATACCGGTGCCAAATCGGTACTTTTGAAACGGTGCCGGTGCTCAAACGGTGCTCAAACCGGTGCTTAAAGAATGGAGAACACAAAATTGGTCCAAAAACCTCTCATGTTCAGCTGTTTTTTTGTAAAAAGATAACAATGTTAGCCTTTTCTGCAGCTATGGGGCATATATGGTATCACTCTTGGCTGGAAGCAGTGCTTAAACAATGGAAAAAACACAAACTTTGTCCAAAAACCTCTCATGTTTAACTGTTTTCCACTTTTTCTTTGGTCATTTTAGCCTTTTTGGCCAGGGTGAAGGGAGTATCTGCCATCAAACAAGAAGACAGCCGCATGTAGCTATGATGATGTTTGCTAGTTCACCTTACATGCATTAATGTAATAACGTGGTTAGCCTACTCAACGTAAATCACACAAGAACAACATTAAGCTACTCACGCAGAGAAGAACGGCTGCTGCTGCCATCAAATACGGCGCATTTCTCGGCTTTTAAAAAAAACGCTATGCGTCGCCAGGTGTTTCATCGGATTTGAGGTGTTACCTCCTTTGACAGTATCACAGTATCAGCTTAAAGCACTTGTTGCAGGCTGCTGAGTTTGCATATTTTGCTGTGAAGTACAGCCAGACTTTTAACCGCTTCGCCTTGGACATTTTTAATCTGTAGCTCTGCGCTAACAGAACGTACGTACCTGGCCCCGTCTACTATCCTCAGAAACGTAAAACGATTGGCTAAAAGTGTATCACAGCTCAGGAAAAAAAAAGCACCGAAATAAAGCACCGAAATGTGCGCTGCTTTTCGGTCTGATTACTACCGTTTATGTCAGAACCGGTGCCATCATGGCACCGGACACCGGTACCCATCCCTAGTAATAGGTCATGTTTTGTTATTTATCTGAAGTTGTACGTTCCTAATTTTAAAACCTGCAAAGGACCAGATTATTTCTATTTATGTCCTGATACATAAAGCCAAGAATAAACTCAGAAGCACAACTCGGAAGAACTAATCATAAGTAAAAATTCCCGAGTAAATATAAGTATTGAACTAGGGCACGGCCCAATAGACCATGCCCCAGTCCATGGGCACAGTTGAAGAGGGGACCTAGGTCTACCCTCCTATAGGCCCACCACCTGCAGGAGGTGGCGTAGTGGTCAGTGGCACGAGTTACTGCCCCAAGTGGAGGAGTTTAAGTATCTCAGGGTCTTGTTCTTGGGTGAGGGGAGCAGAAGATCAACAGACGGATTGATGCTGCAGCTGCGGTGATGCAGACGCTGTATTGGTGCATCGTGGTGAAAAGAGAGCTGAACATAAAAACGAAGCTCTCGATTTACCGGTCAGTCTACGTCCCCGCAATCACCTAAGGTCACGAGCTTTGGGTAGTGACTGAAAGAACAAGATTGTTGATATAAGTGGCAGAAATGAGCTTTGAAATGAGGGTGGCGGGCCTCTCCCTTCAAGATAGGGTGAGGAGTTTGGCCGTTCGGAAGGGGCTCAAAGTACTATTCCACTTCAAAAGGAGCCAGTTGAGGTGGTTCAGGTATCTGACAAGGATGCCTTCTGGGTGACTTCTGGTTGAGATGGTCCAGGCATGTCCCACTGGGCGGAGGCCCTGGGGCAGGCCCAGGACACACTGGAGAGGTTATATTTCTTGGCTGGTCTGGGAATGCTTTGGCATTCCCCCAGACAAGCTGTAGGACCCAACTCTGGATAATGGACGAAACTGGAAGGGTGGATATATTTCCATATAAACACAATAGTGCTCATCATGTCTCTGAACATTACACTTTGAAACTGATTGTAGAGAAGGTCTGCTAAAGTTCTTGCATAAAACATGAACAATATTCCCACTGTTGTAAAGTCAAAGAGAATCACAATTCAACTAGAATTATTCACCAAAACTCAGAGTGAGCAGCAAATCATCACCACTGAGAAAAATGATGAAGCGGATCATCACCACCAATCATCAGCACACACTAAGACAAAATTACTGGCTTTCCTAAAGCTTTTGCGCACATCTTTCTTCCTTGCGATCACAGTCTGAGCTCTTGCTCCCCTGTTGCCCTGTGAGGATATATGACTGTGGCAGGGCTATACTTTAAAGTGGCTGGCATTTACATCACAGTGGAGTGTATGGGCCAGTGAGGCATTGGGCAGAGTCACTGAAAGGTTAGACCAACACCCGGGGCTCTCTGTAGTGATGAATGGGACAAGAGGACAGTTTTCAAAGATGCTTATGTGAACAGAGTAAGCGATTCTGAGGGAAGAAATCGACAAAACACTTGAGATGTTTAATCCCCCATTCATGCAGCAAGTGCGGATGAGAGTCAGTAAATTTAAAATGCAATATAACTTCTTTTTTTTTTTCTTTTTGCTTGTGTGAGAGAGAGAAAAAGGCGAGAGCCACTGAATGCTTCTCTAAGAGCCACATTAGAGTAGACAGACAGGCTAAGTGCTTTCCATCTAAGACGACGCCTTAAAAACTTCCGGTTTCAGCCAAACTCTTTCCTCCGGCTAAAGAGATTGAGTGCATTGTGGCTTCCTGGGCTTAGGTTGCAACGCTCCCTTGGTTAACAGTGAAATGTCATTTAATTTACTGGCAAACTAGAACTGCATTTGAATATGTGTGCCAGCTGCTGCTCCTCTCTGTCCATCTAACAAGTACCTGGTATGAGCAGGTTTTTCCTCTCTCAGGTCCTGTGTTTGTTTGTTTGTATTTGGGAATACCTTCGTGTGTCACACTGTCATCTTTGAGATTTTTCTAAGATTCATCAACAGAAATGAAAACAAATGATGTCTAATGTGTCAGGCTGGTAGTAACAAAGTGCCTAAAGATACAGTTTTAAACTGGTTCTCTGTTAATGTAGATACAACAGTACTGCTTGAAACCACTTTAAATTACAGGTCTGACTCCTTGGAAGTAAACGATAAAGAAATGAGGGGTGGTATGAGACTTGAATAGTACGGTAGTTTAAGTACAGTAAATACAACATTCGGGCACCTCCCCACACACGTCAGAAGCAGAGAGAGCGGCAAGAAGATCCAACGCATAACAGAGCTTTCATCAGTGTCAACAGATGTGAGACTAATGAAGTCAGATACAACACTAAATGAAGAGTGAGGTGTCAGTGTGATGGAAAGCGATATGAAGAAGTGCAGCAACTGTGGGAAGGCTAAAGTAGCTTAAATATCCCTATGTCAGATTTGCCAGTTGCCAGCTGAGCTGATCAAATAAATGATCATGTTGATTTATGTAATTGTTTCCTGACACTTCTTCCACTCTTACCGTGTTGTCAAACCCTGGAGCAAGCCCACTTTATTCCAAGTTAGCAAGTGTCCAGTGACACAGTGCAGCATTTAAAAGCAAAACAGCTGACTAACAGTTTGTATCTAGTTTTGACCTTTAAATCCAATCCTATAATAACTCTCTTTACTGAATGTACATTACAACCTTGTGGAATCAAAATCAGTTTGTCCGTGTTGTGTTTAGAGCATACCTTTGACCCGTGTGGCCACAGTATCACTTTTAAATGAAGAGTGTACATTTCATTTACGTCAGTAAAATTCTATTCAAGGAGCAGCGCTGATCAAACGATACATTGTGGCATCATATACCAGCCAACAAGTTATTCCAAGTTTAGTTTTATAAAGCAGAGTATCAATTATATTGCCAACACTGGGGCCACATCATAAGCATCATAAACATTCTATCTAATAATTTTGCAATATATTATTACAATCTTGAATTGGGTAGCCTGTCTATTTAAGAAGCCATTTCATTTCATTAGTGTAATTTGTACAGAACATTTGTTGAGATCTAAATGGCAGGCTATTAAAGCCATTAGGATGCAGTGTAATAGAGAAGGAGGGTTAGTGGGCGGATTCAACTGGAAGATTCTAAGAAAAGTGTTTAGCTGGGTAAATGCTGACATTAGTGCTACGAAGGGGTCTACACATAGAACTGATTCACTTCTGAGCCAAAACATTAAACCCAACAGACTAGCACTGAAGGGATTCCTCTCATGTCACCAGAAACTCTGACCTGTACATAAGAAGGTGTGCTATGCTGCTGAAAATGCCAAGACCAGATACGTTGGCTTATTCTTCTGTGGACTGAGGTTGCTCCAGGCCTCAAGGGCCGGTGTTCTGCAGGTTTTAGATGTGTCCTTGATCCAACACAGCTGATTTAAATGGATAAATTACCTCCTCAACATGTCTCAACAGTTCTCCAGAGGCCTGGTAATGAACTAGTCATTTGATTAAGGTGTGTAGACCCAGGGTGAGATCTAAAACCTGCAGGATACCGGCCCGTGAGGCCTGGAGTTCCCCACCCTGAGGACTGATCAGACCTGGAAATTAGGATTTTTTTTCATCCACTTTTTATTAACCATGATGTTAGTTTGTTTTTATAAGCTCCTAAAAAGCCAAAGTTTTAGAGAGGTGGGTGGCACTGTTGCGAGAAGCTTCAGGGTTTGGGTCCAGCCTGGGACCTTTCAGTGTGGAGTTCTCTCCGAAAATACTGGCTTCCCCCAGCAGTCCAAAGACACGCAGAGGGTTAGGTTAACTGGTGATTCTAAATTAGCCTAAATGTGAGTGTGAATGGTTGTCTGTCTTTATGTATTAGTACTGCAACCTATCCAGGGTGTAACCTGCTTCCCATTTCATTGAATCTGCAATTAGATTTCACCGCCCACCACAACCCCGAATTAGATAGTTAGAAGAACATGGAGGGATATTCTTCATCTATAATGCACATTTTAAACACTTAGTGCCAGTTTCCATTAATAATAATAATAATAATAATAATAATAATAATAATAATAATAATAATAATAATAATAATAATAATAATAAAAAGAGGAAGAAGAAACACTTCCTCAGACAGCAAGGTACGAAGTGTCCACGACAGTCTGGGCAGAATACAACCAGATGCTAGAGAGTGTCAGCAGAGAAAAGCAACACAAAGTCCTGAAATGCTGTTTTACTTTGGTCCATTTGTTCCGGTGAAGCATTAAACAGCTCAACTGCTCATTAAGATGGTTTGGTGTCACCACATCCCATGTGATAATACTACCCACACAAATGCCAGCACCTGAGCAGAGCAGTGCATTTAATGATGCATGATCAGCATTAATCGTTTCACCTGTCTGCAGTTCTAATGTTGTGGCTGATCAGTTCTCCAGACCAAACTCTTCTACAAACACTGACGGAGGAAAGGAGACTCTCTTCTGCCAATTACTCCGACAGCATGGTGTACACCACGACTGTTGGGAACATAACAGCTCGATCACACCTATATTTTTTTTATGCACCACTGAGAGAGAAACTTTTCTTCATCTCATTTTTCATTTATGAGCATGTGCACATTGCCCAATTAACATTTCTTACCAGAAGCTGTAAACAAAAGTGACTCTTTTATTTTATTCTCTGTCTCTAACTTCTGATACTTAAAAATACGTTGGGGGGAGTGGCACACTGTGGTTTGTCTCAGTTTAACATGGTAGGTTTGTCAAGAATGACACAGCTGTCTCATTATACCGTAAAATTCTGGGTTTGGGGGTTGCCTCCTATAGCTGCTTCAAATCAGCTTCCCGGCCCTAATGAACCACCATCTGCAAGACATTCCAGGGAAGCCCCGGTTGTTTAATTAGTGCCACAATGACACAATTTTCAGCTGTCCAATGACATACTGTTTTCTTGATCAGTCCTCTTCTGACTTGGATAATTAAATAATTTGATTTAGAATGACAGATGTCTTCAGTCAGCGTTCACCTTGTTTTCTGTTTCTGGCTGATTTTCCCGTTCAAGCTTACGTACATGCAAACACACCCGGCTGTGTTGATGAAGATGGATCTTTTAAGAAAAGGAAAACTGCCATATGGCCCCTTTATAATCACACTGAGGTCTTTTGACATCATTCAAAAGGTGAATTAGTGTGACACAAACACTCTCCTCAGCCTGATCTCAAAGTCTCTCACGCAAAGGCGAACATGAAAAGGAACCAGAGGGAGACATTGGCAGCTTTAATATGCTTTTTTGCTCCACTTGTCATTGACTGTGACAACATGTCTAGTTAGCTGGGGGGAAAGAAAAGGCCTGGGGTGGCAGTGCTTTTCTTCCTGCAAGATGAAAGCTAAATGCAGCAACAAGTGAATCCAATCTCCTTGCACTTTTAGACCTAATTAGAGCTCAGAGACTGCAAGTTATGAGCATCATCGCGTTATTTCACAATTTTACAGGTTCAAGCTTTGTATTGTTTTGAACGTACAGCATTTCCTCTCAGTTTGTAATAATCATACATCTTCTCTAGGGTATACTGCCATTAAAGGGCTAGGTCTATGATCTGGGATACACATATGATCGCGAGGTTTCTACCAAACAACTTTATATTTTTTATTCTTGAACTCTACTAGACTATTAGAATCAATAGTTTAAAATAATCCTCATTTATCTGATACTAGGTCTGAAATCAGCTATTGTGAATTATCTCCTCTTAGGCCAACTTTGATGCATGCATTTATAGAAAACAGACTGGAACAGACCAACAAACCAACAGCAGTTACCATCGTCTGAGTTTGATAAAGGGTCTTCCATGAAGCATTAAGAGTGAAAAGAAAATGCAGTATAGATAAATTATATTGTCAAATGTATTTACATGTCTGCCTTCTCACACACGTATGGACTTGAGTAAAATCCCAGCCCACCCTTTGCAGCTATAACACCTTCAAACATTCTGGAAAGGCTTTAAACGAGGTTTAGGAGTGTTTATGGGAATTTCTGACCAATGTTTGAGAAGTACTTTTGTCAGGTCGGACACTGAGGTTGGATGATAAAATCTGGCTCACAGTTTTCGCTCTAATTCATCCCAAAGATGTTCTGTCAGGCTGAGGTCAGGACTGTGTAGGCCAGTCAAGTTCCTCCACAGCAAACTCGCTCATCCATGTCTTTATGGACCTTGCTTTGTGTACTGGTGTGCACAAAATGTTCCCACAATATTGGGAGCGTGAAATTTCCAAAATGTCTTGGTGTTCTGAAGCACTAAGAGTTCCTTTTCACTGGAACTTAGGGGCCAAGCCCAACTCGTGGAAAACAACCAGACACCATAATCTCCCCTCCTTTGTCTATTTTTTGCATTTGGTATTTGGTAGTGGCTGCTATGATGTCTCCCTCTTGCGACAGGTGGTGGTCTTAAGTATTATTAGTAAACACTGGCATGTTTTATCTTTTGACCCCTCCATAGTTTACTTCTGTATGAATATCTATTTTTTTGCAAACAAATGTGCCCATTAGACTGATTGGCGTGAATCTCCTCAGCCTTCCTCATCTTCCGTATCCAGTTTACTGTGTGGCCATTTCCCACATCTAAACTGTGTTATGATCAAAGAGTGTCATTTCTTGCACCGCCACACTGGCAGGAAGTTTAAAACCAAAATCAGGATTTCTTGTAAAACCAAATTTGGGGTCCATTTGTTGACCTGTCCCTGTGGGCTGGCATACTTAGGTTAAATTAAAAGAGGACTAAACGTCATGATCTTTGGGATTCTTTATTATATTATTTGTGTGCTCAGTGGCCATCATACCAATTCCTTCATTTCCAAGGCCTCCTCCTAAAAGATGAGCTGACTGACAAAGAGCTTTGCTACAAGGGAAGTGTATTCATGCACTACACACTGAAAGCCCTGAAGGCTTGAATGAAAAACTATTTTTAAATTGTTTTCGGGATCATTATAAATTCTTAGAATGATTCATTTGAGGATTTTTTCTTTCACTTAGTTAAGGAGTGTTTCTGCATTTTTTTAAATCTGTGATCACTTTAGTGGAAAAAATTATTTTGCTAAAGTTATTGTATCTATATTTTTGTGTGTATTTTATGCTGTGTTGACATTTTGGTTTGGAAAACTATATTCTTGTACAAGTATATTTTGATTAGGACTTTTTTAGCAACAATTGTTGCCATGTTTATAACCTTTTGGGTTAGTTTTCTCTGCAGATGGGTTTAATTATCTAAATAATTGGAACTGGAATATTATCTGGCATATATATATATATATATATATATATATATATATATATACATACACATACAGTGGGGCAACAAAGCACTTAGTCAGCCACCAATTGTGCAAGTTCCCCCACCTAAAATGATGACAGAGGTCAGTAATTTGCACCAGAGGTACACTTCAACTGTGAGAGACAGAATGTGAAAAAAAAAAATCCATGAATCCACATGGTAGGATTTGTAAAGAATTTATTCGTAAATCAGGGTGGAAAATAAGTATTTGGTCAATAATAAAAATACAACTCAATACTTTGTAACATAACCTTTGTTGGCAATAACAGAGGTCAAACGTTTACTATAGGTCTTTACCAGGTTTGCACACACAGTAGCTGGTATTTTGGCCCATTCCTCCATGCAGATCTTCTCGAGAGCAGTGATGTTTTGGGGCTGTCGCCGAGCAACACGGACTTTCAACTCCCGCCACAGATTTTCTATGGGGTTGAGGTCTGGAGACTGGCTAGGCCACTCCAGGACTTTCAAATGCTTCTTACGGAGCCACTCCTTTGTTGCCCGGGCAGTGTGTTTTGGATCATTGTCATGTTGGACGACCCAGCCTCGTTTCATCTTCAAAGTTCTCACTGATGGAAGGAGGTTTTGGCTCAAAATCTCACGATACATGGCCCCATTCATTCTGTCCTTAACACGGATCAGTCGTCCTGTCCCCTTGGCAGAAAAACAGCCCCATAGCATGATGTTTCCACCCCCATGCTTCACAGTAGGTATGGTGTTCTTGGGATGCAACTCAGTATTCTTCTTCCTCCAAACACGACGAGTTGAGTTTATACCAAAAAGTTCTACTTTGGTTTCATCTGACCACATGACATTCTCCCAATCCTCTGCTGTATCATCCATGTGCTCTCTGGCAAACTTCAGACGGGCCTGGACATGCACTGGCTTCAGCAGCGGAACACGTCTGGCACTGCGGGATTTGATTCCCTGCCGTTGTAGTGTGTTACTGATGGTGACCTTTGTTACTTTGGTCCCAGCTCTCTGCAGGTCATTCACCAGGTCCCCCCGTGTGGTTCTGGGATCTTTGCTCACCGTTCTCATGATCATTTTGACCCCACGGGATGAGATCTTGCGTGGAGCCCCAGATCGAGGGAGATTATCAGTGGTCTTGTATGTCTTCCATTTTCTGATGATTGCTCCCACAGTTGATTTTTTCACACCAAGCTGCTTGCCTATTGTAGATTCACTCTTCCCAGTCTGGTGCAGGTCTACAATACTTTTCCTGGTGTCCTTCGAAAGCTCTTTGGTCTTGGCCATGGCGGCGTTTGGAGTCTGACTGTTTGAGGCTGTGGACAGGTGTCTTTTATACAGATGATGAGTTCAAACAGGTGCCATTCATACAGGTAACGAGTGGGGGACAGAAAAGCTTCTTACAGAAGACGTTACAGGTCTGTGAGAGCCAGAGATTTTCCTTGTTTGAGGTGACCAAATACTTATTTTCCACCCTAATTTACGAATAAATTCTTTACAAATCCTACCATGTGGATTCATGGATTTTTTTTTCACATTCTGTCTCTCACAGTTGAAGTGTACCTCTGGTGCAAATTACTGACCTCTGTCATCATTTTAAGTGGGGGAACTTGCACAATCGGTGGCTGACTAAATACTTTTTTGCCCCACTGTGTATATATATATATCAGGATTGTTGTAAAATACTTGTTTTTTTGAGAATCCTGGTGTTTTCTTTGCACCTCTATGCTCACAGTTGTGTGCCTGAGATGACCACATTAGAATTATTAGCTCTACACTGATAACATATCGAGCCAAGAGTGGAAAAATCTATCTCAGATGCTGCAAGCCGAAGCTTTATTACTCACAAGGAATTTTTGTACATACATTTACCTTCTTATTCAGAAGTTTGGACATATTTAACATAAACAACCACCATTATAATTGAACAAAATAAGAAAAAGCACAATTAGTCAGCTGTGAGTAGGAACTAAAGTACTGTGAAAAAGTCTCATTTCTTTACATCTTGATAGAAAAACAGGAACTAGGTGCAGCAATTTATTGAAATGTGCAAACACGCAAAGAAAGAGTATGTAAGATAAAAAGGGAGTTTGCACAATTCTAACAAGCTTGTAAGTCAATATTTGGTATGACCACCTTTTTTTTTTTCGAACGCAGCCTGAACTCTGTTAAAAACATTACAAGGAAGATTGTCTAAGCAGTCTTCAGGAATAGTTCTCCAGGCTTTCTGGAGGACATTTAAAGCTCTTCTTTGGATGTTGGCTGCCTTTTGATCTGTTCTCTGTCAAGAGGATCCCACACTGCTTCTATAGTGTTGAAATTCGGGCTCTGCATGTGTTCTGTTGTGTGTTCTTGTGTTTTTCTATCCAGGTATGCTTTCATTGCATTGGCAGTGTGTTTATTTGTGTGTGATGATTGTCATGTTGACAATGAAACTGTTGCCTGTCAGATGCTTTCCATATTGTACTGTCTCTGATGGTCCTTTTCTGTGTTCATAATTCTATCAACACCACTGACCGAAATGCAACTCCAAACCAGACACTCTCTCCTGTACCTCTCTCATGACCTCCTTTATACATCATGATGTTGTGATTTCACATTTGGACATCTAGTATTTCCATTTTTGTGACCTTTTGCAGGTGCAGATTTACAGTTTTAGTGCTGATCTCAAACTCTGGCAGAAAGCAGACATCAAATTCTCTTTGAAATCTGGAGAATCGACCGCAACCGCGACTTTTGAAATCCTCCCCAAAGCCCATGAAAGTGAAGCAGTGAGGATAACCATCAGGGAAACTGCTAACATTCTCGCCCTAGTTCAGGAAATCAATTTTGAAAATGGATTTTGTTTTTTTGTTTTTTTGTTTTTTTGCCTGTCCCGTTTGGCTCTTTTGCCATCAGAATTGTTGTCTAAAGGCAAAGAAAGATGCCCAACGGATTTACTTTACCAAACTGACCATCCCAGCCTTGCCGTAATGGTCCATTTGATTCACCTTTTATTGTTTATTTTATTTTCACTTACTGAATACGGGACAGACTTGACTGGGGGAAAGAAGGGGAGAAAGAAAGAGGGAAAGAGAAACAGCTGAGAAGAGGGACGGGGGAGAAGGGCAAAAGACAAAAACCAACAGAATGGGCAGAGAAAAAAAAAATGCATATATCAATCACCTGGATCACCTGCTGAGAAAGAAAAAAGAAAGCAAGCAGAAGAGAACAAGAGTAATAGAATAAACAACATCACAATGATATATGGGAATATGACAGTAAATACTAAATGTTAAACATTATTGTGCAGCACATAAGATCAACAGAACACAGTGTGCTTTGAGGTAGGAGCCAAAAAGGGTGTAGTTTGTGGGTGTGATCACCCGTGTGTACACCTGTGAGCATGGACGCGCTTGTTTTTTGTTTTTTAAAAGGTTCCTTCATGTAATAATCTGCTAGAGGGTGTGGGGGGGCCACAATGGATTTTGTTGCATCTCCTGAAGGTCAGGTCATCCTACGGGATCCTAGGGAAAGCCTCTCTGGACCTTCAGGTCCAGAATTACCAGAGGTGTGTGGTTGGATGTGCAGCTATGACCCGATAACCAGACTTCACATCAGTCTTCATAGTTAAAGAGCAGTTGGCAAGACTGAAGAGGGTCAGCAGCAAAACCAAGACCAAGCTCATCATTTTCTTTGACACTCATGAGGTTGTGAATTATGAATTCATGCCCAAGGGTCAATTCTGTTTAAAGCCAGGGCGCGTCTTTTTCTCCAAAAACAAAAAGAAAACAAACTGAAGTTCAAGGTTCACCATGTTGACAAAAACCAAGGCTCATTACAGAATTGGGCTTCCAAGATTTCCAAGGCTCTTTTTTTGACTAGTAGTGAACCCCTTTTAGTGAAAGATATACACAAACAGAACCATAAAAAAGGTTTTGATTGTTGTGGTTGGATGGAGTGGATGGAGTTAGAGTTGCCATTCTTTCAAAGGACATTTTGAGGCCATTCTTTTCTCCACACTAATTATATGTAGCAAAAGATAATTAATGGCCTAATTCCTCACACGGTAGCCCACACACTCCAAGTTACGCAAACATCGTGCTAACAGATGTAAACACATCCTTAAAATGTTTGCCTTGCCCATACGGGAGGAAAGTACAGACTGAAGTGCTGCTGTAGCTGTGATTCACTGCAAGGGAACGCTGCATATTTAGTGATCGGTTGACTGAACATACAACACAGTGAAGTGAGGCCTGAGTGCCAGCTGGAAACACAAACCGCCCAAATCGAGATCAGCAATTCCAAGAGTAAGGCTGAAATGTAGATCAGTTTAAAAAATATATATAAAAAGTTAAAAGTCGTTAAAGTATATTCACTTAGGGTACTTTTACCAGCTATTAAAAGTACTAAGCAAAGCGCTGCAGTAGCTCACACATGTCAGTGCTAAGTTATGGCAACATTTATGGATGTCAGAGAAACTGAGGTGATGATGTAAGTTTCCCTGCTGCTGCAGTTTCTTCAGCATCTTTTTCTGTGCTTGCAAACTATTCTGTTGCGAATATTTGTTCAAATTGCAGACATTTTGATATCCTGTTCTAAAATAGTGCACATGCTTCTTTAGATTTTTTACAAAGATGGATAAAAGTCATGCTGAAGAATGAGTTACTGTGACAGTCAAGAAGTGCTGGCAGAAGAGAAATTGCCAGATTTCTCTAATTTATTTTCCTTACAATGTAAAGTATCACTGAGTACTTAGAAGTGAGCAGTTTTCTCTAATTTATTAGAATGTTTCATAATATTAATATTAGTGCTGTCAGCGTTAATCTCGTTAAAATGATGTTAATGCATAACCGCATTAATGCGGCAAATCTCTGTTAGCTAGTTAACGCGGATTGCCCCGTGCGTGGGGCTGCACGGTGCTAATGCGGTAACAAGCTAACCGCGCTAACACGTTGACGCCGTGCAGCCCCACGCACGGGGCAATCCGTGGTTTAAAGTATACAGCTGCTAACTGTACAGATTAGCATGTCACGGTGTTATATAACAATAATGAGCTTAATTCATATTCATTTTTTGAAGCAGGTCAAATAAAATCAGCCACATGGAGAGACATTCAGTGGGATTCTGCTAATGAAAAATTAAAATCCATTTATTCTTTTAAAGATGAATACAGAGCCTCGTTATCGTCCTTGTAAGGCGCTTGCTGTCACTTATTCCATATAGGAGAGAACATATATCATGTGTTGCTGTGTAATAACATATGCAGAGACTGTGAAGGGAGCCTCTCAATAATCTGGTATTCGAGTGAGGGGAGACGAAGCCTGAGCTGTTGTGCCTGAGCCTTCGCCTCAGTATGTGGGCTGCTGCATCAACATAATCTGAATTTTACTGAAGCAGCTGTACAGCACATACAGCCTGAGGCTATACTGAAACAAAGAGAATTCCTAGGACAGGGTTCCCTTCCCATCAGACTTAAAGATTGTTTTTGTGTGTAAAGCCATAACTGTGGTGTTCCTCATAAAGAATCTGCTGCTATACTGGATCAGCGCTGAGTGGGAGCCAGAATCCATGACTGCTATCTGTTTGTCTAAACTTAGTGAGGAAATCCTGTCTTATCTTCTAAAGTTCAGAGATGCCACCTTTGGATTTAGTCATGATTTCTAATAATAGATATTCTGGTGCCCAGCGCTGCAGTTTTTACTGAATAAAAGCAAAGCAGTAACTCAAAAAGGCTTCATTCTGGAAACCAGTTAGGAATTTTTGAATAATTTCAATTAAAATCTGTGGATCTGGAAAGATTTGCAAGTTCTCTTACTTAGAAATCATGGAGGGGTCTAATATTTTCAGCAGAGGTACATTTCCACTGTGAGACACAGAATCTAAAAAGAAAAATCCAGAAATCACATTGTATGATTTTTGAACAATTTATTTGTGAATTACTGTGTCAAATAAATATTTGATCACTTAAGTCAAATGTTAGATATTGATACAGAAGCCTTTGTTAACAATTACAGAGGTCAAACGGTTCCTGTAGTTCAGGGAGGGATTTTGTCCCACTCCTCCATACAGATCTTCTCTAGATCTGTTAGGTTTCGGGGCTGTCGCTGAGCAACATGGAGTTTCAGCTCCCTCCAAAGATTTTCTATTGGATTTAGGTCTAGAGACTGGCTAGGCCACTCCAGAACCTTGATATGCTTCTTAGGAGCCACTCCTTGGTTTTCCTGGCTGCGTGCTTTGGGTCATTGTCATGTTGGAAGACCCAGCCACGACCCATCTTTAATGCTCTGACTGAGGGAAGGAGTTTTTTCCCCAATATGTCACAATACATGGCCCCATTCATTCTCTCCTTAATACAGTGCGGTCGTCCTGTCCCCTGAGCAGGAAAACACCCCCAGAGCATGATGCTTCCAGCCCCATGCTTCACAGTAGGTATGGTATTATTGGGATGATACTCATCATTCTTCTTCCTCCAAAATGGCGAATGGAGTTAAGACCAAAATGTTCTACTTTGGTCTCATCTGACCATAGGACTTTCTCCCATGACTCCTCTGGATCATCCAGATGGTCCCTGGCAAACTTCAGACGGACCTGGGCATGGGCTGACTTAAGCAGGGGAACCTTCCATGCAATGCAATTTTAAACCATGACGTCTTAGTGTATTACTGACAGTAGCCTTGGAAACGATGGTCCCAGCTGTCTTCACGGCATTGACCAGCTCCTCCCGTGTAGTTCTGGGCTGATTCTTCACCATTCTTAGCATCATTGAAACCCCACGAGGAGAGATCTTCCGTGGGGCCCCAGTCCGAGGGACATTGACAATCATCATTAGCCTCTTCCATTTTCTGGCAGTTGCTCCAACAGTTGTTCTTTTTTCACCAAGCTGCTTGGCAATTGTAGCCCTTTCCAGCTTTGTGAAGGTCTACAATTTTGTTTCTTGTGTCTTTTGACAGCTCTTTGGTTTTGCCCATGTTGCTACTTAGACTTTGGCTGAATGTGGGGTGCACAGGTGTCTTTATGACAGCTAACGATCTCAAACAGGTGCTACAAATTTAGAATCATGAGCAGAGTGTAGCTGGACTATTTGAAAGCAAAATAACAGATCTTTGAGGGTCAGAAATCTGGCCAATAAACAAGTGATCAACTACTTATTTGACACAGTAATTCACAAATTAATTGTTCAAAAATCATACAATGTGATTTCCGGATTTTTCTTTTTAGATTCTGTCTCTCACAGTGGAAATGCACCTCTGCTGAAAATTGTAGACCCCTCCATGATCTCTAAGTAAGATAACTTGCAAAATCACACAATACTTATTGACCTCACTGTATTTTGAAAAAAAAAGTTATTTCTGAAGAGAACTCACTCTCTCCTCCTCCTCTCTGAGGTCGGGCATGGTGCTGACACACAGGGTCACAGCAGTGATGGCTACAAATAAGACCGAGAGGCAGGCGAAGATCTTCCCTGGAAGGCCCGAGTGGGGGTTCTCCACCATGTCCCTCAGCCTCCGCATGCAGCCTCCTGAAAAGGTCTCCTCTGGTCCTTCCACAGGCTGCTGGGTCTCCTCGCAGGACTGCGGTGAGTTGAGCTCGGCCCCCTCCTCCTCCTCCAGCCTCTGCTGCTCTTTGTACTCCTCCTGCCTTAATCGCAGCTTCCTGAGGCAGCACCAGTCCAGGTTGTTCTCCTCCACCCCCCAGTACAGCAGCTCCTCCTGGAAGGACAATGCACACATCTCCCTCAGGAGCCTCAGTTTTCCCGCTGCCAGGAAAGTCACGATGATGCGGAAAGCTGACGGGTTTCGGTCGAAAAAGTACTCGTTGCAGCTGCCGTCGTAATCATCGCACACGTCCATGATCTCTGCTTCGTTGCTACAAGCCCGTAGCTTCCCCAGTCGCGTCAGAGGGAACTCATCCAGCGTGGACCAGGGTATGTGGTACTTAATGCCACCCACATTGATGATGGCTGCCCCATCCGCCAGGTCAATCTCACCTCCATCCTCTCGGTGAGACTGAGGCTGAAGCAGGAGCTGAGCGCGCTTATAGAACAACCCCTTCTTGGATGTGACCTCTTGTGGGTTCTCCAAGCGTTTAAACTGGAATGTGGTGAACTGGTGATCAGTGCTCCCTGCCAGGAAGGCCACCTCCTGGTACATCCCTGCAGCTCTGCTGGGGGAATCCTATCCCGCACGATGCGATGGGAGGTGGTTTCACAGGGCTGGTGACGTGAGTCGCAGCTCGTCACCCATTCAGCAGCACAGCGCGTCTCTATATGACAGAAAAGACAAATATCTAAGTGACATCAGGTACATGCTCGTGGCCAATGCAGAGCAGTTAGACAGGTTTGTGAAGGTCAGACAGCAACTTTGATTTCATTCTTCGCACCGTCATCACTTTTTATTTGCACACAGCACTAAAATGTATCAGTTCATCTGAACGTAACAGCAGCAATTAGTAGATTTACTCAAAGGTGAATGAGAAGCTGTAGATTCAAAGATGGAGGAAGCTAATGAAGCCTATTAGGTGGTGCTAGGTGCTCAGAGAGTACTCTGCTTTGAATTATGTAAAAGAGGAAGACAGAGGATTACAGAAGTGACTGACATTACTTATTGCATTTGATTGCACAGAAATGCTGGTAGATGCATGTGTGTACGGGAAGTGGGTTTTTTTTTTCGTTGTCTCGCATGTCTACCCGTTTTCCACTATCCTACACAAAAATTATGTAAAAACAGATGACCCACTTAGAAGCATCAGCAAACTAATTTACCTATTTAAGGGGCTTTTATGAAATCCTGGGAGAGGCCTAGAGAAGTGGCATGAATGAGTATGTTTTTCAAAAGGAAACAGGCATAAAGAGAACATGCAAACTCCACACAGGAGATCCAGACCTACCCACTGAGCAGTAGTGGAAACTAATGTGTCTGGGGAACTATTAGTGCTTCAGAAAGTTCCCAGTCTTTGGAAAACTTCCTGGCATTATGAAACTGGTAACTCACTGTCTTCAAGCTGACCTCTCTGTACTTGTGACTTATATCATCAGGCTAGCCAAGTATATTTTAAGCTGCAAGAGTAAACCAAGTAATAGCTGCAATCATGGCTTTTAACTCCTTTTCTGGCTGGCCTGAAGATGGAACACATAGATGAAAAGTTTTTAAGAAAAAAAACACCTCAGTCAAGAGTCAGATTTTTTCCATAGCTGTATAAAATGATGTGGAGTCAAACAGCAGCGTAAGCTCAGAGAAAAGCAACTAGAGTTCATGCTGAGGTTTGAAATCAAAGCAGATAAATGAATAATGTTTTTCTATTCACTGCATCAGCAGGCTGTGAAAAGTTCGCTTTATTATCCTGTAGGAAATGTAGAACATCACACAGGTCCAATCGCAGCACGCTGAGACGAACATGAACACAGGAGAGGATCTACCTACAACACATGACATTAAAATACTGTTCAATATTTTATCTTCATCAAAGTGGTTTTTTTTTACTGTTTTACCTCAAATTAATGAATTGATTTCCATGTGAGTGAAATAAGTCTTTGATCCTTAAGCAAAATATTTCTTAGAATTTGTTGGAGAAACCCTCGATGGAAGCGTTTCTCGTAGTTGATCGCCAGGTTTGCACATATCAGTTTCAGCTCCCTCCACAGATTTCCTGTAGGACTGAGATCGGGAGACTGGCTCCATGACTTTAATGTGCTTATTTTTTAGCCATTTTGTTGGCTTGAGGGTATGTTTTGGGTCACTGTCACGCTAGAAGGCCCATGTAAGGCCCATCTTCAGTGTTCTGGCTGAGGGTAAGAGGTTCTCCTCCAAGACTTTACAGGGCATGGCTCCATCCACTGGTACCTCCATGAATGAATGAATGTTACCATGTAGCCTCAGCAGAAAAACAGCTGCAAAGCTGTGCTTGACAGCGGGGATAGTAGTCTTTGGCTCATACTTACCATTTGTCTTCCTCTAAACATGGCAGGTCAAATTGATGCCAGTTTATTTGATTTCGGTTTCATTCGACCACATTGCATGGTTCCAGACCGAGGGCAATTGATGCTCATTTTATATTTCTTCTATTTCAGATTAATCACATCAACCTTTGTCACCTTCTCACTAAGCCTCTTGCTGATGTTCTTGTAGCCCATTACAGTCGTGTGAAGTTCTACAGTCTTGTCACATATTGATAACAATTAGTTTTTCTACTGTCCAAGCACATTTGATGAGGAAGCATTACCTTTTTTCTTATAAATGGCAAATGAACTGTGTGTTTTTCTACACTACTGGAGCACTCGAAGCATTTATAAGCATGCCTCATTCACCTACTCAGACCTATTCAAACAAACACTTTTTTCTATGTCTAAGTGCTTTCTATGTAACATTCACACTGGGATGAATTCTTGATAGGACTACTTGGGGTTCAGTATCTCTCCAAAGATCATCTTCTGAAAATAACAGCAAAATTGTTTGTTTGTTTGTAAAAACAATCTACCTACAAATCAGTGCTGTTGAAGCAAGAAGTCTTGCTTTTTCACATTTCTGATTGAGTTTTGCAGTGATGCCTGAATGCCTGCTGTTGTTGCTGAATCAGACTTGTGTCATCACTCGCTGATCACACAGACAAACGTGTTGCTTCTTCGTTGCTTCTTTGCACATCTTTTCTCATCTTCAGAAACTCTTTGACTCTAATTACATATTTGTTGTGTTCAGTTCATAACCCTTTGCTTTACGTAACATGGGTATTTGCACACATAAACCAGATATGTATAGCAAAGGCCTGTGATCCTGTTTGCTGAGAATGACTGGACTGGACCCAAGGCAGTGGAGCTGATGTAGAGAGACTCGGAATATCGTCACAACAAATTAAGAGTTGGACCCCTCCAGCTATCCTCAGTTTCCTCTTCTATTTGTGGGGCCAATCAGTCTGAAACAGGTCGTTTTCTCCCGGGGTGGGGTTCAGAGAGCGTCACCTCTACAGCAACTCAAAAAAGTGGTTCTGACAGGAGCAGTTTATTGAGCATGACACTGCACCCCAGGGTGGCTAAAAAAGTACAGAGAGAATAAATTCAAGCTATATAGGAAGATGGCAAACCACGAACGAATAACATGTCAAATAAGGATTTATTTAGTCGTGAAAATCCTACATTTCTAGCCAAGTAAATGAAACATTAAAGCATTTGCAGCAAGAGTTTGGCCACCAGACTGCATTTGCTGATGTGTAGTCTTCATTAACGATGTTTTTTGATGTTCACTGTTTTGCTGAATCTGATGAGGCCCCTCCCCGATTATCTAAAAATTCTAAATATAATATTTTGCTCATAAGTTTACATACACTGCCAGAATTCATGATTTCTTAACCATTTTTCAGAGCATATAAATCATAACAACGAAAAAAACTTTAATTTCACTCATGGTTAGTTGTTGGCTGAAGCCATTTATTGTCAAATAACTGTGTTTACTCTTTTTAAATCATAATCACTACACAAACTACCCAAATGACTCTGATCAAAAGCTTACATACCTCAGTTCTTAATACTGTGTTTTGCCCCCTTTAACATCAATCACATCTTTAAGTCTTTTCTGGTAGTTGTGAATGCTGCTTTTTTATCTTCTCAGATGGTAAAGCTTCCCATTCTTCCTGGTAAAAAGCTTCCAGTTCCTATAAATTCTTGGGCTGTCTTGCATGAACTCAGATTGGTTCAGTGATAATGAGATGGCCACTCCAGAACATTCGCTTCATTTTGCTGTAGCCAGTCAGAGGTCGACTTGGCCTTCTGTTTTGGATCATTCACATGTTGCAATGCACAGCTTCCGAGCTGATGAGTGCAAATTTTTCTCCAGTATTTTTTTTTTTTGATAACTTACTGCACTCATATCGCCATCACTTCTGACTAAATTCCCTGTGCCTATGTAGCTCACACATCCCTGAAACATTAGTGATCCACCAACAAGTTTCACAGTAGGAGTGGTGTACCTTTCATTACAGGCCTTGTTAAATCCTCTCCAAATGTAGTGTTTATGGTTTTGGCCATAAAGTTCCATTTTCGTCTCATCACTCCAAATGACTTTGTTCCAGAAGGTTTGATGCTCGTCTCTGTGCTGTTTGGCATTTTGTAAGTGGAACACTTACAAAATGTTGTTTATTGTGTTTATTGTGCATCAAGGGCAGGGATAGCTCAGTAGGTAGAGTGGTGGCCCCGTGATTGGAAGGTCGGGGGTTCGATTCCCCTGAACAGCTACCCTGAGGTACCCCTGAGCAAGGTACCGTCCCTACACACTGCTCCAATGGCTGCCCACTGCTTCACTGAGTGAATGGGTTAAATGCAGAGAGGGATTTTCCCCACGGGGACCAATAAAGTACACTTTCTTTCTTCTTGAAACAGCCACACCACATTTTTTTCAGAGAGTCCTGTATTTCACCTGAAGTTATTTCTGGGTTTTTCTTTGTATCCTGAACAGTTTTTCTGACAGTTGTGGCTGAAATTTTAGTTGGTCCACCTGACCATGCATTGGTTTCAACAGAACCCCTAATTTTCTACTTTGCAATTAGAGTTTGAACACTGCTGATTGTTTTGACATTTTCTTATACCCCTTTCCTGTTCTATAGAGTTCAGCTACCTTTTCCCGCAGATTCTTTGACAATTCTTTTGCTTTACCCACGACTTTGAATCCAAAAAACATCAGTACAGCAGCACTGGAGTCTGTCAGGAGTCCAGAAAGTCACTGACCTTTTATACACACCCACCAATTACAAGCAAACAGATCACAGGTGAAGATGTTTATCTTTAATAGCCATTCTTACCTTTTTGTTTCAAGTCGTGTGCATGTTATTAGACCAAATCACCAGGCTGTGTAACCATTGATCAGGGTCATTTGGGTAGTTTGTGTAGTGATTACTATTTAAAACGAGTAAACACAGTTGTTTGACAATAAATGGCTTGAGCCAACCACTAACCATGAGTGACATTAAAGTTTTTGTGTTATGATTCATATTCTCTGAAAAATGGTTGAGACGTCATAAATTCTGCCAGGGTATGTAAACTTATGAGCACAACTGCATGAGCAGTGATCATAATTATCATAATAACCCCCTCCCAAATAAAGTTAAGCTTCTCTGCCTATTATATCAGTCCTGCATACATATTAGTTTTTGTCTATCTGCCGAAATACAGTATTGGTATTAAAATAAACCAACATCTTAATATTTTAAATGGTAGTGGCATATTATCTTAGTAAGGACTCAGAAATATCTAAATATATCAAATATTTAAATTTAGTGTTTCTGAGGAAAAAAAATAATGGCCAATTTCACCAAATATCAGTACTGGTATCAGTCTTAAAAATCCTCTGTCCATTAAGCTCTAGTTTTACTGCAATCAGAACAGACTCGAATTTCTCAAATAAACACTGGACATTCGTGTAATGTAAAGTCTGTCTCATAGACCACAGAAAACTCAAAGGGTTCACATCAGTTTCCTTTTGCAGCTGTTTAATAACGGCAGGGTTAAAGAGCTGCAGGTAAAGCAGCTGCCTGTGAGCAAAGACTGATTTTTCAGTTTTTAGCTCAACATACTCAAGACAGCCACAAACTTGGGGTCAAGATCACATGTTTTAAGATCGCTCACCGCCCACATCTCCAAGCAGAGCTTTGTTGACAGTTTCAATTATATTTCATCGCTGAGAAGAAGGGCAGAGCGTCTTCTCGTAGCATGTACACAAAAACATTTTTGTTCAAATATCCTGTCTGATGGTATTCATGATATCTCTGAAAGAGACTGCAGAGCCCTCACATCTTGAAGTGAGGTTAAATAGGTTTAGCTTTAGGGTAAGAAGGCAGCTGATAGTAGAGAAAAGTGTGTGGGTTGTTCTTGTGATCAGCTATGAATGTAGAAAAGCAAGCTTGCCGAGCATTGCGGGGTACTCTGCTAAGCTTAGTTGTTCTTTTAGAACGACCCTGTACACATCCAGCTTAGTTTTTCAGTCTCTTTATCCCCTTAAAAATGAAAAGCTGTAACTAGTCCTTCCAATAAAACTCAACAAGAGTTAGTTCAGTCCCAATTCTAATTAGACACAAAAAGACACAAATAAAACCTGTTTCTTTTTAAGGTGTAGGATCTTCAAAACTCAAAACATCTGTTTAAAGTCTTGTAGCTTTAGATGTTTGAGAAAAAACTAGATGAGGAAGTTATTCATTCCTTTATTGGAAAAAGAACATTAATATCGATTAAAACGTATCTAAAACGTATTTATGTATTTATTTATTTATGTATTTATTTATTTATTTTTTCCTTGTATGCTGTGACTTTTTGTTCGTACACTCATGTGGACACTGATGGCCCTCCTGGCATTTCCCCAAGCCAGAGCAGAGGTTCATATCTAAAACAAAATATCTCACCTACTTTTACACAGAAGGACCTTATAGCTATCTTTATTTAATTTAGGGGTTTTTATTATAAGCCTCACTTTGTTTTTTGGCACCATCATTCTTATGGCAGTGCTCACAATACCACACTAAACATAACGGCCGCTGCCAGAGGTGGGACCAAGTCATTGTTTTGCAAGTCTCAAGTAAGTCTCAAGTCTTTATCCTCAAGTCTCAAGTCAAGTCTCAAGTAATGTCAGGCAAGTCAGAGTCGAGTCTCAAGTCACTGGTGTAAAAGTCCGAGTCAAGTCACAAGTCTGAAACTTTGAATTTCAAGTCCTTTCGAGTCTTTAAAAAAAAAAAAAACGAAAAAATAATGTTGCAGTTATGCTAAATGTAAATATTAGACCATGTAATTTTAAAATCTGTGTTTTTCTCAACACATGACAAAATAGTGAACTTAGAAAATATACACAAATTGTGAAATTGCACCTCTTTAAAATGCAGCTCAATTAAACCTAGCTCCAAGAATAATTTTCACCGACAGTTCTGAGATAAGCTGCATGTTATTCTTGGATGCGGTTGTAGGACCGGCTTTGAAATCGCATGACAAAAATATCATACACATTAAAAAAAACTGCATCACCAACGTAGCCTGGACAACATTTGCTAGTTAGATGAAGTCAGCTATCTCATCTTAGCATATTTATATGCATATTTATAATCATACGGTTCTTGGAGTGAGTGCATACACTCATGAAGTTTAGTAACTTCCGGTCACTGCAACAAGCCCAGGTACAGTTTACCGACGGATGGGTGCAGGACCTTGAAATGCACCGTGTAGAACGAAAGACCATCGTACGTATCATAAGTTTACCAGTCTCACAAATCGTCGTCATAAATACACATTCCTTAACCGTTTATTAATAGGACCTTTGAGATCAACGGTAATTAATTAGCAGTGGAAATAATTTCTGGTACCCATCACAGAAATGTAGCAGTGACAATAATATTGTATGCTGTAATCGTACTGGGCAATTAGTGATACAAAACAACAGTTTTATCCTGTGAATAAAAGTATATGTTTTTGTCAATGTACCATAATAACAGAAGCGAAACACAATATTGTGTCAGGACAATTCACTATTTATGCACAATAAACAAAGGAGCATAGCGCGACAATTTCTGTTCAGCGCCAGACTTGCTTGTAACCTATATCACCAATTATGTTAAGAAAAATGACGTATTAACTACAACAGCAGACTGACCTTTGTGGAACTGCTTGGAGCAGACTAACCTGTGAGCTGGAGTGTTCTGGGACGTTATATTTGATCTTTTAATGGCTGCAATCCAGACCATCCGTCGCGTCTTTGTTACTTTGGAAACATGGCTCGAACAATTTCTCTTCAACGACGTAATCCGATAACAACCGATCTCTTTACCCGTCGGCTTCCCGTGGCTGTCATGCGACCGGCTATTGCAGTTAATGATACAACAGCTTCTTGACATTTTTGTGTTTCTTTTTATCGCTGTGTAACTGATTTCAATTGAAAGCCTGCGTGCGCTAGTACCGCTTGCCACGAGTTCCCAGAATCCTTTGCGGTTCTACCCATGAATGACGTCACATTTTCAATCTCTATATAATATGCATGTTAAATTTTATATTTGGGGTAAAATATCAAGTCTTTTCAAGTAAACCGGTTCAAGTCCAATTCAAGTCCCAAGTCATTGGTGTAAAAGTCCAAGTCAAGTCACAAGTCTTAGAACATTTTTTCAAGTCAAGTCTAAAGTCATAAAATTAATGACTCGAGTCTGACTCGAGTCCAAGTCATGTGACTCGAGTCCACACCTCTGGCCGCTGCATTATCGATGTACACCGTCATCGTAGAAACATCCCAGATGGACATAACAAACCATGCAGTAAATATATATTCGCTGCATGTTGATATTAACGTACTTGGCCATTTAAAATGGATGTAGCATAATATGGATGTTAAACTTTGAACAGAGCATTTGGCCGCTGTCATCTCAGCTTTTTGAAAACAGATGTATGGACTCTGCATACTCAATCGTGCACTGGCGAAAAGTTTGCTCCAGACTTAAGTGAATCCTTTTTTTAAAATCATCCTTTCAACACTAATAGGGCTAGCATTTCTAAAATGCATATCATCTTGTATTCAGTAAGACTAGAAACCATTGATTTAGGACAGCAAACTCATCAGGATAGTGCTGATTTAGGGAATGGATCAAGAAAGCCAAGCTGCCTTTTACTCTCTGTGGATCCAGAGGAGCTGGCCCCTGTTGACCATTAGAGAAAACACAGGCTCCATTTTCTTTTATCTTTTATACATTATCTATGGATCTAAGTGGTTTTAAATTTATCAGATGTGCTCCCTATAATCCACCACACAGAACACCCTAAACATGTATACGGGGCAGGAGGTAGTGAAATGAATGATTTTGGACACTTAGTCTAATTTTTAACTTTAGCCAACTCGTTCTCATCCCAGGTCGTCACATACCGCCGGTATGTTGCACATTCGGAGGCATGAGAGCCATTTGGACTGAATCTATACATGTTAATGTGTTTTATGCGCTGATCATAAATCACTTTGGAAAACACCATCTGATAGGGTCAAGGTTAGGGTTAGGGCTGGAATAGATGGCTGTAGCATGTGTTACCGCCGCGAGCGTTACTGTGAGGCGCGTCGGGACGTGATAAATCGTCGGTATGTTATGGGATGGGATGAGGATGCTCTGGCTTTAGCACATTGATCCAGTAGTTCTCAATTCCAGAGCAATTCTAATTTAATAAAACAGGACATCCAACATCCCCAATAGGTTGAGGTATCACAGCTCAAGTTACAGTTACAGCCTTTTATTTTTAATAAAAAAAGGCTTTTGTCACACCAGGTGACCTTCAACCCCAAATATTGGAAATATTGAAAGTAAAAGAGTCACCTTTCTCTCTGTCCCTCTTCAGAAATAATAAGTGAAGAAGACAGAGAACTCTTGAAATATGAATTGCTCTTTTACCTCCAACTGCTCATGAAAATACAATTTACATGAGTCTTTGCATAAATATGCCATCCTCGCATCACTGATGCATTTGCCTTCCCACATCCACTCAGCCTCCGTCTTTGTTAAAGGCCTGAAGCAGACGTCTGTTTTGACTGACACCGAACCTTCACCTGACCGGCTGCTAAATCACTGATGATTACCCTCTGGATGACTTTTTGGCCGCTGAAAGCCCTGCTCGAAATTATGAGCACCGTTGAGTTTCTTGCCAGCAGTATAGGTGCAGCAATCATCTCTGAGAAAATTATTTCATAATCTAGAATGACGCAAACTGCAATAATCACAGAAAGAGTGCTTCTCACGGCATAATCACATATGTACCACTCAGGGGAAGCAGCACAGAGTACCTATTAGATTATGACTCATGGAAGCTGATGGTTTTGTCCAGCCAGGTTTTGTCTCACTTAATAACAGATCCTTTGTTATGGATTCAATACCTAATGTTCATAATTGAAACTGGCAAACCAGTATGGGATGCTTTCCACACTGTGAATTATAAATGGGCTAAATGGGTTGGCTTTCCGTAACCCAAAGCCTATTATTTATGTACACTGCTTTGAAAGCTTAAAAAATGCACTTGCGCGACTGTTCATTTTGAACCGGAATATTTTGGAGATCCAGCTTTGCAGATCAGACCGGGAAAGAGATGCAAAGGCAGAAATGAGCCTTGCAGCACTGACCCACCTACACTGCACTCACTGTAAGTTTGATCAAAGTACATTTTGTAGCTAAAAGAAAAACACTAAGGCTGCAGCAACTGATGATTGTGATTCAACTGAATCTATAATACTCTTCTTTATACTGTTACAGTGGCACAGGATCATATTAAACATGGGAAAAGCGTCAAATAATGAGGTATATGTATGCAAAAGAAACCCCTGTGAGCCAGAAGCTCAGGCTGCTGACAATTCTAGACGCTCCATTTCAGCTCCTTGGATTTATGTAGAACTCTCTGTTGCCAGATCCAGCCAATCAGAAGAAAGCTGGTTTAAAGTGAGAGGGAAGGAAACTAAAATGATTTTTTCTGGCAATGGAAGAACCCAAAGGGTAGCATCAAAGCCCAGTATGGCTTAAAAAGGGTTACATTTAAACTGAGAATAGTGCAAAGCTACTCTTTGAGCTCTACTACTAGAGCTCAAAGATGAATGTACGGAGCTGTCCAACTTCAACAACAATTAATCAATTATTTGGCAGTGTTTGTGTGGCTGTTGTTCTACCTGTAAACACGATAGGTTAAAAGGTTTTGAATACCAATAAAACTTTGTGGGGTCATGTTCACAGTCCATAAAAAGTTGCCTTACATCAAGGTCTTCAAGGTCAACATGATTCATGATTTATTTGTTGAAAACTGACAAAAAGTTTTATATTGTTAGCCTTACAAGTGTGGTGCGATTGTCAACATACAGTAAACATGTCATGTCAACTTTGACCTCGGGTCAGAGGTCAAGTTTTCTGAAAATCTCGTGAATGTGATCACTTGAGAATTTTGAAATTCATATTATAGGTGGAGACTGGGAGACTGAGGGGTATCTCTGGCCGCCAGTATTTTTTCAGCTCATTGCATCATCATTCCTGTGATGTTCCTGAGGGGGCTTCTATAAGTGTCCTTGAGGTGCTTAGTGGCAGTACTACAGGGTGCATTCTTTCATTTAGAGATGCTTTCATGCACATTAAATCATTACCTTGTAATTATTTTGGATCTTTTGATTGCCATGACTTGGAAAAACAATTTTCAGAAGCCAGAAATTGCGTATGTGCAGGCACAGAGTTTAGATTAGGGACACTTACACCTCAGCAGCTTAAGAGGGGAAAAAAACACAGTTGTGTCCATTGACTGCACTCAATTATTTTGACTCACAAGCACACAATGTGGTCAGCCTAGCTGCTTGCTACAGCCAGCAGCCTTCCATTCTTCTGCTCAAATTATTAGTAATTGATGAACCACCTGCACAGCCAAATTTTAGGGAGCTCTTTTATTTATTTATTTTTAATCTTTTTCATGTAAAAAATGACAAACGCTCACACACTGGGGCAACTGAACACCAAACAAGTGGTGGTCAAGATTTCAGGCTGCAGGGCCAACAGCTGAAACAAACTGTGATGCAGTAAATTCTCCTTTTCATGCAACATTTTGATTGTGTTGTCTTTTGTGCATCTGTAGAGTGTTAGCCACACTGTATCAGTGCTGAGGTTTTGGATCTAACTTTTAGCTTTATTCTGTGTATTCTCTGTCAGGAGGCATCTAATAGCAACACAGCAGACTTAAAAGTGTCTTTTTTGAGCAGCGTGTTTTGCTCTGTGCTTTTTACTTATGCGTTATTTATAATGGAATCAATCATGGGCCTGTTTTTCTCTTTTAAAAAAAGTTGCTCCAGTTGCTTTCATACAAGTCCGTCCAAATCCTCTCAAATTTTACATCATTACTACTTTTTATAGAAGTTTAATAAGTACGTGACCGTTTCAATTTGAAAATGAAACCTTCCCTTTGAGCCCAACACTCCGTGTCAATCAGCTAATTCAAAGGACTGGATTTCTCAAAGCATGAGATAGGGAGGGGAAGATAATGGGTTGAATAAATTGCTGCAATGGAAAGTATCTATTTGATGGTGGGGCCAGTTAGGATGGAGATGGAGTTTAGGGAACAAACATCGGGGGGGGGGGGGGAGAAGAAGCTGCCTAGTTCCACATAATGAATATTCCCATTATGTTCCTTAACAAAGAACACAAGCAGAGCAGCAGCTTTCTACCTTCCATCTATCATGTCCCAAGAATCTGCAGGCTTCTCTGCTCCTTCTGTTAGCTCAACCTTCAGCTGGAGGAGGAGGAGGAGGAAGGCTAATGAGGGAAATAAGTTGGTGGAACTGTTTGCTTTCAGGGTGAACTTGATAAACCAACATATTTTTAATAGGCAAGACAATAGCCATGTTCCCCACCGCACAGGAAGGGTGGGGCGTGCTTTAACACACAGATTTACATTTCAGGGGAAAGAAACATTTGCATCCCTTTATAGCAGGTTAATGATCCCAGCAGGAGGAGGTGCTGGCATGTTTATACAGGCAATCCACACAGGAAAAACAAGAAAAAAAAGAATGGGGGTGCTTCTTTTTTTTGAAGCTTCTCTTCTAGTCACGGTGCAACTCCATTGCTCAAATATTGACAGAAAAATCAAATAGTCTTCCTCTTGAGATGACAGGTCAAGGTTTGGTGCTCGTTAACCCTGCTCTAGAGCACATTTAAAGCAGGAGGCTGCTGGGAAGAGGCTCCTTAAAGGCAAGGTGACTATTTAATATGCATGAAAACATATTTAAATTAAAGAAAGCAGGCCGTAGTACTCCTTGTGCTGCCTAAAGGAATTACCTAATAATAGCATAACAGGAAGAGATGCAACTAAGCACCTTAACGACACTTCTGGAAGTCCCTTCAGGAACATTACAGAAATTATAATCTAATGGAGAAAAAAAATTGGAGGATATTATGAATGTATTCGTTGGACCTAGTATCCTCTGTAGCCACTTTACTGCTCGCTATAGAATAATTAATGGGATAGTCCAGTGAAATGGAGGAAGTTTGTCATATTTGTGAGTTTAAAAGAGGAAAAGCCGGCAGTGCCTCTCTTATTCTTCAGTCAATATTTGAGCGCTTGCATGTCTAAGACTGACTATGCTGTCTCTACCGAGGCAACAAATAAAAACAAAACAAAAAAACAACCTGTAATGTGATGTTTTGCAGTTGTCAGACTTACCCGGTGTGTCGCTGGGCTTGCGTCCATCTGTTTCAGCCCGCTCGCACGTACGCGCCCCTCCGCGTGCAGCATGCCTGTAAGTTTCCCACGCAGATGGTCTGGGACATTGTAGTGAGAACGAAGCACCGAGCTTCACACACAGCCCGCACCGGCGTTTCAAGGCTTCTCAAAGTCACCGGTTTGAACGATCGAAAACGATCTGCGTTAAAATTCAATCATGTGGTCCAGCGGAGACGCCAGGGGACGCAGAAATGCTCCACACCCGCGAAGACTCTGTCCGGGCTGTCCCCGTCTCTTCATCATCAGAGGCGACGTGGCAGATGTTGCGGAGAAGCGTGTGCGTGTGTGTGTTTGTGTGCGTGTGGCTCAGAACAGGTGAAGAGCTGTGTGCAGCTCTCCGACGGCCACGCCGCTGCGCTCCGTCTGCTCAGGTGCGTCCGGATCTGCGCGCTCCGCGGTGCGCTCTGACTAACTGCGCGCCTGGGAGAGCAGGACCGCTTCTCACAGCGTCAGGGGGGAGTGTTTGGTATCTTTTCCCCTTCCCCTTCGCTTGTGATAAGATTAAACTCTCATCATTTCTTTTCTTTCCATGGGAATGTTTTAGTTTACATTTGAAATAAGAATTCAATTTTCTTTGGTTTGTTTTTAGGATCCCAGCACATCTAATGCCTTAATTTAGAATCTTTTCTTTAACATTTAGGTATTGATCAAAATGTATTTATTTATTTATGTATTTTAGGACCTCTGATTCTCATCTTTGTTGTCTGATATGAATTAAAAAAGCTTCCCAATGCAGCGGAAAACTGAAAGAAGTAGCCAATAAAGTGAATAAAGTTCAACGTCTTTGCGCTTTGGCCCTTCGAGAGGCAGACGCACCCAGCTGATTCAGTGGGTGTGGCTTTGCGGAGCTGAAAGACAGCCTTTAACAACACCAGTACGTTCTGTCAACAGCTGAGTGCATTGAAAATGAGAGACAGCCGCCAGTAATTGCAGGACTCTGATTGATGCTAGAGCAAACAATGGGGATGGCGGCGGAAGAATCCATTTGCAGGATATCTGCTAACAGCTCGGGGTTAAAGCTGCTGTTGCTCTGACATTTAAAAAAACGACAGGCCTGAGATTTAAATAGGAGCAATTTTCACCTACTCAAAATGTAATCAAGTGCAGGCATTTGTTTTTAGCAGTGGCATGCTGGCTGCACAAACTACCCTTCAACAGGTGGCATTAAATTAGACTACCATATGGAATGGCTGCTCCGTGGCGGTGATAATGAAGTTAATATATAATTATTCTTTTAATTTGCTTTAAAAACTATTTTAAGATAAAGTAGATCATAAAATGTCAGACTGTGTGATCATAGCATTGTTAATGACCCGTATTGCTCTTTTTTGTAATCTAACTAATGAATTTATTGTTGTTTTTAGGTCGATCAGCCCACAGTTTTTAAACGGCGGGTATGCTACTCAAAAACTGTGCACAAAGTTTTTGTTTGGTTTTTTTTTCTTCATTTTTGTAACTTCTTTAACAAACAGATTAAGCAAAGGTGTATTTCTATTGTTGGGGTTAAACCATGGAATGATCCTGATATATGTGCAACTGATATTTTTTAATTTAAAAAGATACATATTTGTCTACAAATCTTTCAAGGTGATGTGATATGTGTTGTTGTTAATGATAAGCACATACAGCAGGCATATATATATGAGTACTGCTTTGGCATCAGCTTGTTCAGTAACTATTTATTATACAGGCAGTGAATTTCTATGAATAGTTTTACACGGTCTGTGTAATATCCAAAATTTAAATCAATATTAGCTGATGTCTGTGTGAGCCCATTGGTTGATGACTCAGGTGATATTTTTCTATACAGCCACTTGGCCATATGTAGTGCCTTAAACTTCAGCTGCTTTAGATTTCCCACAGTTTCTGTGCATCTGCAAGCTGCTTTGCATCCCACCCACACCCCAGCTTCACCTTTCATGTTGTGTCGTATCAGTTTAGATGATTTCCACATTTATTTCACCCATGCTGGAATCTGGCTGCTCTCTCAGACTCTGGCTGAGAGAGCATTTCCATGTATACATTTGGCTGTTCAGGAAGGTCCCTGAACCATCATTGCAGAAGACAATAACAATCTTGTTTTGACTAAAGTGGTGCTGAATCACATGATAATGCATAAAAATAAAACAATAACTGTTTAAAATTTAACTTCGTTATTTGGGATTTGCAACCTACGAAAGCCACTGAACATAATTCAGAACCACTCATAAAATAGTTTTTTCTTATTATATTCTTGTATTTCTTATTATTTTTTAATAAAATGTTATTTGTGCTGTGGTGATGCCAGCAGGGAAACTTAAAATTATTTCTAAAGTCTAACAAACTGATTAAATAAAACGATAAAACATTATTAAAATTGAAATTGAAAGCCTTTATTGTCATTAAATTGGAAACAGCTCTATAAAAGTGCACATGTGCTTATAGCACATTATAAAAACTATACAATAATAATTTAACTATACACTTACTATAAATATAAATACACAGAGACAGACAGGCAGAGAATATTTCAGTGCAGAAAACTTTTGTGAAAGTTTGAGTTGAGTATGGTGATGGCTTTGGGGAATAAGCTATCCCTGAGTCTGTTTGTTCTGGCTCTTACAGATCTATAGTGCCTGCCAGAGGGCAGTAGGTTGAAAAGATGGTAGCCGGGGTGGGCAGTGTCCTTTAAAATGTTTCTGGCCCTACTAAGACAACGGGAGTTGTAGACAGCAGACAAGGAGGGCAGGGGGCAGCTGATGAGTTTTTGTCCTGTGTTTATCACCCTCTGCAGTCTCTTCCTGTCTGCCTCCGTGCAGCTGGCGTGCCACACTGTCGCTGCATAGGTCAGCAGGCTCTCGATGGTGGATCTGTAGAAGGTCACCAGCAGCGGGGTGTGTAGTTGCTCCTTCCTGAGCACCCTTAGGAAGTGTAGCCGCTGCTTTCTTGAGGGCCGTGGTGTTAGCTGCCCAGGAGAGGTCTGCAGAGATGTAGACGCCAAGGAATTTGAAGGACTCCACTCGCTCTACACATTCTCCGTTGATGTGTAGGGGGCAGGGGCAGTTCTGTTAGATCCACACCATTCTCCCAGTCTCAGGACCTCATCTCTGTAAGCCGCCTCATTTCCCCCTGTGATCAGCCCCATCACTGTTGTGTCATCAGCAAATTTGACAATGATGTTCTCTGGGTGGGCTTAGTACACAGCCCTGGGGAGAGCCAGTGCTGAATGTGTGAGGGGAAGAGATGTGAGGACCCATTATTATTACATATGAAGTTTTGCAACTTTGCAGACTTATTGTGGTCTGTTGCAATCCACATGTAATTACAGCAGACTGATCATACTAACTGGAAAATGAGTTTGTCACCTCTGTTTTAAATAAACCTGAATGCCTCTTGTGTCATTAACTGTGCAAAGTTAAGCCAGTGAGACACCTAATGGTAACTGGAAATGACTCCAAATTGAGTCAGACTAATTGTACAGTAATAATGCTTACGGCAGCAAACAGATGAGAGCAAGCCAGTGAGTTAAACTGGACTTAGACTGGTTCGCTCTCAGTCCTGACAGATTGAGAGATTATCTGAGAAACCACATAATTATTCACGATTCTATGCAAAAAGGAGGTGAACAAGTTGGTGACAAAGGACTCATTTTTCCCATCATTACCGCTAATTTTGCTTTTATTTGACAAAAGCATGCAGTGGATTCTTAAACTCCCGGAGAGCAGCCATTTGGCTTTTCTACCTTTAAAACCCAGAGAGCAGCCAAATGGCTGGTAGGCTTTTAGCTAAGCTTTAGCTTCAGCCAAGTGGAAGCTAAATTGGCTAGTCATTCATATGTATATTAGGTTGTTACCTGGGAATTCTGGAGGGAGGGGAGTGGGGGTGTGTGATTAAGGGGGTGGGGGAGCTGCTAAAAGCTGTGCACTTCCTTTTGTGTTTCATCTTGATGCATTCTCAATCATCCAGGGAAATAAATCTCCAAAAGTCACCAACTTGGAGTGTTTCAGTTTGCCATCTTAGGGAGAAATCAACACACATGGGTGTATGTCCTTTGTTGCTGAGATTTATTGATAAAAACAGTACAAAAAACCAACCATTTGTACACATATTTACAAATGGCCTGCTGAGTGGTGCATGGAGCATGTTCATTGGTTCATGGACCTCCCTGAACTAATGGCATTTATTGCAATTGTCATCTTGCGGGGGATTAACAGGGTTCCATCTCTAAATGACTGCTGGTCAGCAAACCTGGGAAACCCACAGATAATTGGAACTATGGCACGAAACCGCTTCCAAGACATCATGCAACACCTACGCTTTGATGACAAGTCCACCCGCAGTGATCGAGCAAAGACTGATAAGTTCGCTGCAATTTCCAGTGTGTGGGGATCATTTGTCACCAACTGCATCACGTGCTACAACCCTGGTCTACATATCACCGTTGATGAACAGCTTTTCCCATCAAAGACTCGGTGCTGTTTCCTGCAGTATATTGCAAGTAAACCTGACAAGTTTGGGATCAAGTTTTGGGTGGCTTGCGACCTAAAATCCAAGTACATTTGCAATGTCTTCCCATATCTTGGCAAGGACCCCAATCGTCCCACTGGGGAGAGACTTTCTGAAAATGTAGTAATGAGGCTGATGGAACCATTCCTAGACAAGGGCAGAAATGTTACCACGGACAATTTTTTCACATCGCTTTCACTTGCGCAAAAACTTCTTAGACGGAAAACCACCATCCTCGGCACAGTCAACAAGATTCGCAGGGAAATTCCTCAATCCACTCAAACCCCCACTCCCCTCCCTCCAGAATTCCCAGGTAACAACCTAATATACATATGAATGACTAGCCAATTTAGCTTCCACTTGGCTGAAGCTAAAGCTTAGCTAAAAGCCTACCAGCCATTTGGCTGCTCTCCGGGTTTTAAAGGTAGAAAGGTAGAAGCCTGGGGATGCTACTGTTAAAAAATGACAAAGACTTGCTTTAAAGATTAGAGTCAAGAAACACCACTCAATTGGCATCGCTAATGAACACGCTGAAAAGAAAGTGTGCTGGTGTTTGTAAATAATCCTTGATCTCTGTTTTGGTTCTTTTGTGTTTCTCGTGCGCTTGCATACACGAGTGTCTTCGTCTTGCCTGGAGTGATTGTTCTTGTTTGTCGTGTTAGTCTTTGTTCTTCTGTTTACTTTCAGCTTCCTTTTGTAGTTTTTAGTGTTTTTATTTCATCCCTTTATTTTTGTTTCCTCTCTCATTATTTCCTAGATTGAATTCACCTCTGCTTTGTCATCCCTCTCCTTCGTGTCTATGTAGTCACCTACTGTCTTCCTTAGTCATTGTCAAGCTGTCGTCTGATGTTTCTTCATGTCGTCCATCATCCTCCTATGCTTCTCTTGTTGGTTGACTTGGTTTATTGGATTTCTTTCCCTCTGCTATAACTGTTCATCTCTGTTTGCTCACTATATAGTTTCATCAGTGATCTTTTTAGTTTACTATGTACTTTGTCAGCAGTTGGATCCACATAACTCTTTGTAACCAGTGCAAAAGAAATATTGAAATTGTGGTATCTTCTGCCTCCGCCTTGAGTTGGGATGGGAGAAAAGACAAAGGAGAGTTGATTTAAAGAGATCCTTTAAATTTGGGGAAATCTAATAGGGCTTTTTAAAAATACATTGTGTTATGCCTGCTTTTCACGGGATGTGAACTCTTCAAGCCCTTTCCCCTCCTTGTGCCTCCAACAAGGACTGTGTTTTTCTGTGTGTGTTTCATGAGCTAACTCTACCCACACAGAGGAATCAGATCCTCTTGGGCTCCTTTAGTCTGGTGACAGACATTTTTAATCTGCTTCCCATCCCTTGCATACATCTGTCTCTCTCAGCAGCCTGACTCCAAACTTTTCCTGTGTTTGAACTTGTTATTCAAGGTGCCTTCAGTTCACATCACTTGATGAGATGAAAATGGAAGGTTTCTGGTTGTTGTTGTTGTTGTTGAAAATCATATTTAATTTAACCATTTTGGGTCACACAGCTATTCTTGGTTTTTATCCTTTACATGAAAAGATTATGTAGTCAAGGAGGGTTAAAAGAATCAAAACACAGCTAGGAACAAAAAAAACCCCCATTGCAGTGGGTTTAGACCCTGAGAGATAACTATGAGCCACACTGATACAGCTATTAGCGGCACTCCACAAGCATCTGACACTGATGAATTACCATGCTCAAAATATGCTGCATCAGCCATGTGGATACATAATAAACTTAGACTTCATCATCTCAACTCCCCTCCGCGGGAGGATGAAGGGGCTTGGCCATGAGTAACGAGCTGCTAAACCTGTGATTATGGTCATGGCATGTTTCCAGCCTCGTGTCCTCTCAGGTCTCCAATGATACGGGAGGAAAACATGAAAGGATGAAAGGGAGCACAAGGCCTCGTTTTCTCCAGAGCGAGACTAAGAAGTGTTTACTGTTGGTTAATAACACTTGTTCCAACTAATGCGCGCAAAAGGTCTGTCTTTGGTTGTAAAGCCTCATTAGCCATGTTTTTATTTCAAGGCCACATAGGATTAGTTAGGCTGTTGAAAGCCTGTGTGTCCGTGGTTCCCAATCTTCATATCTTGGACATGTTCCCATTGAAAGATTGAGTTACAAATATTCTTTTTATATCAGCTACATTTCAGTGGATTTTGTTACAATATTATTATAATACTACAAGGTAGGTGGTTAGGGGTGTGACTCTGAAAGGTCCATTCAACATTGTTGTAGCCCGTAGATTCATCACTCAAAGGCAATTAACATTTATAAGATGCCACAACACTCCTGCTGCTGTAGTAAACTCTTAATAGTGGAAATATAGTTGTTTACAATGATCAAACACAAAGAAGAGAGATGGAGACCTCAACAAAAGTAAAGAAAAGAGGAAGAAGACCACCCTCCAACCTCCACGCTCCACCTTTCTATGGCTTAAATGAGTGCAGGTGAGTCAGTCAGCAATAGGAATAAATCAGAGAGGTGAAAGCAGGTTAATAAGGAAGACAGAAAGACAGCAGGAGATTGATAGATGTGCTGGCACAGTGGGGTGTGCATAACATTAATAAGTGTGGAATAATGGGGATGCATAAACACCGCTCAATCCAACCAAAAGTAATGTGTCAGCCAAAACATAGTCTTTTCTTTGATGTTCTCAACTACAATGATGAAGTGTAAAAATAATGCTCAGCTTATCAGTCCCTGGACTGAGTTGCACATTTGACCAATGAAAACAAGACAAGCATAACAAGCATAACTTTTACTCAGCACTAAATCTTTGATGCTAAATCTTTGATACTACTCGCCTGCAGAGGATAATAGTCAGATGTAGTAGCTTTTCATTAAGGCGAAGGCTCCCTAGTTGCACATTCTTTTCCTATACCAATTTATTCATGCTATAAACATTCTGATTGCCTCCCTGCTTTGTTCTTCATCCACCAGTGCAAGCCATAGAAATGCTCCTTTAGGCTTACCCATTAATGATATTGTTAGCTAAAAGTATGTTTAGCTAACTATTTGCACCATTACGTTTAGCTAACAGTTTATATCATTCCTTTTGGCTAATTATTGCCAATTTAAGGTAATTATTTTAACTGTTTGTTATTTCACACAATAATAATTTTTTTTAACATAAGATAAGCTAATTGTAAATTAGCTGCTTTTACTTGTATTTAAGCTTTATCACCACTTAGTACCGTTTCAATTCATTCTTTTTTCTTTCTTTTTTTTGTGTCCCATTTGGATCTTTAGCCATCAGAATTGTTGTCTTAAGGCCACCTGTGTGCATACCTGTGTGGATCAGCATGCTTGTATTCCAAAGGTTCCTTCATGTAATGATCTGCTAGAGGGTGTGGGGGGGCCACAGCCCCGTCCTCCAGGGCATGAAGCAGGTATGGAGGAGATCAAAACTCCAGACATCCAGAGGCCCCAGAACACAAGAGACCAAGGAAGACCAACAGAGGGGCAGCCGCGCCACTGTCCCAGTAAGAGCTGAGGAGAGCCCCAGATGAGGGCTCACTCAGCAGCCACCGAGCAGAAGCCAGGGGGAGTTGCAGTGACGCGCCCGTGAGCTCCGCTGGCAGCCAGCTGTGCCTGAGTGACCGAGCCCCAGGCCGAGTGGCCGGGGGCACCCCACCTCCAAAGTGGCCCGAGCCGCTTATCGGGGCTCCAGGCCCCGATAAGCAGCCGCCAAGGAGTGAGCCGGTGTGTACCCGAACGCCCATCCCCAGACACAAAGAACCACCAACGCACCGATGTCTGAGGGAGTCCGCCACTGGCAGGGGAAGTGGTGGTGGGTGGAGATAGGCCTCCAATCCTTGGAGGGCCTGAGATGTCCCCAGAGAGGTGGCGCCTGACACCCAACCTGACATATAGACACAGAAATACAGGCACACACATATACAAACATCCATTCCCACCCTCATGCTCTCATATGCACTTACTCCACACTCAACCAACGTGGAGACAGACATAAAGAGACGTTGTACACACGATCACACTCCCCAAGCGTACTCTACAAACCGGGTCTAGGTACCCTTGCCCCTGGAGGGGGGAACTGCACCCAGACCCAGGTGGTGTTACCCTTTTCCCTGCGGTGGGGAGAGGCAGACCGCCCCGATTCCGTAGCAGCAGGGAGGCCCCACACTCCAGACCGTAGTCGGACGGCCAACTCCTCCTCCTAGCCCCCCCCGCTCCAGCAGGTCGCAGAGAACGGGGGTGAGAGAAGACTCCAAACCTCCCTCCACCCGCTCATTGTAGTGTTGATGCATGTGTGTTCTAAGGTGCAATTAAAACCCAGGAGGGCATGGAGCTACCTGCCAGAGAGCAGCAGGTAAGCGCATGGTCCCTCCTGCTAGCCCTCAATGTCTACTTGTATTTAAAATTGAGAGGTGGGCAACGACGCCAGGGGTGAGATGTACACCCTGATGGTAATTTGGACTCCGTGTATCATGCCCACCCCCAAGATCCTATATGTATGTGTAATGAGAGTGTGAGTAATGTGAATGTCTAAGTTGTGGGATAAAATTGAGGCAGAGGCAGCCAGAAGGGGACAGAGGGGGGGGGGGGGGGGGGTAGCCTCCTCTGCACCCTGGTGACACACCCCTACCCATGTGTGGGTGGTTGTGGTGGAGCGGGAAGAGGGAGGCAGCTGGAGATGGGGAGGGAAGGAAGGGAGGGGCAGGTGACCCCTCCCTGGGGCCAGCTCCCCCGCTGACCCCAGTAGGCACCCCCATACTCCGCGACCTGCCAGGGAAAGGGGGCCCAGGCCCATCCAGACCGGGGACCAGTGCGGCAGCGCCCCTCGGCCCCACAGAGCCCGGGACAGTCCACCCAACCCCACCACAGAGAAATCTGCACCCACCCCACCATCCACTCATCTTCCAGACTACATGAGACAATAGACGCCCAGGCTGAGATCTTCCTCCACGTTTCAATTCATTCTACAGGTAATTGTATCAGGAGATTTTTAAAAATATTTTTTTAAGCTTTACTATACAATTCATGCATATCTCCTGAGCTCTCAATGAATTGCTCTATATACACCTTATACTGAGAATCACTGGCCAAATGAAGCAGTACTAATCAAGCAAATATGTTGTGTGTGTATATATGTGTGTGTGTTGCATTTTACTTTAATTTTGGGAATTAATGTTATCACAGAATACTGTTTCCTGTTACATTTTCACATTTTGGCCGGTTTAATTCTGCATTATGTATGAGGGGTAGGTGCATATGAGCTGTTGCTGCACCATTTCTGTCTCAAATATAGTTGGGTTCTTTTTTATTTTTTTTATTGATTTTTCTCTCTTTTTTCTGTTCTTTTGTTTTTGGAAAGTACAGCTTGTTTCAGTATGATCAGAAAGAAATAAAATAAATGTAAATAAAATAAAATAAATTGGCCGAGTGCATGGATCTGAGAGTGTGTGTTCATTTACTTCCCTGTGACCAACTGATGATCTGTCAAGGGTGTATCCTGTCTTTCACACTATGTCCCCTGGGACCTTCTCTAGCTGGATTGGTTAGGAGATGGATGGATAGATGGATTGATTTCCTCACTGGATTGAGTAAATGTGGTACATCTTTAATTTTAAGCTTTTTTATTGATTGAGATTAATATTTTATTTGTTCAGTAGGTTATTTTTCAAGGGTACAGCAAGCAGCCTTGATTGAACATGTGCAGCCTGCTTCGATTTGGCTTTATGATAATGACCAGCTGTCGTAAAGAGACGCTCACCTTATGTAAGATCTTGTCATGATCTGAAGTGAGCAGCTTCAATATTAATGACCAAGCTGTTGATCTGTATCTTCCCATCGGTCTACTGGGGCTCAGCTGACAGCTTGTTGATATCAGGAGGGGTAATCCTTCTGGTGTAGGATAAAAAGAAGCTTAAAGTATCAAAAAGAAAATGCCCTTGTCTGTTGTGAGTAAAGTTGCCGATACTATAGATTGAGAAGATAGCACTTGTTGTAGAATTCATATAAAAGATGGGTTTTATGTTTAAGCATTTATACCTACTATGAACAATGGCAATATATTTTCCACCAAAGCCTTCAAGCTTATTTTTGTATAAATGTTTTCACTTTTATTTAAACAATGACTTTGGCAGCTTCTCTACTTCTTCCCACAGCAATGAGCTAACAATCATGTAATCATGTAATTTTCATCTGTGTTATTCAAAGGCTGATATGTATCATTCCACTGCACAACAGAGCTCGGACTAGACCGTATTTCAGAGTTTGCACTGCCTGTACACTGAGCATATGAAAGGTGAACATGGCTACCGTGGTATTACCCATTGTTTTGCGAAGTCCCGTTCTGAAGCCTCAAGTTGAGCATTTCCACCATCAGTAGTCATGAGAATTTGCATAATTATGATGAAGGAACTGACCTCCCAGCCCACTGTTCGGTTTCAGTCATTATGCAAATGTACTGTTTATAAGATTGGGGAAACCTGCAGTCAGCTGAGACTGAAGAAGTCACTTGGATGAGTGACGAAACATTTCTCCCACTGAAAACGCTACGTCCAGATGAACAGAATCAACTTTTGGAGAACTAGTAGACAGCTTTTTTTTTTTTTTTGCTTTTTTTGCCCTTTCACCTTTGGTTTGGTTCGGTTCATTGTTAGGTTCAAGTTAAGCTCGGCATACACTATTCAGCTCCTGCTCAAACTACACGATTGACTCACAGGGGTTAGAAGTTCGTAGGTCACGATGCAGGGTCTCACACTATACGGCCCGATGCTCTGATGCGACCTGAGTGCATCCATAACACGAAGCTTATAACACAAAAATCTGTGTGAGAGGCTGCGGTGACACCCTCACGACATCCGACAGGATTTCAAACAGGTTTGATTTTCTTACGACCAAATGACTGATGATCGGGAGCTGGTCGTGAGGTGTTAATCGCTTCTTGTTACCCCACGTATACTGCACGATGCACGACACACGATGAAGGCGAAACGCGGTCCGACCCCGAAAACGGTCGCACGACTGAAAAATCGGCTCAAAAAGGGCCAAAAATGGCACAGTGTAAGCCCAGCTTTAGGCATTAAAAAATATTTGCAGGTTTGAGTACAGCACGGTCACATAGAAAAAGGAGCCAATTTATTGTACTTACTTGAACAGAAACACAACAATAAACTCATTTATATGGTACAACACAGCACAGCAAGAGACACAAAGATCTCAACACCAATAATTTGTCAAACATAATGGAATGGTTTTGTTCCATTATATTTTCTGTTTTAAGAGCATTACAACACAAGCAGTCTCTGGGGAGACAGCTAATGGAGATCTTAGCAGAAATAAAGATATAACATAAATGCTTTATACAGAGTGGAGGAAAAAGTTAAATGTCACTCTAAATGGAATCTACTTTCAATGCAGTTTTAAGACTGCATTAAAGAAATTTGTACTCCTCACTCCGCAGAAGCTTAAAGGTCTAGCTCCTCAACATCCAGTAATCATTGTGAGATAATGAGCCCTAATGACTAAATCACTTCAGGAAAAAGCACTTTAGAGTTGAACAAATTACATAATTGCATTTCATGGGGAGCAACTTCCACCTTTTATAGACTTTTTCTTTCTGGGTCTGTACAGTAGTTGGATTCAGGAAATGTCAATCAAGGCCAGACCTTGTGGGTAAAACGTGGGCACAGAGAGAAGTGTTATATTCTCCTCTGTAGCTGCTGTTATTCATTCACATCATTTAAAGGCAGAGCAATCGATATTTGTATTTCACCAATGGATCAAATGATGATGACTTAGCGATATTCATTCAGTAGTTAAAATGAAAATAATTCTATCGAGAGGGGAAATCTGCTAAAATCAGAGTGTTTGACTAAAGAGACATCAGATGGACAGAAATGCTTCTTAAAATGAGTGATCAATGTTTCTATGTGTAAATGTGAAATTCCCTTGCAGCACATTTGTCATTTAACTCTACAGATGAGGCTTAAAATAATATCATAATATATTAATCACAATTCCACTGACAAACATTTATAGTAGGATATATAATTTTTCCTTCAAATTAGAGGTGTAGCCACTTTTACAGGATTGTTGATCAGAGCCAACATAGCTGACTAAGATAAGATATTGATCCTGGTCAATATTTGTAATTGTAATTATTTACTAGGTTTTCCTATTTACATTTCTATTGATTTAATACAGTTTAGTTTTTATATATAAATCTGGTATTTATTGATTCATTGAGTCATAACATATTACACACACACAAAAACAATTTATATAAGCTCAATACCTACAAATAATGACTGAAAAGGCTCCAGCTGAACGAATGCTTATAATTACACCTGGCCTATATTCTTATCATTAAAGATTCTAAGTAGAAAAAGAAATAACATCAAAAATCATATAAGCCTCAAAAATATATTTGTAGAGCATTATTTTGAAGACCACACAGGAATTTCACATTTTTATCTTTATAAAAACATTATTCCACAATTTAACCCCAACAACAGAAAAACATCTTCGTTTAGTCTCTTTCTTTGTTTTTGTTTTTTACAGTAAAACAACAAAAGTCTCTCAGATCACACTTCTTGTCTTTTACTGAGAAAAACCTTTGTACAAAGTTTGAGAGTAAATTAGATTTAGCTTTAAATATTAAAAGAAACCAAACTAAATTTATTATTGTTTTAAAAGTCGACAATTCCACCAGAAAAAAAAGGGAAGTATAAGTGAACAATAAATGATATCTCATGTTATTAAATTATTTTCATCTCCATCTTCATCCGCTTTATCCGAGGCCGGGTCGCGGGGGCAGCAGCCTAAGCAAAGAGGCCCAGACCTCCCTCTCCCCAGCCACCTCCTCCAGCTTATCCGGGGGGATACCAAGGCGTTCCCAGGCCAGCCGAGAGTTATAATCTCTCCAGCGTGTCCTGGGTCTGCCCCGGGGCCTCCTCCCGGTGGGACATGCCTGGAACACCTCACCCAGGAGGCGCCCAGGGGGCATCCTTGTCAGATGCCCGAACCACCTCAGCTGGCTCCTTTCGATGTGGAGCAGCAGCTGCTCTACTCTGAGCCCCTCCCGGATGGCCGCACTTCTCACCCTATCTCTAAGGGAGAGGCCAGCCACCCTTCGGAGGAAGCTCATTTCTGCCGCTTGTATCCGCGATCTCGTTCTTTCGGTCACTACCCACAGCTCGTGGCCATAGGTGAGGGTAGACGTAGATCGACCGGTAAATTGAGAGCTTCGCTTTTACACTCAGCTCCCTCTTCACCACGACGGACCGGTGCAGCGTCTGCATTACTGCAGCTGCAGCCCCAATCCGTCTGTCGATCTCCGGCTCCCTTCTCCCATAACTCGCGAACAAGACCCCGAGATACTTGAATTCCTCCACTTGGGGCAGGAACTCATCCCTGACCCGGAGTGGGCACTCCACCCTTTTCCGGCTGAGAACCATGGCCTCAGATTTGGCGGTGTTGATCCTCATTCCCGCTGCTTCACACTCGGCTGCGAGCTGGAGGCCCTCACCCGATGAAGCCAACAGAACCACATCATCCGCAAAATCAGAGATGAGATTCTGAGGCCACCAAAGCGAAAGCCCTCCGCCACTTGGCTGCACCTAGAAATCCTGTCCATAAAAATTATGAACAGAACCGGAGACAAAGGGCAGCCCTGGCGGAGCCCATCACCCACCGGGAACGAGTCCGACTTATTGCCGGCAATGCGAACCAAGCTCTTGCAACGGTTGTATAGGGATCAAATTTCATTTTCATTTTTATTTATGAAAATAATATTTAGGTCTGTCTCAAACTTTTGTGAGTATTGTGCCCTGTTGCACATTTAGAAAGCAATTAAAGTGTATTTTCTGATTTACAGTGAACACCAGTCGTTAGGGAAAAGAGTGTATTATGTGACCTGTCGTGAGTAGTTTCTGGAGGCTGATGGCAGTTGCTAGATGATCAGAGGGTCGCTCGCAGGCTGCAGTGAACGGCAGTAGTTTGCATGGAAGACTCTGTCAGACACCCAACCAAAAAAATCACAAGGAGGGTTTTGGTGCAGAATCCACTTTGTAACTGATTTCACCTGACGACCACTTGTCAACCAGTTGGTGAACATGCATTTTACCACAGTGACTGGAGGTACTGTAGTGAGTCAGGGCTGCCAGGAAGTGGCTGACTGGTATTTAGTCTGTGGATTGGCCAGTTACTCCTGTAGAGAAAGTCTGAACTGGCTCTTTGTTCAAAGGGTCCAGGTTTTGATTTCATGGATGTTCCCCCAACAGACAATGCAGAAACCTGATGGAGCCAGGGACGAGGAGATTCGCCTGGCTCTACCTACCTACCTGTGGCTGTCTATCTTGCTTCCTCTGACAAAATACTTTTCCTGCGTAGCCTTGCAAGTCCAGTGCTATTTGTCAGCCACATCCATTAGCTCTACTTTATGATCACTTTGTAAAAAGCAAAAGAACCGGCGCCATGGGTCCGTTACATTTAAGGCTAAGAGCAACATATGAGAACCTTGTAAGCCACGAAATGTTCATACACAAGTTTTGTGCCTCTTGGTGTTTTACGAAGAGTTATAAAGGGAATGCACACAATTTAGAAAGGCGAAAGCAAAAGATCAATCAAATAGGAATTACCACTTGATCAATTCACGTAAACTTTATCCTAATTTATGTAATCTACTCTATGATAATACTGATTTCTGATATGGGTCTTGAGATGAATGAGAGAAAGGAGAAGCAGTACATCCTTGCCAGCGGTGGACTTCTCTCCATCCTGTGCCCAATAAAGTCCAAATGGTGAAGCAACGACTCAGTACAAAGTATTTCAATTGCTCTGAGACTTTGATCCAACATGGCAAAAAAAGAGCAGATCAGTCACATCCTGGTTTCCACTGCTGTTGGCATATTGAGTAATTTCCTATATCTCACAGCCTGTATGAGCAGTACTGTAGTTCTGCTAGTTAAGACACATTTCACTGCGTGTTGTACTCGTATAACTTTGCATCTGACAAAGACTCTTGAATCTTGAATCTTTAACCATAAAAAGAGGATTCGACGGAGAGGTTAGTGACGGAAGTGACGGACAAGGTAAGCAACTCATGTTGTAACTGACGTCAGACGCCGGAGATTTTGGTGGAAAATTAAAGCAAATGGTAGTTTAGAACTGAACAAATTCCTTTAAGCTTCAGTATTACCAAATACACTTATCAATTGTCTTATAACTAACAACATTTGTCTAAATCATCTCCAACACCCTGGAGAACAACGGGGAGAGTTTAGAGGCTCTCCAAGATTACATTGATCAGTGCTTCCAGGATCTCGTAATGAAGAAGACTCAGAGTGCATCTTCCCCGGCCAAATCTGAGACGCCGTCGTCGAAAAGATGTCGTTCCTCATCTGGGGCTCTCCTCAGCTCTTTCCGGGACAGTGGCGCGGCTGCCCCTCTGTTGGTCTTCCTTGGACTCTTGTGTTCTGGGGGCCTCTGGATGTCTGGAGTTTTGATCTCCTCCATACCTGCTTCATGCCATGGAGGACGGGGCTGTGGCCCCCCCACACCCTCTAGCAGATCATTACATGAAGGAACCTTTTAATACAAGCGCGCTCATGCTCACAGGTGTACACACGGGTGATCACACACACAAACTACACCCTTTTTGGCTGCTACCTCAAAGCACACTGTGCGCTGTTGATCTTACGTGCTGCACAATAATGTTTAATATTTAGTATTTACTGTTATATTCACGTAGATCCTCGTGATGTTGTTTATTATGTTGCTCTTTTTTTTCTTCTGCTTGTTTTCTCTTTTTTCTTTCTCAACAGGTGATCCAGGTGATTGATATTTGTATTTTTTGTCTGCTTATTTTGTTGGTTTTTGTTTTTTGCCCTTTATCCCTCACCTCGGCTTATAGCACTCACTGAACTCAAACGCTCTCTCTCCTGTTTATACTGTGGGTGCGTTTTGGAGAATTTTTAATGGGATTATCTGGAATTATATTAGATCCATGATACTCTGGTAGCCAGAAATATTTCCAAACAAAGTTTGCCTTACCAACTTTATTAGTTGAACACAGTTGCTTTAAAGAGCTTACTGTCCCTAAGTGGCCTAAAGCAGGTATTAACACCGCTTTAATCCCTCACCTTGAAATAATAAAAAGATTAAAGCTTTATCTTTTTGTAATGCCATGAAACCCTTTTGGGAAGGAGAAGCTTTTATCTGCTGTAGATCAAAGGGATTTTTTTCTTTGTTGTTTTTATTCAGAATAGGACTAATCTTAAATTTTAGGACTATTTGCTAAAAGAAATACTTGTCATATTGTGTTGGGGCTTATTCAGAACTATCCCATTGTCTTGTTTTTCTTTTGTTTTTTTGTTTTTCAATTTTGGAACTAATGAAGTAAATTAATATTATCTGAGACACTGTAGAATGAGACGTTTAAGTGTACAAAAAGGTCGACTCATGTTCTGATTATTTGTTGTAAAAGATCTGAAGTTAGTTCGGTTTGCACTACCTTCAGTCAAGTACTTTTCATGTGAAGCTGCAGTTGAGATAAGGATGCTGGAGGCAGTAAATAATGTACAACCTCCTGGAGAGCTTTCTTCACGGTATCACATCCCATCAGAGAAGAGCTCTTTCTCTTTTTATTGGGTGAGTCGACAAATCCTCTGCTGCTGTTGTGCAATATTGAATAGGTGGAGGGGAGCAGAAGGACCAACCGCATGCGATAACACTGTGAGATTTTTATCTCCTTTAAGTCACAGACGCAAACAATCTAACAACCAGAATCCCAGCTGTGGAACTTCTTTCTGCATATACATGGATCTGCATATTCTAGGTCATCACGCAAAGGGATTTGATTTGCAGAGTTCACATTAGATGCTGTACCAGCGAGTCTCCCGCTTTAAAATAGTACCTCGAGTCAGAGATGAAAAAGGAAGCGCGAGCAGGACCTGACATCCTGTGTGAAACAGGACACGCAAAGAGGAGCCCTGCCAGCGTCAGGGAGCAGCCTCAGCAGCAGCAGGAGCAGCTGGATCTCCGGATGAACATTTGACTGCTGCCTTTGTTTTACACTCATGCTGGCCCACTTCCCCGACAGGAAAAAGTGATGACACAGGAAAAAAACTGTAAAAACTTGAGCTTTTACGTCTATTATTCCCTCAAAAAAGGGGACATAAACACTTCGCCTCTGTCAGTGCGCCCCAGGGTGGCTGTGGCTACAATGTAGCTTGCCATCACCAGTGTGTGAATGTGTGTGTGAAAGAGTGGATGACTGAATGTGTAAAGTGCTTTGGGGTCCTTAGGGACTAGTAAAAGCGCTATACAAATACAGGCCATTTACTTCATGGACTGCCAACGTGATTTTCCTTGTTCAAACACTAAGAATGAGCGCTAACATCTTGAGATAAAATGATCAAGATTGCTGCCACTGCAGCAGCAAAATCAGACTTCAAACACATTAATTTTCTTGGAAAACAGGTGAAATGATTTCAGATTATCTGGTCTTTGATAAAACCAGCATTTTCCAGCTGAATGACTGGCACTGATATTTCATTGATAGTGCAATGAAAAACAAAAATAATTAGCATCTGCTGCTTCAGTCATGTTTCACCATCACAGGCTAATACTGCAGCTGCAGCCTGGTACCAGGTACTAGCTAGTGACCGTTTATTTAGATTCACATAACACCTAACACATCTCTGTCGACTTATTGGTTTTACCTTCAAGCCACCATCATTTGCACTTCATCACTGACTGAACTGTACCAGAATGGTCATGTAAACCTGTTTATAAATGGGACCTAATCCTCCCTCTACTGATAGGCTTCTTTTGTTTCATCCAATATATTCAGTACATATTTTGTATATATTCAAATACCGGCTTTTACAATACTGATCAAAAGTATTGAGCCATGTTCAGTGATTTATTGAAATGTACATGTAGCCTCTTTGTCATTTCAATTCTGATAGGTTACATGAAAAATGCATGTTGACCATACCTATCCTGTCACCTAATGAGATGGTAAATGAGATGGTTCTTCTATAGCGCTTTCCTTTCTTCATACAACATGCCTCATTCATCCAGTCGTACAAGCACCTTTTTCTATGCCTAAGTGCTTTCTATCTAACATTCACACACATTCATAATCTGCTGTACGCATCATTTAATCTTCCTGCCCATAATGAGGAAAGTAGCTTTTATCTACTGTGATGTAACTGTGATGAGACAAGTGGAAAACTGCTTCTGTCCGTCTATAGTTCCTACAAGGAGCTGTTCCCTGCAATCATTGGTCAACCTCACAGCACTAGTTCCTAAATTCAATCTTGAAACTATGTGATATCATCTGATGACAATTTAGTGTTCAATTAGCTTTCTAAAGTGTGGATTTGCTAACAATAGCTGACACAGTTATTGTTTGGCGACACTGGAAGCCTAAAAGAAATTCAATGAAGAATTCTGGAAAAGGACACGCGGCGGCGGTCCTGCATCTGTCCACAAAGACAAACAAATAATGTTGTGGCCAGTAATATTATACTTTAACCAAAGCTATATAATGATTTTCAGGTGCACTGTAATTCCTGCAAATCCATGACAATGCTAGCCTATTTGAATAACCCCTTATATGGACTTCAGTGTTTAGTGTCTGTTAGCAATGCTAGATGTAAGAAAACTATGATGACAAATATAATAGGACAAAGAATGCTGACGTTAGCATTTGGCTTCATGCATCGCTTTGTAAACAGTGAGTACAGCATGAAGAATTAACTGAAAATCTAACAGAAAGTGACCAGAATGTACAAACTTATGCTCTACCAGGTGCATCAGGCTTGTTCTTGTGTATATTGACTCTGTGTGCACTTTAGTATTTCAAAGATTTAGGATCAGACTATTCAAGAGTTTGCATGGATTTAATGATTTCCAGTCAAAGTTCTGGAAATCTGAAAGTCACATGTTTTTTCTGCTCCGAGGCTGTCAGAGCGCCTCTCTTTGATGCCTCTCATCACAGCCACGGCTGCGCTGCCGCACACAATCAGCACCCAGCCAGTGAGAGGCATGTGGGGCGGATTCATGGGATGGCACTGCCTGGCACATTCATTACTGCTGTCACCAGCAGCAGGAGACATCTCATAAATGGAGTGGGCTGTGGGTGTCAGAGGACGTCTATCTTGTCAAACAGCAATATTTGGGTTTGCCTATGCCGAAAACCACCTACACCTACCTCCCCTCTCCATCCGTCTCCACACTGTCTGCTTTGCTGCTCATTGCTACAGTGTGACACTGAAGGACAGTCATAGCTACAGAGGATACAGTGTGAGGTTTTACAAACTATGCGAGTGTTAAAGTAAACCTGTTAAACCCATAACATCCACCAGATTATCTCTTTAGGATTGGGGTTAGGTTAACATCCACCTCTTTCTATGGCATGCCCAACTGTAAGGCTGGAAAATAGCACTGTGGGCAAATCTCGAGCCACCCTTTATTTCTTTATATTTTGCTAAGAAAATGGAAAACGTAAATAATATGTGTTGTAATCAACTTTTTATTCTTTTTATTCTTCAACATAGGCTGAAATCTCTGAAGCGAGCTCTTTAACTAGTCTCCATGAATTGTTTTCCAGGTTTCTTGATGGACAAAGCTTTGTTTATTTTTTTAACTTTGGTGATGGGATTTGTGAAACGATACCACAGAGAGAGACTGATGCAGAAAAGACTTGAATATGTTTGACTGATGATATTGCTGATCTTCCTGATACAGATCCAGAATCCAACGGTTGTCTGGGAGAGGCTCATGGTTGGCCTTATCCTACAGAGAGGTGACAGACTGGCACATCAAAAAGAAAAGTAACCCAGCCTTCTGTACTGCTGAATATTTGACTGCTACAGATAACATGGTTGACATCAATAAATCCATTGCTTTATGAAGGCAACACTGTAACCAAGGACTAGCTTCTCTTTGCGCTTTGAGGTACTAATATTAATAATTTAATCATCCTTTTCAACAGAAGGCTTCCTTTGAACAGCTGATAAGAAACATTGCCACTTCCCGGTGGCATTGGTGTTATTGTCTTAGCCTCATAGTGCCTGCACCTTCAAATCTGTTTACGTGGTTATTAAACATTGTGTTCAGCTCCATCTGTAGCAGGAGACTTTAGAATTTAGCCACCAAATTCCAAATAAATGAAAAAATAGCTTTGACTCAGCATTTCTCAGTGCAGTTTTACCTGCCAACTTAAATGCAACTCCTGTGCTGCATCGTGATAAGGACAGAAATCCTTTGAAAGGAAAAACAAAAATAATTTGCATTGTACACAGCTGGAATAATCCCCCAATTATGAGCACCATTTCAAGGCTCATTACTGGACAAATTGACATAGTAAGAAGGATATGTTTTTCTGTAAGAAGCTCAGCAGGGCTGCCTTTGCAAACTTCTGTTCGTCCTACAGAGACAATGCCGAAAACGGCCCCTGATGTTTTCCGAAAAGGAGCTGAAGATAAACTACAGTGCACGACAATGGACAAAAATATCCTGGGTATTAGTGAGTGCTGTATTTCTGGATCAACGGAAATTAGCAGAGGTGTGGGGATTTTGATTAATATTCTTAGTCCTTAATGACTCGGGACCAGAAACCTATTGGCTGATAATAGCTAGATAAGTCTTTGAGAGACCTGTCATCTGGATTTATAAAGATATCAGTCATTTGAGTTTAAGATGTAAGACCTCTTTGCATAAAAATGTTAAAGTGAGTCTTTAATTTATGACTAATTTATCTAAAAAGTCCAACAGATAACAGTGTCATTTATGTTTCTTTCAGTGTGGATCTTATTTTTACAGTAATTTACAATAATTCTTGGCAATAAGTCAAATCATATCTCGACTTATTGATCTTAAAAAACACACACACATACATATATATATAGTGAAAGTGTTGTTTTTTAAAGTTTTGAAGGTTTAAATTGGTGTCAGAAAAATGTTCAAGATCAAAACAGAAGAACAGTAGGACAGTATCTATTGTGGGCCTTTGATTAGCATCACACAATGGAAGTTGGCACATGATGTTGACCCAGTTACAAGCAGCACATTTACACTAAAATAGTGTCCCTCATTATTTCTGGAACCCATTAAAAACTTTTCTGACCTGTTTTAAACGTTGGTTTCAGTCTGCAACTGATATATGACTTAAAGGTAATTTGAAGAGGACTCAAGGGCCAAATTCAATTTGATTGATCTAATTTCATTATGCAGCTCTTGCTATCATGTATCTATCTTATCAACTTAAACCAGGGATTACTGATTCTCGTGTTCATGCATCTTTTTTTCCTGGAAAACCATAAAAAAATGTTGAAAGGATTACATGAATGGAAACACATATGTCATGCAGTGCTTGTAGGGTAATGTTAATAATGGAGTTAGTTAGTCAAGCTGGCACTGCTGCATAAACTCAGAGACACCAGTGGGTTTCCAACAAAAGCAAAGAAAAGAGTCGCTGTAATTTTAACTAATCTAATGATGCTCTAAAATGAACTGTATGGAGTGGTGTATGTCATTTCTAAAATGATCATTCACAGTTTTCTAACAGATTGGGGCATTATCTGTGGTTGCTGTAATGGCTTACTAAAATCAGATTCATCGCTCCTTTTCATTCATTCATTGACTTTCATCGTTTTACAGCAAGTTCCACCTCCTTCTAGTTCCCCACACGCTAACAGCTGCAGCCTGTCTGCGCTCTGCTAATCAAAGGTGTGGAAGGTTTGGACGACCTTTGATGTGAGTCTTGCTATTATGCTTTGCCCTGTATCATATTTGGAAATGCACTTGCATGACTCAAGATGTGAAAATCTACAATAATCCACATGAATGCCCCGAAGTCTGATGACAGGAAAGCTGAACCTTGGTCTGATCTTCTAGGAGACTTCCAGCTCGATGTGTGGGGGTATGTTCATCCATCACTCTTTTCTCAACTTTATTATGAACTTGATTTCCAAGTCAGTGGGTTTACATAAAGCAAACAAATATAATTAGCATGTTTTGGCAATTATGTTACGGTTTACACACTCTTTTATTCGTGGCATGATTTTTTTTAACCGTTTCTGCAACAAGGGCTTATTCCTACCTGACTGAAGAATCAGTGCCACCGGTCGTTTGCATCAGTGAGTCCACAGTAGAAGTCTGAAATGATCAAAGGCTCATCTCTCAATAGAACCCAATCTGACTCAAATTCTGTTGTGGAACCTTAAGAACTGTGAATAAAGAAATGATATTTCGTTATTCATAATTGTACTTTAATATTAAACATGCTAACTGAGATGTAGCTCTTCGTTTTTTGGAGTTTCTCTGGGCACTGCAGAGTCTGAGCTTCAGGTGGGTTGCTGGGACGTACTGGGGAGACTGGCAACTGTCTTCAGTGTTTTCCACTTGTGAGGAATACTTGTCACTGAAGAATGATGGACTTGTTTAGAAACATCCGTCCACACTGGAACCAATTCATACCAACATGGCGACCAGAGGCCATAGAAACACAATGAAGCAGCAAACAGACAAAGTGGTCACACTTACTGATGATCATTTGATCAAGTGCACCTAAGAATATGCGTTCTCACAGGACTGCTTAGATGCCTGTAAAAATGTTCTTTTTCACATCACTGTGGGGATACAACGGCTGTTGAAAATTAAACTAATAAAGAATAAAATTAATCAAATTCAATTCCAGTACTCCTGTCTGCTTTTCTACCAACATCTGCTATACAGAGAATGGATAGGCACATAAAGCGGACACTCCCGATTCTGGTAGCCCTTTAATTTATTCATCATGTTGTTATTTGTCAATGTGGGGCACCCTGCACCTTCACTGGTTATCATTTAAACCGCTTGTCTCAAAGATAAGAAAAGTTTAACTTAGATCCCACTTCACTTTGCAAGCCATTCATTCAGTCATTGTCGCTCATAGTCATGGAGTGTAATTGACTTTCTAATTCTCTGATCAACAAATTGCTGCTGGGAAGCAATTCAAAATAATGTAGTGTGTGGCTAACTTTAAATGTATATGATATTATAATTTTATTCATATATGATTTTTTTTATTCCAATGTATCTAATTATCAAACTGTTTTATAACTTGTTTTATTATGTTTCTTCTAAAGCATTTTACACCCCAATATGCAGAGCTGACAATTCTGTTAAGGTGGGATCCAACAGAAGGTCAGGTAAATGACTATCAAGCTTTCTTTCATTTTACTGTGTGAAAGACAGATATCATTATACTCAACTTGAGGCACTCTTTAAAGCCATCAGAGCTGCTCTCAGACGCAGTGTAGGCAGATCTGACCTCAGCTGTCAGTCAGACCAAAGTGCGTCACCAGTTTTGTAGTTTGTCAATCGTGTTCAAGACACGGTTAGGACAAAGATACAAAAATAAAATCAGCTTCAGCAGAAGTAAGAGCTGAGATAACTACAAGTGGGAGCAGCTGTCATCAGCTGTCTCATGAGCAAAGAAAGCATTTTTCCATTTTGTTCAATCTTTAGGTTACATCTGGAGGAAAGATCTAAAGTCTCATTTGCATTTCTAGACTAAACAGCAGTTTTGTCTGCTTATACAAATTTCTTCAAGTCAGAGAATGGTGCATATAATTTAATTTTTGCTTGATAATTACAATTAAAAGATTAAAACTGATAAAACAAGTTTTAAAAAAGGAGACTTTTCCATTTGATTACATTTTGTATGATGGATTGTGCAGAAAAAGTAGAACTGGGCTGAAAGATCTATTGCTTTATCACCTATTCAGGTTGTAAATCGTGTTTTTAAAAAGTAACTAAGTAATTAATTACTTTTGAAAATAAGTAATCAGTAAAGTAACGGGATTACTTTTTTGGGGAAGTAATCAGTAATTAGTTACTGATTACTTTTTTCAAGTAACTTGACCAACACTGCTGATTAGTACTGTATGTGCCACAGTGGTTGTGAAACACTGCTGTAAATGGTATTTATTAAAGTGAAAGGCAACAATATGACTCAGAGCCAGCTGTTACATCTGAACTGTGCTGAAAGTTTCTTCCTGTGAAAAGGGAGCCTTTCCTTCCCACTGTCACCAAGTGCTCATTGTGGAGTTCTTCTCTGTATCATTGTAGGGTTTACCTTACAATATAAAGCACCTTAAGGTGACTGTTGTTGTGATTTGATACTTAAGTTCGAAATGTAAAAATAACAACAAAAACCAACACAAAACTATATACATACATTAAAACTGAATTTAACTATTTATACATTTAATTATTTCTCTTTCTTCATTTCTGTTTCTTTCTTTTTTTATCACTGATGACAACTGTCCAAATGTTACAGCACCCTGGAGTTACCATAAAAATGTTTGCTGCCTTAAAAATGTGTTGATCTGGCCACACACCAGGCAGGAAACATAACATGATTTTGTGTTTGCAGGTTGTCAACATTTATATTCAAAGAAAGGTCACACTTCTTGTATCCACAGCCATAAAGCCGGATTCTACAAAAAAGGCTTTTGTGATGCAATTTGGCAGTTAAGGTAAGTTCCTCTCTGCAGGAAGGAGGTTTTGGGACCATGTAGTCTAAATTGAAGCTACAAAATAAGCCTAATTTACATTCAAATGTGGACATCAAAGCACTGCTGAGCACTATAGCTCTGTATATTCACAGCAGAGGATGATTTGCGCACGGGGAGGAAAAGGGCCTCCATTTACTGCTGTTTGCTTTGGCTTTTAAAGCAGCCGACGATCAGCCGTTCCAGGAAAGAAACACATCAAGCACCATAACAGATCTGGCAGAGTTGCGCTTTTAATAGACTTTATGACCGTGATTTATCCTGCTGTGTCCTGTGCAATCAACATCACACCTGAACACCCATTACTCTGACTGAATGACAAGATGATAGAGTAATATCACAGGTGTGTTTCTTTTTCTGGCCATAAAGCCCCAGACATCACCGTGCCCTGACAAACACAGCACAGAAGGAAATGTTATGTATTTGCCATCCATAGATGATTATTTCGGTCTTTGTTTCCCTCCTGCATCTAGAATTGCAAACTGATGACTTGCGCTGTTTGTAGACTCCAGTAATGAGGCTGTTTGCGTCTTTGTAGTAGGAAAGAAAACAGAAGCAGAGGTTCTTTTCAGGTTGCATAAACCCAAGCAGCAAGATGGAATGAAGGCTAATTCTGTTGGTTATTTTTAACCAACAGACCATTAACCGAGTGGCATCTCCTGGTGGGAGTCTATTGCTGTCATACACAATATAATTCCAATGTTTAAAACCCAACTAGGAGCAGACGGCAAAGGGCCAACAGACTTCATCCCGAGTATGATTACGATGTTAAAGGTGGTTAAGTTCAAAATGTAAAAATATATCATCCCAGAACAAAAACCAACACAAAACTACTGTGTTCTTTAGAAACAGCTTTATTAAAAGAAAGTATCTTTTCTCTCTAGGTTAAGTTGGAAATAAAGACTTTACATGTCAACTGTTCTTTCTGTTGAAAGTCACCATCAAATCCACACCAAGTATGGCTGTCAATCACTGTCACAGTTTTGGGGCATAAAAGGTGAAACAAAGTAAAATGTAAAACTTTTACTAAACAGAGACTCAAACAGACACCAGCCGTCCTGCCTTAGGACAGTAATTTTATTGAATTAGCTGAAATGCAAAATATGTCACTGCTGAGTTCTGCAAGTCAAAAGAAAAAGAAAACAGACTCAGTGCTTTAGGTTTGACACTAAACAGATGCCAAACACCAGGGGTGAGCGTAAGCAACCCTCGTGCAGCACATGCTCCATTAGTCACAGTCTGTTCAAAAAGAAAAAACTGGAATGTGTATCGTCACCGATGTGCCTGAACTACAGGCAGATACCACCAAAAACAAAGAATGAGATGCTGTTTTGTGCTGCTTTCTCTCCACGCTGCCACGAGCGAGTAGGGACAGTTGATCATAAATATCTCTTGAAAAATTAGGCTGAAGCAACAATCATTTTTCTATTACACAAGAATCTTGCCAAAGGCATGGCTTTCTCCAAGGTCCTTATGTCACGCTATTGTTTTTTGTTTGTTTTTTTGTTTGTCAGAATTGTCACCCCCAATACCATGTAAGTGATAACACAGCCTCATTAGTTTAAAAAAAAAAAATCACAAATGTGACCACAGCACACAGGAATGTCCTGCAAATTCATAAAAAGACCATTTAACACCAGTCAGTGTGGGTGGTATATAACAGCAGAGCAATGTTTAATGGGCAGCAACAAGCTAATGCTGATTCCCATTAGATAACTAATACCCCCAGTAATGAAAGATTAAAATGTTTTCACCGCTGAGTCGATGTATCTATAGATTTTGTGGTAAATTCTCAATTTGCTTGTTTGTCTAAAAGTATGGTATTTATATGTTGTTGTTGTTTTTTTAAAGGGCTGTCTCTCAAGCCTGGGCTATTTGACTTTTTTGAATGGGTTCATGCGAATATCGCTACAATAGTGCACTAATTACTCGGATGGCAAAATTAAAAATAAAAAATACAATTGTGTGAAACTCTTCACACTCTATCATGGGGTGCCATCTAAGACAGTAGAAAGCAAGGGACTGTCAAAAAACGTATGATGCATTGTCAGTGGTGGACAACTCCAGGCCTTGAGGGCCGGTATCCTGCAGGTTTTAGATATCACCCTGGGTCAACACACCTGAATCACCCGATTAGTTCATTACCAGGCCTCCAGAGAACTTCAAGACCTGTTGAGGAGGTAATTTAGCCATTTGAATCAGCTGTGTTGGATCAAGGACACATCTAGAGAATGCCAATGGTAGCTAGCAACCTAGCTAATTGTAGCATTTTTCTTTAATGTTAGTTATATCTTGTAGAGTCTTCTTCTTTGTAGGATGAACTATTTTAATGTTCTCTTTTGAATCTAAGAGGAGTTGAAAATGTTAGCCAAATACAGCAGCTAGCGTGACTACTACAGTCGGCTAATGTGGTTATTGTGTATGCTAATCCTGCAACAGTACTACAAGAATGTGTACTAGCGTCTGGAAAGAAACTACAATAGTAACTAACTTTGCTTTTTATACCACTTACAGTTAAATGAATAGCTCACATTTTGGGAAATATCTTAAGAGTTAAAGATGTCATGTATCCCAGACAGCTTAGTGTTCCCCCAACCCCCGAAAACACAGATAAAATCTATTGTTTTAATGAAACACAACATCTTCATTTCTTAATAAGTGACCTTTATTTTCATTACTAATCGATCAGCAGTTTTTTCAACATAATATCAACACAGAAAAATGGCTGTCAAAAGACTGAGGTATTTTTTTTTCCTTTTGCCTTACTACAGTTGACCAAATATTTACCATCATACATGAGAAAGAAAGAGTAAAATCTTCACACTGGGAAAGCAAAAACTGGCAAAGGTTTTGCATTTTTGCATAAAAAGGAGAATAAAACAAATATTTTATTATCAAATTATTTGTCACTTAGCCATCCCCACTTAGCCAGCTACAGGTGGTCACCTCTCGACAAGAAATATTTCCCAAAATATCAGACTAGTCCATCAAATCACAGAATGCTGAGCTACAAATGAAATCAGATTAAAAACCCAAACTAGATAAGGGAATTCAGATTTTGTTTCTTTTGTCAATTGGTGATTGGCTCCAGTGGGAGATAAGTAAAAGGAAGGTATCCATTCTAACAAAAGGATCAACAATTAAGGTAGCAGATGAAGGAAATGTGAGCCATATTAAAAACAAAGTTGGGATCACTTCATGGTTATAGAGCACAAAAGACTCAATAGTTGATCTCATTGTCGCAAATGTACCAAATGTACAAACACAACGAAGAGGAAGAAACAAGCTGTGGAAACACATTCATATGTCTAGATCTGCTGGTTGCATTCATAACACAAAGAAACTGTCAAAGAGGCCAAAAATAAAAATAAAAGTGGAAGTCAAGAGTAAAATATTTAGCTGCAGGCCTTAGTAAAACTATCTCAAACTCTTTGGCATGTACAATCAGCAAAATTTACATGTTATGATTTCACTCATTTGTTTCTCAACAATATAAAAATCGAAATAGAAAAACAAAATGTATCAAATTTCACGTGTCCTACAGATTTTTTATGTTACAATAAAATGTTAACATCAAAGGGGTTTTTTTTGTTGCATTTTGTTATTTTTGCCAAAAAGGTTACACATCAATGCTACAAAAATCTAAGTCTTTATTTTTGTCTTGATTTTTGTACAACACATCCTTTCTGTACAGGATAATCTTTTTTTGTCTTCTTTATTTTCTATTACAACACTCATACATCCTAATTACACACAGATCCCAAGCAGAAAAATAATTGTTTAGGTACCATTTTTATGGGAGACTGGGGTTTTATTTTTATTGTCTTTGAGCCCCTTAATTTCATCATCACATAAAGTCATTTAGCTCTGCCTCCAAGGCGGCGGCCATCTCATCTTCCTCCGAGTTACTGCCTTCTTCTTCCTCGTTAGAGTCTTTGGAAGATTCATCGACAAATTTCTCCTCTTCTTTCTTGTCTTCTGTGTTGTTGCTGTCGACATTGTCTTCCTCCTTATCTTCCTCGTGCTTACGTTTCTGGCCCCTAAAGAAATGACACAGGATTATTTATGAGAACTTATAAAGCCTGATATTTATGAGATCCTGAGGAATATTTTCAGTTCGCACTATTAAAACATTCAATAAGATTTAAAGGTGCTTAATTTTGTTAAGTTTGTCAGAACAATGCTAGCATTTTACCTATTTCCTGCCTTTGTGCTAGGCTAGTTAGCTGTGGCTTCATACTTTGCAAAAACACATGAAAGCGATGTCACTTAGCAAAAAAAGAGCATTTAATTAAAAAAAAACAACAACTTTGAAACATCATGAACGGAAAAAGTGCCTGCTTTTAAATTCTTAGCCAACTATCCAAATAATCTTTAGTTTCAGTCCTATTTTGAATATAGTCATCTCTTCCAAGATGAAAATGACAGCTGGATAAACAGATTTAATCTCTTTCAACATGTTCAAAACATGAAAGAATGACATTCTCCCATCTATTAAACTGCTAGGACCTTCTCAGTCCCCATATCGCACCTATTCCCCTCTACAGCAGATTATGGACTAATTTCTTGGACATCATGAATAACCATCACCCTAGCTTACATTAATCTGCATATCTTCATACCAAAATGAGCCTAATGAGTATGTGCAGATTAATGTATCAATTAATAAATGTCACATTTGCTACTATAGGTAGTCCACCCCATGACAAATGCTATGATTTGCTCGTGATACCAGTCCTCATTTAGCCCGATAATCTGTTTTTAGTCTACAAATCTCACACCCATCACTAGACAGTTGTTAAATTCATATATCTTATGCACAGCCTTCTCAATAGAAACTAAAACATACAGTGAATCCACCTTAAATGTTCTATACTGATGGTATATTTGAAGCATCTGTGTAGGTATTGTTGAAGCTGGAGGAAAGCACACATAGCTGAAGAATTCTTTGATATTACTGTGAACATGCCATCCCTCTTTTCACTCCACTCCAGTTTCTCCATGGCATCCTCAGTAGAATGGCTTATTAGCATGATGCTAATGAGGTGTGTAGGTGTTTTGTATGGTCATTGAGAAGGTCTGACACCGGCTCTGACAAGAGGACCCATCTCATTAGACCGCACTGTGTCAGACAGCCTCGCTAGCCTCCCACGGCAGTGGGGATCTGCCTTTGTGTTCATTAAAGGTCAGATGTCGGCTTACATCTGTGGAGAGGTTTCGTGACATGACGGTTTACAGCGGACCCCTGCAGACGGTGTCTGTGAGCAAAAGGGCTGCGCTTGTGTTACAACAAACGAGCTCAGAACCCCTGAACTAACAAGAAGTTTAATCTCCAGAGCCAGAAGTTGGAACCTCAGCGGTGAGAGGGTAATGTGAGGCTGAGCTGTGAGGGCAAGAGTGGATATGAGGAACTAATTATTATTTATCTGGAGACAACGGAGAAGAAAAGCCAATCCATCAATGTACTGTATCACGCTGCCTGAGCACGCCCATCACGCTATATGGGCCCGTTTATCAGGATGTGTGTATCACATGAATATTTCCATACCCACATCCACACCGAAGAATGGTGATTCTTTCCAAATATTAACAATGGGGACAGCAGGGGGCGGGAGGGGAATGGCTTCCCCCATTGCTTTCTGCTCTGCATCATTACATCCAATCTAAATCCTCAGCTATTAATCCAACCACCCACAGACACACACGCTACTTACTCCCACGAAACTCATTCAAGTCACCTCCCAAGCAGGCTTCAGCAGCTATCCATTTTAAAAAATCTTTTTCACCTTCTGTTAAATGACATGGCTACAAAGGGAGAAGCTGCCGTTCACTAGTTTATTTACTAGTTAGTAACAGGCTGCAGAATAAGCCATCTACAGCTTCTTTCTTTCATTTAGATATTAAACGGTCATAGCTGAGGGTGTACAGTCCTGGTGCATGTACACCCTCTCTCTGCTCTGGATCAGGATGTAATAGAAATAAGCTAGTCCTTATTAGATATCAGCAACAACCTCAAAGAAGCTGCTGCCTGCTATGCATAGGTTATATGACCATTTCCAAACAAATCCACAGTTAAAGATTATTCACGCATATAAAACGTTCAAGACATTTGCCAGTTTTCCCAGGAGTGGACGTCCCAGCAAGTTTCTCCCCCACAGTCAGATCATTCAAAGCATGGGAAGCGCTACTAAACGACACCTGTGGTGAGGGGTGCTAGTGTCAGCGGAGCAGTCAAAAAACGGCAACATAGAGTTCATTTTTATTGGGTTCACTGGTCTGATTAAAGTTTTGTAGGAGAGGACAGCAAAAAATGAAAAAGTTCAGAAGCAGTAGGTAGTCTTCTACCCAACAGACTGTATATAAAAAGTCAAGACACCATAACAATGGCTGATCTCGATTTTAAAGCCTTAAGCACTTAGACCATGACCATCTTATTGTTTGAAAACAGGTATGTTGAGCCAGGAGAGAATCTGAAGATGAAATTGAAGAAACTGAACAGATGAAATGAGCAAATGAGACTGCAGAGTCATCAGCAAAGAGTTCATAGAGCAGAGGAGCCAAAGGTCATTCACCTGTAGACTCTTTACAATGAAACTTCTTTTTGCAAATACAAAATTTGCCCCCTATTGGCCATCATACAGAATGCAGGTTTAAGGCCCCAACCTCTAGGTTCACTGGGTTTCACTTTTATTCAGTCAGCACATTCACCAAGAGACATGCATGCTGTGGACTTTGTGCACAACTGGGGGTTTGTATATATGGATACTGAGCAACATGGACATAAATATTTATTATTAGCCTTCAAGCGGGAGTAGAAATTGATTTATAAATAAAGTATAGGGTTGTGAACAAAACAAAACAGACTCTTTTTATTTTTGTTTTGATGGCTATACAAGATGACCAAACTGAAAAACCCCAACCCCCAAACAACAACAAAAAAAACAAAAACACGAGGGATTAAAGCTGGAAGTGTTCACAATCTGCATATCATATTATTTTTAATAAGAAATGTCTAAATTACTTGCAGCTGCCTGTGCTACGCCTCGGTCTCCTAGTAGATATACCTATGGTATGAATTTGAAAATCCTACCTGACAATTTTGTTTAGTTATTGCATTCACAAGACTTTTAAAACACTTGATCTCTGATCTTGGAGTCAAAGTCACTGGGATTTAAACTTGTGTGAGATTTTTAATAGCAGATACATGTGTGCCATGAATGTGACAATCTTGCATCACCTTGCTGGAAAGTTACTGTATTCACAAACTTGGGTATCTATGCTGCCAGGGGGTGATGACAGTACCCTATCAGTCTTTTTGAATGATAAAACTATACAGAAGCTCAAAAATATGATGGATTTATGATCTAATCCAGCTTGCTTCATGTAACACTCACAGAGTTTAGACACATTCGTTACATGGAGTACTATAAAGCTATCATTACTAACTCACGTATGCAAAGCCCTGAGGGGTTTTGGTGAATGTGCTCCTCAGACTCTCAGTAAAGTCCAATATTTCACTCTCTCTTAAATGAATACAGTTCCATCGTTTTAAATGGCTCCACAGGAAACCCTAGAGCTGAGTCAGATACTAAAGGGGAGGAAACAAACCAAATGGGGACAGATGAAAGTGAAAAAGGCAGCCTGTTCCCTAGACAAAATAAAAAGATAAGACTGCTCGGTAATATAAAGCTTCCTCATTATTTTCAGTTGTATAACTGATACAGTGCAAGTGTTGAGATAATAGGATCTCTTAATGCACTTCTTTCATTTAAATTTCCTCATTACTGGATCTCTTATTGGCTAGTAAATTTGACGCTGTAGCTGTGAAGGCCAATCTGCCATAAAAACTTCAGGAGGAAGTTGCTAACAATGTACTTTAAAGTGTTAGCGAGGCACTTTTGACTTCTTTTTCAGCATGAGAGGATTTACCACTGTACACAAATGCTGGCTTGTCAAATAGCTGCAAATTATCAACAGCTAAATGAATTGGGCCCTAAGCCCAGAGAGTGTGCTTGAAATCAAACTGCTGTTGATAGCACAAGAAGTAGAATGGGGCTGACCTTCCAGGTGGTAATCCGCAGGCACAGTTCCTGCTAGTTATGAAAAAGAACTCAATTTTGTGTATCTAGCACCAGCTCACAACAACAGTCAGGGTGCTTTAGATCAGCGGTCCCCAACCCATGGACCGGTACCGGTCCGTGAGTCGTTTGGTACCGGGCCGCGAGAGTTGAGGCTTGGGTGTATGGTTTTCAGCGGTATTTTTGATCGTTTTTATTGTTAACTCAGTTTCCCTAGGTCTTTTCCCTTGTGTTATGAATAAATCTTCTTTTTTTGGTACCGGTACTGGTTTGATTTTAGTTGTATTTATTCGCACCTTAAAGGCCAGTCTGTGAAAATAGTGTCGGTCCATGGCGCAAAAGGTTGGGGACCGCTACTTTAGATGTTAAGGTAGAAACCCAACAACACTGGAGCATTTGGCAATTTGGGACAATGAACTCCCTTTAAAGCCAAAGCACCAGACTCAGGAAGGAACAGTCATCAGTTGTGACTGGCTGGTGGAACAAGAAGAAAGAGCCAATAAAAAAAACAGAACACAAGGAAACCATGGAAACCAGAGCAAAACACCACGTCCACTAGCACCTGATCCAGCTGTAACTAAGTTTTACCAAAAAGGACAATTTGAAGCCTAGTCTTAGAGGATGTCCGAGTCCTGAACCCCAACAGAAGCTTATTCCCCAGGAGAGAGTAAATAAAGTCAAACGCAATTCTGAAGCCAATGAAGAGAAGCCAGTTGGGCTGGTATTACCCAAATGATAAAAGGCATTGCTAAAGATTTATTATATTATATTATATAAGAGGATTAAAGATATATCCCAGTAAAAACCAATGTAAAAAAGCATGTGGTTATACAATGTGTTTCTGAGAACTATGCAACTGTTTGGAATTCTCACATTCATGCCTTCCAGGTGGTTTTGGAAATTAAAATGATATTGTGTTCCTCAAAAAAATACCAGAAACGTCAGTTATGAGGGTGCAAAAGGCGATAACATGCTTGTTATTAGAGACACAGATGTTCCGGTCATTACTCTGAGGTTTTATTATGTGTGTGTACTATGGGAGTATAATTGCATGAGGACATACTACAGAGCGCCTGCTAGCGAACAAATAGCCTGCAGCTACAAAGCCTAAACACATCATTAGAGCCACCAGTGATACAAAATAACAAATAAAAGTTAGGAGAAATGCATCTGCCCCAAGTTGACATACATTTTTATAAAACTGCGTTCTTCAATCCAGGCAGCACGAATGGTGCCCAGGGGAGCATTCAAAGGAGCTGCACTGGGAATGACTTCACAGAAAGGGCACGGTAACCATCCCGCTGATAGAAAAGTAAGCTCTTATTTAAGGCCGGGGCGCCGAACACCACCCAAGGCATCCTGATCTAGGACTGTTGAGGAGACGCAGTGAGAAATCACTTCAAACACTTCTGACAGCTCTGCTAACAGCAAGGAGGAAGGAAGGGTTGGTTGGAGGGGAAAGATGGAGCAGAAAGGCAAATGGAGCAAATGCAGTGGGGAAGAGGAGGAAACAGAGCACAGAAGACATAAGAGGGAGGTAATGAACTGAATAATGAACTAAACTTTGAGGGGCTCAGACCAAATCTTGTTGATTTCTTGGGGGGTTGATTTCTTACTTTCTACAGTTTGTTAAGCTAATTCCAAGATAACTTTTTCAAAACAGAGGATGGAAATCAAAATCAGATTTCCTTTCACACTTCATCCAACACTTTTTCTATCCATAACGGCCGTTTTGGCACAATGTCAACTACTCCCAATGTATTTAGCCAGCTAGAATTTATTTTTAACCATAATCCATATAATTTACAGTGGATATGTCAAGCACAGATGCTTACACAGATACATGCATGTATTCAGAAGCTCCATATGCAGAGAAATGATAAGCAGTCTATTTAAAATGACTGTTTTTCTGCTGACTTTATCTTCTCAGTGTATAAGGGAAGCTTGTCAGTTTTGCTTAGCTATGCTTCAAACACAATAGGGGCTTTCAGCAGCGTTCAAACCAAACAACAGACACAATGACAGTTAAACAACAAACAGTCACACAAGTCCCTTTTTGAAGCCACATGCTTTTAAGCCCCACTTTTCAACAAAGCTCACTTTCTGCACTGTTCTGTTCAGTAAGGTCAGGAGAAAAGTCAAGACGAAGACACTCAATTCATAACAAAGTACAACAGTAGTTGCCTGAAGGTGCTTTATACTGTAAGATGAAGAACCTACAATAATACAGAGAAACCGCAACTATCAAACAACCACCTATGGGCAAGCACTTGGCGTGAGTGGGAAGGAAAAACTCCCTTTTAACAGGAAGAAACCTGAGGAACCAGGCTCAGGGAGGGTCGGGCATTTGCCGCGACTGGTTGGAGGTGAGGGGAACCAGACAGGACCAAAGCCGTGGAAGAGAACCACAGATTAACAATAACATTAACAATTAAATACTGCTTGTGTAGTTAAAATCCATTTGATCCATTTGAAACCATTACACTAGCAAAAACCTGCCCTGCTGTGCTTTTTCAAATTCTACACTCTGTATTTTGTGGTGACTCAAACAAATTACAATATAATTATTTTACCGGCCAACCATTTTGACAAAATCTGCACGTCTTGCAGATCCCAAAACAGAAAAGCTTGTGGCAGGAAAACTGCAATACCAAAATGAATGTACGGCACATCTTGTGGATAGCGGCATCTTCAAATTTGCAAAACAAACCCCTAGATGAACTGCTGTTAACATGGGTAGTGTTAATCATTTGAAGATATAACTGGTACAGCCTTCCTATAGTTTTTAGTTTTTCTCTACTTTTCCTCTAAGACCTTTTTCTCCTTTAAAACAGTTCACCAGACGATAGGCATCTCCAAGCCAAGGCTGTGACAAAGGTGTGACGCAGCATGTCAACTGTGTGATTCCCTGTCAGTATCATTTATATCTTCCCCTGTCACCAATGTCTACATCAAACCACCCCCATCTCTGGCTAAGCCACAGGCTGCAGAATCACATTAAAGCCCCCCGGCATCTTATCATATGACTTCTGTTTTTTTTTAAATTTCATTTCTGAGCGCTTACTTGTAGCATTAGCTTTGACGAGGCAGCAGGGATCATTTCTCAGGAGTTTCAGATGGATTTGGACCAGGATACGTTAGTTTTTACCTAAAAACACACTAGGGGATTAGTGAAACATCAATACTGATGAAGGGAGAAGACTCTGGTTCAATACTGCAACAAAAAACATCCATTACATACCCCAAAATCTTTGAGATAGGGCAGAAAAGTCTTAAAACACCAACACTTTGGACTGGTTCCAACATTGCTTAATTCATTTTTAAGCTTGCAATGTCCCCACTCATAAAATATTTGAGCTGTGTCTTTGCTTTGGGGCTTTCCGTCTCTATACTCTACCAGAGCTGTGCTAACATCACTGTTGACCCTGCTATATCTCTTATGTTGTATCATCCCCTCCCCCTCCAAAAATAAAAATTAAAGACTGTTCGAGTTAGCGAACAGTGACAGGTGACACATGACTGCGAGGTTACAGGGATATTCAATATAGTTGAGTGAAAAATGGAATGAGTCTACTCAACGCAGAACTTTGCAGATGTGCTTCGGGTGGTACATAAACCTCTAATCCCATCAGTGTGATACCGAATAATCAATGGATATCGGGGAAAAGGGCACGCTTCACATCATTCCTTTGTTTCCTCTTTCTTCAGGGACTGAGTCAGCAGACTGAACATGCGAATGCTTAGTCCAGTCACTTGGAAAAGAGCAAAGTTAATATTTAATCTTTATACATGGGAGGTGCCAAGGGTCCAGTCACAACAAGAATAAGTGTGTCTGGTACAGAAAAGATGTCGGAGCTCATACAGAGAGTCTGAGGCAATTATGACGCTGATTTATGGCTTTAACACCGAGATCAGCTCCACTTGGAAACAGAACACCTGCTGAGAAATAAACCTCGGATGGATGTCGTTTGATTGGACATGAAACAGAATTTAAACTACTTATCTAAGACCTGAAGTAAGAAAGGGCTTTTAATGTCTATAACACAGCAGCCTAAGTAAGGTTTACATTATTGAGCCTAATTAAAAACAAAGTATACTGGGAACTTCGTGTTCAGACAAAATCTAAGAGTGGAATTTATTTATTGTGAATATTTATATGAAGACTTTTATAATAAATCTACATTACAGCTTAAAAATCAGGACTATTTTTGATATTCCACAAACCCCCAACAACTTCAGTCCATGCTGTGGGTGGAGATTGCTAAGGACTTTCTCATCTCAAAGCATTTTTTTTCCTTAACAGACTAACTACCCCAGTGTTGGAATCTGGCTCCTGATGAGGTACTTTTTACACCTCTATTGTTGGCAGTTGCCTACTGACTAACAGCTCGTCTAATTATCAATATTGAGCCCTAAGTAGAGACCATAATCATGGTCTTCAATCAGTGGTGATTACACCAGGACACTCTTTGTGTTTTCGCTAAGCTGTGAAAATAGGAAAAAGCTTTAGATTCAAATTTGTGACGTTTGCAGTAAGACGACATTAGCACAGTGTCAAAAAACCAAACAAACAGAGCTTCCTATTTTGTGCGCTTGCAGAGTGACAGCAAAGCAAATGCGGAGTCACCAGGCAGAATGTGAATGTGAATCAAGTTTTGTGAAAATGCAATGATGCAGAGTCACACGTTCAGTGAAATGCCAGTCGCTGGGATGGAAAATAATGAGTCTGTCCCAATGATGGCTTCATGCCATCATTGCACTGTGAGACAGTTCTATCTCACAGTACAAACCCAATCCCAGAAACGTTAGGGTGCTGGGTAAAAGTAAATAAGAACAATGCAGTGACTTGCAAATTTCATAGACCCATATTTTATTCAAAACAGAACATACAAAAGATAACACGTTTAAGCTGAGACATTTTACTATTTTATGAAAAATATTATCTTATTTTGAATTTGATAAGAGCAACATGTTTATACAGGGCCATGTTTACCACTGGGTAGCATCACCTCTTCTTTAACAACAGTCCATAAACTTCTGGGAAGTGAGGAGACCAGCTGCTGGACTTTTGAGAGAGGGAACTTATCCCATTTTTGTCTGATATACAATTCAAGTGAATTTGAACTACATCTACAAAAAACGTTGCCATTCCAGTCATGAATATCCAGGCCAGGGAGTTAAAGTCACCTTTGCTCTTTCCAAAGACCCTTAAAACAAACAGCTTAAAAAAGTGTTGCCTACAAAGCAGGTTTATTGTGGGTATAATGGCAATCATAACCTAAAGTAAAAGCAGGTCAGGGTGGCTGAACAAAGCTGCGACCCATACCCCCTTTTACATGAATCACTGTCTGTCCAATTTCCAACAGTTAGCAGATATTAAGTGGTGACTAAAGTACACGAGTGAAGCCTCAGGAGTTTTTCAAAATCCACTCCCCCCCCCCCCCCCCCCCCCCCCCACACCCCACACACACACACACACACCGCAAACATGTGTTGAGGACATGTAGCTTATGCATGACTGTATGGCTTATGATAAACAGTGGCTATTGACAGACCAACCTTTTCCTGAGATCCATCTCTCTACTTCAGATCAATGTGTAGTAAGATAATAAATAGAAAAACTGTGTGCGTCACCAGTTTGTAGGACAAAACTGGCTCAGATTACTTGCAGTTTCGGTTTTCCTTCTCGTGCATTTCTCCTTCCTCCCACTTTCCTATCTGTGAAAAGCCTGAATAAGCATTCCTTTTCCTCATGGTCTTCCGCCCCCTCTCGCACTGCTGAACTGTGCGCACAGGGATCACTACCCTGTTTTCCTTCTGCTTTGCTGAGGTTCGGCTTATTTACAAGAGACATGCAAGTTAAGGTGGACTGCTGCCGCCGTCTTTTAAACCCTGTGTCACTCATAATCCTTCTTTACTGCATGTGACAACTTCCAAAGCACCGTTGGAATTAAGGCTTGAGGTTTCAGTGTCAGACTAACAAGAAGGCTGTGTGTCAACTGACAAAATGTCCCATGGGATAGATTGATCCATTCAGAGAGCCAAGACGAGGCCTAAAGCTCCAGTTGCTCACACACTTCAGTAACCACTACATAACTAAAATTTTCATTTTCAATTCACTATTGGTGTTACCATCAGAGAATACACATTTTTCCTAGCTACAAGTGGTTGCAGGTAGAGCAGGGCGATATGGCCAAAAATATTTATCACGATATATATTTGAAAATTTGCGATAACGATATAACTGACGATATAATTGATGCGAGACAAAATACAGTTGTATTTTGTAGTAATGTTGTGGAGTTCCACAACATTACTAGCGCAAAAAGACAACCTTCCATTTATTTTCACTTAAACAAGAAGCTGGTTTTTATGTACATTAAAGCTTTATAAAAATGTAACGGTGCAAATGCAAATTCCTTGCTGAAAGTTTAACCAAAAGGCATTTCCAGTAGAAATGGGCTGACATATCCTGAGCATAACCATGTATAATATCCACTGAAGTTAAAAAGAGGTGCTTTGCAACATTAAACTGCAGTGTGCAGTACGCATTTTTTGGACCATAAGGTGCACGGGATTATAAGGCACATTAAGCGAAACAAAGCAGTCAGATAAATCAAACTTTATTAAACTCATTCTTCTTGCTTCCTCCACTTCTGTACCATTGATTCATTAATGTTGAATTCTCTGGCAGCTGCTCTATTCCCATGTTGTTGCAGTATATTAATGACTAACCTTGTATTGTGGATGGATTATCTCAGTTGTTCTCCTGACTGAAGTTTGGTCCGTTTACAGCATCCTGCCATGCGATTGCATTTGTCTCCAACTATCAGGAACTTTAACGTTAACTTTTATAAGTGGAAAAATGTTAGTGTTTGTCCTCCAGCTTCACTGTTTATGTTATGCTAACATAGCTGTGTCGCTAGCGATCATGTAGCACATCATTATATACCAGCTAGCCCAACTTCAGTAACCCTACAAACGTTGTACAAACACTGCTGTTTAGTTTCCTGTCTTCATTTATGTTGGAAGTGATAGCAGAGCTGTACGTTTTAATTTTTTCAGAAATCTCTCAGTCAGAACATGCTATATCATGCTTAGGTAACTAGCAAAACTAGCGAGCTAACTTCCGCTAGCTTCCTGCTAACTTCTAACTCCGTTAAATGTAATAAATTTTGTTTTCATGGATGCCTGGAAGTTAAACTTCATAGTTACACCTGGTAAAGCAGCAATGCTGATCGTTTTATTAAAGATGAAAGAATTTAGAGAGTTTTTAACTCTCAGTGATGCGGCAGTGTTGTTTGACCTGAAGCATACAGAGTTTAGGACCCAGATTACTCCCAGATTTAAGAGCATCTTAGTCCGACAAATACGACAATAATGACGGCCGCTTGCATGTTCTGCAAAAAAATGTGCTTTGTCGTGTATCTGACGGACAAACACCAAACCAGTTCCACATCACTGAAGTTGCACCATTTTTACAAACCAATTCTGGTTCATCTGTTTCACTCAACAATCGGCCATGTGCGTATGAAAACAAAGGCACTGCGCACGCGCGTTTTACTCCCATTCTATCACGATATTTCATTTTCCTATCGTTGCCTAACATTATACCGGTATTACCGTGAACGGTATAATATGGCCCAGCCCTAGTTGCAGGGGGTCGCTGACTGGTTTCTAGACCAGTGTGGCTGGGGCTTTAGTTATCTTTCACTACAGATACACATTTTGTAGACTTTTAGATAATTAAAGGTTTTATTATTGGTGGCTGATAAGGTGAGGAAAAGGAGCAATTGTCAATATGCCAAGAGCGCAAGTGTTAGTGTCAGCTCAGAAAATGCACTGATGTAGTGACAGGTAGCTATCAGAATAGTTTGCTAACATCTGAAGAGCCAGATAACTGCTCATGGCCAAACGCGACAGTGATGCACTAAAATGGTCAGGCTATGGTAATGGATGTCCCTACTTCATGTTATAGTTTATCCACAGTTAGCAACCGGTTAAATGACAAAAACAAATAAAAAAAATATAAAATAAAATAAAAACTGTCCTAGAAAAATCTTTGAAAACTATCAAGAAAACGTGATAAAGAATCTTAAATGTTAAAATCTTTTTCTACTTTTAGAAATGATATCAAGTTATAGGTTTTTTGTATCCGCAAGCAATTTTCCACCAAACCTCCACCCCAGCTCACTGTTTTCATACAGTTTCTAACTTAACTTCAGTGTGCTTCAAGTCTGACAGAAATATGCTGCCAAATATAAATTACTGCAGATGGAAATAATCTTCTTTTGACTACAGCAGTGCAGAATGAACCAGCTTTTTTTTTATATCCATATCACTTGTTGCCACGTGCACTTCCACCTCATGGCTGTGAGAAGCCTCGCTCAAAGGTACCCTGGTGCAGATTGGAGGGGAGGGGCAAATGGTCTCTGAGAAATATCCAGAAACCTTTCTTCTTTTTATACCACAGTTCACGTGTCTATTTCTCTCTAAAAAAGAACTTTGTGCTGAACACACAAATACTTTCAGAATGTGACAAAAACACTATCAAATTTAAACACCATTTATGCTGTTCTCCATCATAATGACACCTCACATTAATAACTTGAGCGCTGGAGCGTGACACCTTTTGTTCTCTGTGGGCTGATACTGATATCAGTATTTTAAAATATAGCAATATAAAGCTAATGTATTTTTTTCTACATTGTATCAAGCATTTCTGCAATGTAACTGACTAGACACAGAAGCATGTGGATCCATTAGCATAATGCTAAAAACCTCTCTTCTGCTGATCTGATAGGATGCAGAGCTGAGGGAAGCTGGTCAGGCTTAGCCTCAAAGTCTCCTTGAATTCAAGGCATCTAAAATAAATTCTTACAAAATATTCAGTGCTTGTAGCTCCTTCAACCAATGATTTGCTCATAACATACATAACACCAGTTTACCCATATGTGAATTTGCTGTTAGAGCTCCTCACCACCAGCTTAAACCAGTTTCTGCATTATCTATTGGGGAACACCACTAGGAATTAGAAACTTGGACCCTCTAAACTGAAAGTTAGTCCAGACTTCCTGCATTAGGAAACTTAGTTAGTTGTAAATGTAACCCACATAAAATTAGGGTACCACTTTAAGGAGTAATAGATATGAGGAGAGATGGACAGCCTGCTCAACCAATCGAAATGCACAAGTCCCAGTATGCTTTGGCCAATAGGAAAGCATCCTGCCGCTGTGTGTCCCACCCACCTGCTCTGAGTTCGCTGCTACTGTATGTGTGGAGGTAGTCGCGTGCTGGCAGGAGAAAAAGAGAGCTGCGCTGCAAAACTTTGATCCCTGAGAAACCGACGTTTTTGGAGAAGGGTCTGGCTGCAGCCACTGGGGAGCGCCATATTGGGACCTCCACAGTAACCGGAAACACGTGACCTCCACACTAACCGGAAACACGTGACCTCCATAGTAGGCGGAAATACGTTCCTGCATGGATCTTTTTTTTTTTTTTGTCTCGTTCCTGCATGGATCATTAACCTTGCAAATCGATCGTAAAGGTTGGTACGGAGTCTTCCATGTATAAATTTGCCGTTAATAATTATATAATTCTAGGAATCATCTACTTTGCTTACACTGATTACGTTGCCACTTTGTTAGCGTTACAACAACGGTCAGACCCCCGAGGTATCTAAACTTAAGTAAGGAATGTGTGCACTTTTGACACCTCTGGTTAGCATTTACTGGTCAGTTTCGGACATATTTGATTTTTGCTTGTTATTGAACAAATTCACTTCACTGCTTTTCACTATCTGACATCAATGCACATTGTTCCATTTACTGCATATTGCGCTTTATTCATGTCTCTCATTCCACCTGCATCAACATTGTAAAGTTTGTCACAAAGAGATTTATACATTTATAAATACTAATATTCTCTATTCCATTCTGTTCTGCTTTTTTATTGCCCAGATTTTAGTTAGCCTTTGTTAAATTGTCTTTTATATGTCAATATATATGTATGTCACAAATAAAAGTGTCTTGTAAATTATGTTTTTGTAAAGAATTTTCTCTCCAAATCTCTTACATGCTAACTGTAACGTGGTATTTCTGCTAAAACCTGAACTTAAATGTGTATATGATGTTTATCTGTTTTTCTCTCAGTTTTAGATGCACATATCAAATTTGAATTCCGCCACCAAGCCAGAATTGCAGGAATGCACAACATGTTGCTGAAGACTCTTTCACTGCCCTCTGTGCCCCACTTTCAGCCCTACTGTCAGGGCAAAGATCGAGGAGCATATAAATGGATACATTAAAAATGCTTTGCCTTTCAAAGGTATGTTTGAAAGGCAAATAGCAATGGCCCTTTTTATTTTTAATCAGCCTTATATATATTTAATAACTATAACTTTGTATATTTAATAACTATGAGGTATTAAATATACCTCATAGTTAAAGTTATAAATATGCACTTCTTTTCAGCACTTCTGCAGTCTCTCTGTTGACTTTTCACATTGTACAGTTCAGTGCCTTGTAAATAAAATAAATAAATAAATAAATAGGAAGATTTATGAAACCATTAGGACTTTATCACCTTTTTATCTGAAACGTTACTGGTACTATATATAACCTAACTGGCATTTAAAGAGTAAAAAAAAAAGAATGTAGATAAAATTTTGGTTTTGATGAAAAGGACTGGTGCTAATTTAAAGAGTCAAGTCGCTAAAAGTAGATAAATGTTTTAATAAATATACATATTACAGCATTTTGTGAACATACACAAAATTAGCCTATTTTGGCAACGAACAAGCTGAGAGAGAGTTTTATAGTTTTTGCTCTCCTTGAACAAAAATAATAGTGCATGATAATCAATGTGGATGTTAATCAATTAGATGTCCCAGACTCTACTGTTAATAATACAGCAGTCCCTCGTTTATCGCGGGAGTTACGTTCGCTACGCGAAGTAGCCAATTTTATTTTTTACAATTATTATAGATGTTTTAAGACTGTAAAATCCCTCACCACATGCTTTATGTTTCTCAGACATGCATGAACATTTTCAAACTTTTCTCTTTTGTTTAAACACTCTTAAAGTTCAACCCATTATAGAAACATAAGTCCAGTATTACAAAATGAAACCGTGCAAAACTTTTCATGTGCAGATTTATATAAATTCGACAAGCTAAACGCATTCTGTAGTGTACAGCAGTGGTCCTCAACCTTTTTTGCACCACGGACCAGTTTAATATCAGACAATATTTTCACGGACCGGCCTTTAAGGTGTTGCAGATAAATACAACAAAATAAAATGATACAAACAAAGACAAAAACGGTGGTATTTTGTAAATATAATAATAAACACGAATTCGGCTGTGTAGTTGTGTAACTTTATGAGCAGCGTCTTCCTGAAATGCGCCAACATTGAGAGTAATGTCCTCCTCTCTGCTTCTTGATGCTCTCTGGTCGCTATGGTAACACGTAAATAGTTCTTTCAAAATAAGACACGACCACAACACGGGAAAAGACCCAGGGAAACCGACTCAACGGACCGGTACTGGTCCGTGGCCCTGTTGGAGACCGCTGCTGTACAGGAGACACTGTAGTAGGTTGATTGACAATGGTCTACAGCAATCACAACGCACAACACAATGTACTGTAAAAAATAAATAAATTAATTAATTAAAAAAAAAATCAGCGAAACAGTCTGCAAAAGGTGAACCGCGTTATTGTGAGGGACCATTGTACAATAATTTCCAGTAGCACTGCTGATATATGATATGGTGAGTTTTGAGGTTGTCTTCAAACAAGTGCATTGTACTAGAAAAAGGTGTTTGAAGGATTAAAAATGTAAAAAGTGATTTTTTTAATAAACCCAGATTGTTAAAAAAACCCCACTTAGAATCAAATTTATTTATCAGCAGCATCAATAGTAACAAAAATACACTTTAGTTTTCGCTGTCAAAGTCGATTTAACTGAAGTTATGTGTTTCCGGTTAGTGTGGCGGTCGCAATATGCAGCCAGATGCTCTTGTGGGAGTTTTTGGGCTGGGAAAAGTATTAGATATAAGTTGCAACTAACTGTGCTGCACATAAGTTTGCTGGTTATCAGCTATCTTCCATGTTAAACGTAGCCAAAGTGAGTAAACAGGCGATGCTGCAGTTTTCTGGCAACTTTAGAAAGTACCGCGTGGAGCTAAACTGTTAGCCTTTGTTAGCTCTGGTTGCCATCAACTGCCTGAAAGTTCATCTCAATCTGCTTCCAGAAGTAAGGTAACACTTGAAGCGCAACTTATGTTTATTTTCCTTCACGTCGTATTACTGTTATTAAAGAGAAAAACAACATGTCCTGTTACGTTATTTAGAGCCCTGCATTTTCCAACCGAGAGACACCATACCATTGTCTTTGGCCGTGATGCACTGAGATCGGTGAGCACATGTTGTATGTCTCAGTTAGTTCACGTCTGTTTCACATTTTATCGTTGAGAAACTGAATTAATCTCAATTGTTTGATTAATAATTGTCGCATATGCACTGACTTTACTTGGTTTAATGCATAGTTTGTGTAAGAGAGATGTTTTATTTTTGCAAATTTGAGTATTTTAATTGCAAATTGATGTTGAATGTGATTTCAACAAAATCTGAAGTTGTGAATTATAGCTAGAACAGCATAATTAATATTTGAATTGCTCTTCTGACCCTGTCTGTTGACAGGTCAGGTTTTTTTTGTATGCTGAATTGTTCCTGAGGTGGATTCCTCCGGTGAAATAGACGGCGAGCCTTCCCTCCTGGACTTAGAGAGACTGAGATTCGCTTCTTTTCCACTTGATGATCTGCTGCACCTTGCGGTGTGGTAGTACTGTATCACTCACACTTTTACACACAGCTGGTTATACATGAGACCACTGACTGACATTCTCTCACCACTATTTTCTTTCACACCCTGGGAATTTTTTGAACTTTACCCCTTGGACATTTTTTATTTGGGACTCTGAATAATAAGCTGTTGTGTAGAACACTCTCCACATGTGAAAAGAGTGTGGATTTTCATTTGAATGTACATTGGATTTGTGTAATCTGTTTCTATAAGAATTAAGGAGTCAGGTTACTAGGGTGCACCCGAGCATTGAAACCCAACATTGAAAACCAAAAGTAACACTTGGCCAAGTCATTGTCTTAGTAGTTTATGTGTTTTAGTTTTCTTTCATTTTTTGTAAGTTTCCTTTCTACCATTGTAAAGTGTCTTTAACCTGTGCTTGTCAACCTTATGGTTTATTTCACTAAAGTTGGCTGGTTCTTTTGAGTTACATTCTTGTCTCTGTGTCTCATTTAAACACACCCCTGTGCTCCTATAGTCGAGCCTATTGGCCCATTGATATATTCTTTTCAACAATTCCCCTTACTGTGTTACATAAATGATACAAGATATTTATCCCAGAAGGTCACAATGCCTGATTACTTCCCAAACCAATTTGTTGAAGATTTGTTGGACACTTAGCATGTCAGACATTTTGGACTCTCTCGCTGTATGAGCATCTACCTGCTCTGAGTTACCCAGCTACTTTGCACAAGCACACTGAAGTAACAAAAATGATGTGGACCCTTTATCAGTTGAAATTCTATTTTTTGAATTTAATTTTGTTGCTCAGCCGCTGACATACAGAGGATCCCTTTAACAGGTAAACACAGGCAAAGGTGAAAAAGCACAAATTTACAATTTTTAAATTATTATTATTTTTTTAAACCATCCACCAATCCATCACAAATGCTGCTATACAACACTGTCTAGAAGAAACGGTGTGCGCACCCACACCAGCACACACACCTTACCTCCTCAGCTAATATGACAGCTGACCTTATAACAACTCCGACAGCAGCAGTTTGTCTGAGGAAAAACTCTGGATTATGGGAAGAGATGGAGGCTTTGTCACTGAAACAACTGTGCTGGCTGCTGCTGCTGAAGAGCCTTTGTACCTGACAAAACGCAAAATCACAAAGCCCCGGGGAACAGGAACAGCTCTGACTGCAAGTTAAAAAGAGAAGGCAGCCAGCTGAGTTGCGATATGAAATCAGTCACAGAGGTAAATTGGTTATAAGTGACAAGCTTGATTCAATTAGGCTGTTTGTTTCCTTCTCACCCTGAATGTCAGACACCTGCATAAGTTCCTGCTGTAATTGTAGACGTTTAATTAATCTACAGCGAGCGTCAACATGCCCTGCAGCAGGGGACAGATATGAAAGCTTCGCCTTTACCGAGACAGAGAGAAAAAACAAAAACAGCGCTCTGTCTATCTATGGGTTCACAAAAACAGCTTTAATAAATGCAAATAGAATAATTTGAGCACATAGAGCAGAGATACAGTGTCATTACAGCAGGCCTCGGGTTGTCGGGCGATCCTTAAAAGCAATTACCTCAAACTGGGCCCTCGGGTGCAGACGTTGTAATTGGAAAGCTCATGGAGTCTAACTTACAACATGCACACATGCAGATAACAGCCTCAGCTTTCCCTTTACAACCCGAACCAACCGTCTTCAGGAGTGAGCAGCTCGAATGTAATGAAGATTACAATGTCAGCACTTAACAGCAATTTCTTCACATTTGAACGAGGGTAACACGGTTCACGAGCTCAACGGATAAACAGAAATTCTGCCCAAATTAAAAGCCTGATTGTTGGGACTTCAAGCCATCTACTAAAACGTGCTCACAAATTAAATACTTTGATCTGTGAGAACTTACCAGTAAATTGCTCTTTTTAGACTTTAGAATGCCAAACACTGGCAATATAAGCAAGGAAAAAGAGAATAGCCAACTACTGACTACAGTGTACTTCAGAGGGCCACAGATGACATGAGAGAGCGACTGTAGCCCAAGAGTGACAAATGTGCAGAAACAGGTGCGGTACAAGCTGCAATTTATACCCCGAAACCTCAGTTTTTCTCTTAACTGGATGGAATTATGGCAGCTATAATAGAGATGAGGAGGCAGTCAAGGGAGTGCTCTGAATGTGTGTGACAGGGTGAACTGCTATAGTGAAGGATGATGTTGTTTCTCTGTAGACTAAAGTGCTTCGGAGAAGAGGAATAAAAATTTAGAAGATAAAACGAGACAACATGAGGTCAGTAAACCTGTCAGGGGATCAAACTCATGTCCCAAAAATTAGCCTGCAGAGAGACACAAAGGTTGATTTTACAGTTTTTGAAGTTAAACTATTCTGGCTCGCTTGGAAACCCACGAGCAATGCCTCATGCGGCAGAGCAGGTCATCTAATAATGGTAGTTGGTGGTTCGAGCCCTGGAACCACCAGTCCCTTTGAAAAATGTAAATTTGATCTTGAGTTCTGAATAGGGCTGGGTATCGTCACTGATTTCTAGAATCGATTCAATTCCGATTCACAAGGTCCCGAATCGATTCGATCCACGATTCGATTTAATTCGATTCGATTCGATTTAAATCTGGGAAATTTTGACAGTCAGAGATATAATTCAGATCAGGACATTTACATATTTTTGTATCTATAAAAAGGAAGCTGACACTCTCAAGACTTTATCCAAGGTGTGAGCATCACAGCAGATGCCTTTGTGTCAAAGTAGCTGAAGATAAAACACAGAAAAACATGTAGGTGATTTTCCTGGCCTGGGATTTTATAAAAATATTCTGCAGTACATCAAAAACGAAAGAAAACCATTAATTAATCAACATTACCTCTGACGTTACAGCGGTTTTATTAGAGACATGGCTAAGCATTTTGCATTTTGAATAATTTTAAAAAGTTTCAATTTGTTCAGTATTGAACAGCAGAAATGAGGTTTTCTTTTCGGAAGAATGTAAAAGGGGAAAAAACAGCGGCCGACAGCGCTGTAAGCAACAGTAGACTTGTGTAACAAGCAAGCGAATAATGAAGAAAGCGAAACTGTTTGAGAGAGGGGGGGGGGGGGGGGGGGGGGGGAGAGAGAGGGGGGGGGGGGAGAGAGAGAGAGAGAGAGCTGCGCATCGCAATGGAAGCAAAACAGTAAAAGAGTGAATTCATGACGATGTTTATGTGAAGCGTTTGGATCTTCTTTTGCTGCTGATTCGGTCAATATTGTTTGGAGAGAGATCAAACTAACAGCTTTAGAATCAGCGCATAAAGGGCGTGAACACAAAGCGCGGACCCGGATCAGCGAGCTGTCGGCTTTCAGCCCCGACTGTGAGAAAGGCGACATCTAACTGATTCTGATCCGCGGGTCGCGCTGTGTGTTTAAGTCTATGTGCAGAATCCCTGTACCTGCTCTCATTTACTGTTTGGTGGTTCTTGAAATTTTGTGAGATGTCACCAGAGATTCTGGCATTTCGGACAAAATAAATTTATATTAAAAAATCGATTCAGGATTTTAATGAATCGATTTTACGTTATCCAAGCCAGAATCGATTTTAATCGATGAATCGATTATAAAAACCCACCCCTAGTTCTGAATACATTTACTGAAAAGGAAAGACCAGAAGTGTTCAGCAGACTTGTATCACTTCTCACAGCCTCTGCTCATTTTTGATTTTTCACGTTTAAAAACGTCCTTGCTGTCCCCATGTCGAGACTGAAACACCGAGGGGACCGAGCATTTGCTGTTGTGGCCCCCAAATTATGGAATAAGTTGCCCCTCCATATTAGGCTGACTCCAACACTTGAGATTTTTTAAATCACTTTTAAAAACACACCTTTTCTCCAAGGCATTTTAAGAGTAGCACCAGAGTCAGCTTCCAGTCAGTAATAGTCAGTTTTAATCTGTTTTATTTATTAATTTTCATTATTGTCCATGTTATTAATCTTTTACCATTTATTTCCCCCAGAAGCAACCTCCAGCAATGCTCCCCCAGCAGTGTTATAGGTGCACAAACAAAATGCAGAGAGACACACAGGCTTTCCACAAGTCTTGTGGACGGTTTAGAAAACCTACGCTGTGCTGCCATGCTCTTTAGATAGAAGGCAGCTTTCTCCTTCCAAACAAGCCGCACTTGTTCAGTCCTTCATCAGTGAGTTCAATGTGATTTTGCAAACTCACTCGTTTCGTGGGAGTACTGTGGCGTTATTATATTAACACGCACCTGAATGCTCCACACAAGAAAATCACCAAGCCAAGTGCTTTCACAGAGGCACTCACACTTGTAATTAGTACTTAATGAAGTGCATTTGATTAACAGCACTTGGCTGCTACTTGCCCCATTAATGCCTATGGAAGCAGTAAGGGTGTACTTGTGTAAACTCTTTTTCACATGAATGTACATAGAAACAGATGCAACAGGGGATCTTTGTAGTGGTTTCCATGGCGCCACAGGTTACAGGGGTAAACAAATGAAAACTGCAAGACTAGAGTGGAAAACAATTTACTCTGAAAAATAGATTCTAAAAAGCAGGCGGCTATGCTTCTCTTGACCCAGAGTAACAAAGGCCTCAATCAAAATGAGAAGGCAACTCGTGTTTTTCCCAGGAGGTAAAACAGCACTACAAGATTAGATGGCAGAAAATCATAAATTAATACATTTGGTGCTCTTCTCAGGCAAACTAATTCACTTATGATTAGTTTTTGTATGGAAGCCAAAACACATTCAGGCACAGACGGCAAGGAAAAGATGCATATCAGCTGCGTAGCTCAGCTGGTGGGCTTTCATCTCCCTTGTTAACTTGCAGGAGATTTCGATGTTTATCTGCATGAACTGTCTAAATTGACAGTGGTGGAGTCACAGCTTGAGACTATCTAACCTTTGGAAATGGCATCTTTTACTAATGTATCACACAATACGAAGGACTGAATGTGTAGCATGTGATGCATGTGCGCATGTTGTGACACACTGAAGACAAGGCTCTCGTCTTGAAACACGATGCCCTCAGACAACAAGATTAAGCCAGAAATGATTAAGATGGGTAATAATTACATAACGGAGCAGTGAAGGAATTGAGATTTCACACTGAATGATAAAACGCAGTGGCAAGAGGACAGAAATTTGATGTGTAGTCTATATGCAAGGCCTTTTCTTAATCCCCAGAAAAAGGGCAGAGTGCCAGAGTAGATAGCCAGCTCCACACAGAACTATCGCCTGCAGAAGAACAAAAAAGAAAGGTAGCAGGGAGCGAGACGAGAGAGCAAGGCAAGACAGAGCGAGAGGAAGAAAGCGAGACCAGCGAGTTCCAATTCACAGTACGCCAAGATGGGCTATATTTTTACTTTCCCCTTTCATCTCTGTCAAAGCACACACTGAACAAAAGGAGGTAAATGCTGATGAGACCAGCCAGCCTCACTGTGTTGCTTCTGTTTCTGCTGTTTGCAAAACAGAGGACAGAGCATGCAGGGGGATTTAAGTAATCAGGTTTTCAGTGGTTCTACACGTTTAAAGATTGCTTCCCCATTAATCAGCAGGCTGTTATTCGATTATGTAAAAAACATGTTATGAATATTTACTTTTAGATGTTAGTAATCTAAACCCTGCATATCATGTTATATAACCATCCTATTACTGAGCAAGGCTGGGTGTTTTAACAAGCCAGGGCAGCTTTACACAACATGAATGCATTATAAGCTAACACAGTGAGCTTGTGAGTGTGTTTGTGCTTGACTAGCAAATCAGTTAATCTGTTTTTTTAAGTGCCACTTATGTAGAAGCCACAACAAAAATCAACCAAAGTCATATTAGCCAAGCTGCGAGGGGGTGGTTTCTTTGCGATCTGATGAGGTGATGAATGTCAAGTGTGCTAACTCCAAGTAGCTGCACAAACTGTTTGCTGACGAATAAGCTGACACCGGAGAACTTGAGCTATGTGAAAGCAACTATTATTCAATTAGGGAAATTCGGGTTCTGGTGGGTGGTCAGGGTTCACTGCAAACAAACAAGCCATTAGTGACAGTGTGAGGAGAGCGAGTGTGTCTCACAACACTGATATGTTTCCATATTGTGTGCTGACTTTTCAGGAAGTGCAGCTCTCTTAACCTCAATACAGTTCTTTTAAACATCAAGATTTAGTTCACATTTTCACATATTGCTACAATCAACATTTAGTGCTAATTGGCAGAAGCACTGAAGATACAACTGAAGTCGCTCCGTAGAACTGCTGACAATACATTAACAAGTCTGAGTCACTGAACTCACGCTAGTTTAACTAGAGCAGGATCTCATTCTTCTCTGCTCTTCATGAGCTCTTCCATCAAGTCTTGTTCTTCCTGAACGCCTCTATCTGGCGCTTTGTTTTATTTTTATTCACCTCCTTGACGCCCTGCTTGGTTCCTCGTTGTTTTACCTTGTTTAGTTTCAGTTTCTTGCATAGCTGGCTTATGCCTGATTTAGACTTGTAAGAGAAATTTCTGTCGTAACCAGAAACTGCTGTTAACCCAGTGCCGTAACCTGAAGTGCACCTCCCGAGAAATGTAACTACACATCAGGTCGACACAGCCCGTAATGACTTGAATGGAGTGGAAGTAGAGCTGGGCGATAGAACGATAACGATATGTATCGCGATATAACTTTTACTCGATAGAGAAATTAAGCTATCGCGATAGACCTCGCCGCTCTTGTCCTCAAAAAAAAAAAAATAAATAAAAAAGGTCAGCCAATCCAAATTAAGTAGTGCAGCGTCACGTCGCGTGACTTGTAACGTACAAGTGCCAAGCCGCACGTGTGTTTGTTTGGGAAGCAGCCAGCGGGTAATGGAGCCAGCGCGTAATGGAGGAAATGAGTGTGCCGACTAGAAAAATCAACCGAGCGTGACCGAAGAGAAAACAGATGATGGTTCCAATGCCGGAGAGATTGTCGAACGGAAGAGCCATAGAAGTTCCGTAGTGTGAAGGTATTTCGGCTATTTCAAGTCTGACAAAAAACAGAGTAGCGTGCACTGTAAATGTGCCGAAAGCAAGTCTGGAAATACAATAAACTGGTGCATGCGTCACACTGCGCCACGTTATTGTTTCGGTGAAATGAATTTCTACAATACTGTTACTGTTAATTCTACTCTCTGCAGTGTTTAAATGCTTACATATACACACAGTTACTGCTTCTATGCCCCAGCTTTGTTTACTTTTTCCCACCGAGGCTTCTGATTGGCCAACATTTCTGCACGGTTAGGAATCTAGCGCCACCTGCTGCTTTGGCATGTTCATAGCAGCGTTTTCCTTCATTTCTGCCTTTATGTGTGGACGAGATTATTTTTTAAAACGAAAACGGAAAATCGCCGTTTTCAAAAATACCCGTGTACGTTTGGACGTAGCCTCAGTCTCTGACTGGAAGCGCTAATTCGTCATTCGGCTTTTGTCAGACTAAAGTAACTGTTAAAACTGTTTGAAAAGCTCAGCTATACAACAAGGAGAGATTGAAAATTTCCTTTTAGTTCTCAGTTTATTTGATATTGACAAAAGTTAGTCAGTTTTGTCTGTTCTTCTGTAAAACAAACTAAGATTTATTTTTAGAATTAATATTTTGTTTCTAAGTGGAATTGACAATTTAGTCTGTTTTGTTTGTTCTATTTTGAAACTTAAACGCTTTAGCGGCTGCCTTTTGTGTAGTTTGCAATATTTGCCTTTATTTATCTGAAAAAGTCTCATGTTCCCTTAAGTACATCTACCCTGTTGAACTTATTATGGGAAATAAATATTTAAATAAAAACAAGCTGCTGATTATTTCACATTTTACTTGTGAGCAACGGCACATTTAAATCTTACAAATATAGTTATTTGGCTTATATCGTGATAGATATCGTTATCGCCTGAAATGAAAAAAACATATCGTGATATGAAAAAACCTCATATCGCCCAGCTCTAAGTGGAAGGTTGTGGTTTAGCGTTGGGAAGGGTTTCCGTGTACATCACAAGTTAGGATGTAGCTTTCCAGCAGCTTTCCAATCTTTATTCTATTCACCTGGGTTTCAGTTATCTTGCTTTGTCCTTGGCTGATCTGGTTTATTCTTATAAAGCTGGGCCCCAATGGGTTTTGCCCCACTTTTCATCCTATGCCTCTTAGCTTCTCTGAGTTGTTTTGTTACAGACCCTCCTACACCCAGCTCCAGAGTCATTACATTTTCTCCTGTGTAAAATCTAGTAGGTGTAAATGTAGTAGCTGACTCATTATTTTCTTAATTAATTCAGGAAAATTTGGAAGAAAGTGAAAAATCCCCACAACACTTTTTTTTAAAGTAGTTAAAACCATCCTAAAAGTTTATCATGTAAGACATGGAAAAGCACCAAAGCCTGAGAAGGGGAGATGTGGAAACAAGACAGTTTGCAATTTACATAAACATTTACTTGAAAGTCTGTTAGAATGCTAAATACTTCTCACGGGTTACTGCATAGTCAACTATTTGATTCTTCTTTATCATTACTTCCTCATGATGCAATCATCAAGGACCTCGCTTCCTCATACTGGGAGAATTTGATACAGCCTTATGTGCTTTAATGAGAAAACGTCGGGCTCTGGCTGCTAATGCTACGGCTTACAACCAAGTTCAACAGAAGACACTTTGAAAACATGACACCTTTCCAGGCTCTCTGTCACAGAGCATGTTTGCCGTCAAATAATTTGAAGAACTACCTCTGTGTGCTCCTCATCACATTCTCTTGAAGTCGACTGAAAATGTCATATGATCAAAGAAAGATCTGAAGATTTCTGACGACTTTATCTCCGTTGCTTTCATAAAGGTGCACTCCAGTGCAGCTTATGCTACAGCAGGTAAGACAAGAATCACTGAGGAACCTTCGCTTCATATTCTAAAGATTCAGTTGGGAACCTTCACAAGCAAAACTAACAATTCAACCAACCCCCAGGCTTTTGTCACGGATGGTTAAATAATTAGCATTAGTCATAACCATCAAGTAAAAGAAAATACAACTCTCTTTGGATTTGGATTGGATTGAACTAAATTAATATTCTATCCCTATAGGTCCTCTATAGACGTTTGGCTTATTTACTCAGAAATCCACAAATCCTCCAGAGGGAAACAAACTGCCTCCAAAAAACAGAACAAAAAAAAGAGCTCTGACGAGTTGGACTGTTAGATCTTTTGCCTCTCTTCCCCCTGTGGCTCTTTTGCATAAAGCATCACAGACTGGCTGGGTTGGCAGACGCGGGGATGCTGTAACCAGTTCACTGACGTCATTTCGGATGATTTCTGAAATAGAAGCTAAACTTTTTCCAAAGAGTTCTGGTACTAGATCGAGACAACCCTTTACAGCTTCACAAATGGGTTTCCTGGGTCCTGAATTGAAATAATCAGATGAGAAAACAACGTAATCAGCCGGGATAGTTTCCTCAGCCCGGGTCTAAAGCATCACCATGCTGGAGTTTTGCAGTCTGAATATCCAGAGCTGTCAGAGAACATACAAGGAAAACATTTTCCCCTGGAGGAAAATGTGCACTTTGTCAAAGAAAGAACAAAAAGTGATGACTACAAAGTGAAGCGGCCGTCTCTTGGAATGAGGAACATCTGAAAATAGTGCTGAGACTGGGGATTCTCCAGTTTTCCATGGGACTATGATTTGGCAAATAGTTAAAGGACTGGGGCCACAACAAAAGGCGTCATCATCAGGGAACACTAACAAACACATTCATCAGCCAGCTAGTGTTTCCTCCTTTAGTGCGCTTACATGCAATGTGTGAGAAAGCAATGACGTCTGCAGGAATCAGCATGATTTCCTTGATGCTCCTGACAAACAATTTTACTCTAATGAATCTTGGGTGCCAGGAACAACAGGCTCTAACTGCTGATGCTGGAAACAAACCCATCCCAAGAAATTTAGCAATGATACAAGCATGAGATGACAAATGAATGCTGGGAAGCAGAACTAGTGGGAGAGAATGATTATTCTATTTAGATACAGAACAGAAAAAAGCCTTTCACAGCATGGCTCCAATTCATCAAGGTGTGCTGCTTTACACAGCCGGTAATATATCCCGAGGCACACGTTTTACACCAGTTATAATGAAGTATGTAGTCCCTTTACCCAACTTTGAGAGCTGGAAGTATATTCAATCTGTATAGTAAATTTGCGTGACTTGCAGTATTTTCAGACACAGGCATTTATATATATGGCACTGCAGTTTTCTGCAAGTCTGTCAATGATGCCACTAAAGTGCTCAAATATATCCTGGGTTTCAGTGCTCACCACATTTAACGGCAAACTTTTACGACCCTTTAACAGCACTGAATGCAGTTTGACACTTTTATCAGTCATACTGGACAGAAACAAAGCAGACGGGTTGATGGATGAGTAACGCATGCATGTGCTTATCTGAAGTCTGCATAATGTGGTGAAGTTTAGCTACAATGTTTGCTCGAGGGATGTGCGCTGCCTGAAACTCAGCTTAACTTAAACAACATCCTTTGCTGAGTCTATGCTTTAGTTCCCTGTTTCACATTGATGTTTTAAATCTTTCAGTTTCATTGTATCACCAGAGAGACCCCCACAGCTGGAAGAAAATTTGCCGTATTGTGACATGCTTGATTAAACAAACAAACAAAAATCAGATTCTGATTCTTTAATAGCTTCAAAAGCTAGCAGAGGTGCTTTGTTTCCCTTTGAATATTGTGATATTTTCCAAATGGCTCTCATCATTATCTTTAAACACTCACTTGTTCCAAACAAAACCACTACATTGCTTATGAGGTGACTTTTATATTAAAACAAACATAAAAAACTGGTCTGAACAACTATGCTTTAAATATCAATTTGGATATTGTGCTAATACACTGTTAACTGATCAGGATGCACAACTGTACTGTGTGATAGTGCTGCTGAGGAACTGACAACAATACTATCTTACCTTACAAGCTACTGGACTCTGGAATGTAAACTTCTACACAGGTGCACTACATCTATAATCTATAGAGATTTACATCAACCATGACGGTCTCTTAATGGGACTCAAAGACATTGACAGAGATTAACATCACATATACCTCTCAACTGAAGCATAACAAAACTAATCATTTTCAGCAACTGCACTTTGAGCTGAATTCTTAAGGCGGACCACTAAACTGACAGAACATATATTAAAAAAACAAAAAACAAGCTCCATTGGACCGATAAACAGATTGCTGCTTTATAAGAATAGACCAGATGGGCATTGATTCACTGTTTTTAACTGCTAACCTTCCTGGTGTCTATTGCTGAAAGGTAAAGCTAGAATTTTGTGCCTGAGGCCTGAAGAAGAATCAGCAAGGAGATGGAGCTACTAGATTACAAACCAAATTTTTAAATGTGGTAGCAATATTATCACATTCACACTTGTGCTGTTAATGTACAGTTTGAGAGTTGTTTTTTCTGCTGCTATATGAATCCATTATACTCTTGTAGAAAATGTATGTAAGGTCAAATCCAGAATTTGTAGGCATTGCTGTGTGTTGAATTAATGAACATCTTTCCAGAGCTATTACAGTATAAATTTGTATATACAGTCTATAACAACAAGGACACATCACTTGATGGAACAGTGTCGGATGGAACAGATGTATGACTTTTTAATCAATTCAGATTTCTATACGGGTAGTAGACACAAGTACAAGTAGTGCTGTGCAAATGTGCTGAGGATGCTATATATTAGGGCAGGGCAATATGGCCAAAAATATTTATCAGGATATATATTTGAAAATATAAATGAAACTTTATTAGTGCAAAAAACCCCATCAATGTATTTTCACTTAAACAAGCAGCTGTTTTTTATGTGCATTAAAGTTATATAAAAATGTAACAGTGCAAATGCAAATTCCTTGCTGACAGTTTAACCAGCAGGCATTTCCAGTGGAAACTGGCCGACATATCCTCAGCATAACCATGTATAATATCCACTAAACTTAAAAAGAGGTTATACACACACACAATACGGTAATATTATGTTTACAAACCAATTCTGGTTCATCTGTTTCTTTCGCCCTTCTCATTCTCCGTCGCCGCAATGCTTTTTCTGACATATGCTTATAAAAACAAAGGCAGTGGGCATGCGCGTTTTACCCATATTCTATCATGATATTTCATTTTCTTATCATTGCCTAACATTACACCAGTATTACCGTGAATGGTATGATATGGCCCAGTGTAGATCTGGCATTAAAGACTTCTAAGCAGTGTTTTTGGCTTACAACACATTTCTTTAATGACTGCTACTTTGTCTCCAGTGTCAGAAATACTTTATGCCTGTATGGCCTGCTATGAATACGTTATCTATGTTATCTTAAATAATGTACATAACATTACAAAAAAGCTTCTAGTGTTGATATTAAACTAAAATGTCAGATAATGAAACCTACTTCCAGACAGATTAGTGTCTATATGTTAGACATTTAATTTAAAAACATATAACAGTGCCTGAGAGAGCAGGCCAGGCCATAAGACGCTTCATGAATACTTGAGAATGCATAAGGAAATCCTTTAGGTTAAAAAATGATGTGTAGGCTTTATTCACCTGCAACAGCACAAAGTCAGCACAAAGATTACAGTAAGTAACACTGCACAAAAATCCGTTTCAGTTCTCCGAGGTACAATACATCCCATACTGTGCAGCATGCCCTTTACTTTAACATCAGCGGCCCATTTGATAAACCCATTTCAACAACGTGCCTCAGGTTTATTGCTGTGGCATCAGAATCATCCACTAAGAAAAGGGGGACATGCACCATTATGTGAAACATTTCCCAGGGTGCCTGCTGCTCGCAAACAACATATCACTTAACAGCAGCCGCCTCCCCACCCTCCACATGCAGTGGCACCACATTGCAATACTGAAATGTGGTCTCAGCAAAAACACTCGATATTAGCTTAATTCATTTTACAAAGCAGAAACTTACATGAGAATGAAATATTAATGTTTACGTGTACAGCAACGACCAAAGTGAAGAATATTCAAGCAGGGTAGCTGTCATGTCACCTGAATAATTAACTTGCTTACTTCAGCTGAGTTCAGTGAGTGAACTCTTACATAAGGATAATTATTTCACATGCAGAACTTATAAACTATCATTTAAATACTTCTGTTTGTAAACATTTATTAAATTATTGTGAAAGCTGTGAAAAATCCTAGAAGCATGTGGTCTGTGACTCAGCTATGAAAAAGGAAGATTGTACTGTCGCTGCTATATCTGACTAAATTAAATACCGATTTCTTCCCCACTGCTATCAGACTCCTGAACAGCTGACCTACCTCAACTGCAATTTACACATCAGGACACTTTGCACGCTAAGTTCATTTTGCACATTAAGCTCTTTTGTACATACATTTACATCGACATCATCATACCTCACTTGTCTTCACTTACTTATTTTTGTACTTATTTATCTTTCATTATTTTTATCCTTATTTTTTAAAATCTTTATTTATCTTAATATCTTGTCTTATTTTTATCCTTATTTATCTTGTTCCTTCAAACCTACCTAACTTGGGATTTGTGTATGAACAGCAAAGGAAGAATTTCATTGCACAGAGAATTGCTATTTCTTCTGCACACATGACAATAAACACTTTGAATCTCTTGAATGTTAGTATTAAGTTAGCTAACACTACAACATATGTGCCAATATTAAACCTTAATGCTAGTTACTGCCTGCAGTAACACACAACGAACAATGTCATAAAGGATTGCAGTGACACAGTGTATAGTTACTAGTGACAACCAAAATTCCAGAGGAAGAGAAAACAAACAAGAGCAACTCGCTCTGCTGACACTGAAAAGGTTAGCTGGAAAAGCCTGAGTGTCCTTTTTTTAAAGTTGCTGTAATAATGGTCATGATAACTGTGTTGTGAAAATCTGATACTGTGGTTCTGTATTTTATTTAAGATTAAGGTTTTAAGCGTACATTATTAATATTTTAATCTCTGAACTGGAACTTCTGGTTAAGCTAACCTGACTGTATCAAACCTATATGAAAGCTAAGTTGTCAAGCTAGCTAAACAGTGAGTGTTGACTCTTCCGTTGATTATCAGTTTATTAATAGTGTTTGGAGATCGTGCTAATTATTATTATTTTTAACATTTCTTGTTTTTCTGCTGGAAGCATCAAAGGACTCAATTCAGCAAAAGTGAGGTAAGTGTAAGTAGCCAAAATTATTGACCTGATTTAGAGGTTTTTTTGTAATAAATCGGCAAAAAAGCTTATGCAACATAGTTACACAAGTTCATATGAAACCTGTGAATTATGGTAATCCTCAGTAGAACTTGTATACAAAACTAGAGATCAATTGGTTTCTAATTTTATATTTTAAAGAATCACAATTTAGATAACAACAATTAAATAAGTTGGTAGAATTATTCTCTTACTCCCCCATATCTATAAGTTGTATCTCTGTCTGCAGGCAAACATGAATATCTGTTTAAAAAAAAAGAGCATAAAAACTCAAGAGACTTTTGGCATTTCCCAGCACTTTCAGCAGCTTACAAATCAAACAAAACACAAGGGGATTTGTGTCAAGCACAATCAAACTTTATTCGTGGTTTCCTAATTCAATACAGAAGAATTTGAGAAAATGTTTTACGTCAAATTAAAAATTCCTAAGGGGAATCTAGGTCATCACGGCAGCAGAAGATAATGAAGATGGAAATACTGCAAAAAAAAGCAAATTGCATGGAGCTGTCTTTGTAAGTAAAGAGAAAAAGACTTGCTTTATTATCAGTAGCCTTCAAAAAGACTTGTTTAACAGCCTAAAGGTAATTCTCAATAAAAGGCTGCTCTCAACATTGAGCTATTCACAGATTGAGATGAAACACTACTAGAGGATATCCCTGATGGCTTACCCTAAATCTTTCAACTTTAACTGAGGATAATGGTAAATAGCAAGGTGACGCCATGAGGCCCTCCGGATCATAAATCGTCCTAATTTAAGATTTAGTAGTGCATTCATTAAACACTGAAGTCACTCAGTTCAAAATGAGTAAGGCAGGATAGTCACAGTGAGAGAGAACAAAATGAGCTTGAACTTCTTGGTAGGTCCGGGGCATTTTGCAGCACTGAGTTTCATTCATGTTTAATCAGCTCTCAGACTGTAGCACCTCTTTGATATCACACAGTGGGCACAGTGAGAAGAAAGCCATGACTTCAGGCTCTACTGCACATCTATCCTTTGATTAATGAGAGGACACCATTTAATCACTCCTTTATCCTCAGGAAATTTCAAAAGACCAATCTTTAGACTCAGCTGAGGGACTCCTGTGTGTGGAGGGGTCATTGTCTTCCATTATCTACTTGGACATAGAATAGAATATTTCTTAGCACATTTTAATGAGTGTGTATGGGTGTGGGTATGCATGTTCCCTTTGAAATGATAGTTTAAGGCTCTTGTTCTCCATTGTTCCAAGACCGGAGTGGATATTGATGGGATTTAATTGACATTAATGTTATTGTCCATTTTGCTTGTAGGTCAGGTTATTTATTGATTACTTCACTGATTCCTGATTAACTTTATGTGGAAGCCATTGTGGAACCAAAAAAAATGTTTTATCACTTGAATTGGAGTGCATTGTAGAAAGAATCTGATGATTTAGAACACTCCCAACACAAATGTTAATAAAGCTGCAAAACCATAGAGGCCAGACAAACCTGATGAAGAGTGTAAGAAAAGTACTGCAATACATTAAATAGGAAGACTTGTAGCTAAAGGGAAGGCTCATTGAATAAAAAGCTGAATGCAATGGTAATTCTATAACCATGTATTTTATTTTCCAAGTACTACTGCTCTCTTCTGAAGATGCTTGTTAACCTAACAAGCAATTCTAAACTGGCGCTAGATATAGATCGAGTGTTGTTGTCTGTCTCTTTATACTGGCTCTTTGATGGATACTAAGATTTCATGCAAGACTGCAACACTTATTTCAGTTTAAAGGTCTTTTTATTTCTGTGTTAATAATCTTGTTTTTCGTGACCAGAACTTCATCGACGTTGCTTTACCTCACAGCCTGACATTCACAGTAAAATTCCTTCATACAATCTCAGTACAACCACCAGGTCAAGTTGTATAAGAAATGGACCCTTCACTTGTTTTCCCATCTTCTGTTAAAGGCTCAGCAGTTTATCAGCAAACCATGGGACAGCACTATATGGGTCATACATAAACAGATGGTGGGACATGATCTAATCTGGCCACAACGGGAAACAGCGGTTCAAAAAAAAACAAAAAAAAAAAAACATCCAACACAGAAGCTCCAAGAAGATGAAACACATTTCAAATTTCACACTTTGTAGTCCGACAACCCTGAATGGAAAGCTTTACAACTCATTTGCCTCGTCCATCATCTCTGTTCTGGCGATGTTATAATAACAGGCTCGCTCAAGCTGACAAGTTCCACGCTTTCATTTTTGTTAGGAAAACAAATACACTCCAGAGATATGTGGCGCAGGAAAACGGAGACATGGGCTGTCTGAATGAATGTGTATCACCTACAGAGACAGGAAATTAAAAGTGAGAAGTCCTGATAACAGCACACATGTCTGCAAAGTGAAGGGGTCTAATTGTGCTAAAAGATATGACAGACAAAGATGTGATGTAATTAGTTCAGCAGATGATGCTGGAATGAAAAAGCTAATGGTGACAGCTTGAAAGACATTAATCAATGGAGGCATTCGAAATTTGAAAAAGAAAAAAAAAAACGTCCCTGACATGTCAAAGTATAGTTTGTTTCTGACATCTGACATCTATAATGTTGATGACTTCAGTCCAGCTCCATTAGCACTTTACTTAAATGGCATTTCGATTACCTGCCTCCAAGCTCTCACCTACATTTATTTTATTCAAAATGATACAGTGTGGAAGCTAATGGATTTTTTGGCCAATACAGGTGCAGGCAGAAGAATAAAATGTGACGCGTGGTTCTTCGTCCACAAATTCCCGAAGATAAACACAACTTTTCTTCACAGGTAAAAGTTATCCAGTAACAGAAATTTCCAAACACACAAAAAACTACAAATAGCTAGCTAAGCATAACTTCAATGGGAAAAAAATGAAAAAAATGTGAAAAAATGTAAAAAACAAAAAACAAACCAAAAAACCACAAGATGAATGAATGCACAAGAATGCACAAACTACCAGACTTCAAAGAAGTAGGAATGACTCAGCCTCCCAGTCTCCAGCTGTCTATGTCGACAATGGAGTACAACCTAAGCTTAAAGATAATAAAACTTGTACTGTCAGCATTAATGTCATTAAAGTGATGTTAGTGAGCTAACGGCGCTAACGTGGTGCATCCCCATCCACGGGGCAATCCGTGGTAACTTGTTAATGGAGATTTGCCGCATTAATGCAGTTATGGCGTTAACGTCATTTTAACGAGATTAACGCTGACAGCACTAAATAAAACTGAAAAATATTTTAAAGCTAGGATGTTGCATCTTGGGTTGATATTTTCAGTTTAGCTACTGGTTTCCTTGCATATTTTGCTGTGGAAGTACTGCGTTTTGTTGGAAGTTGTTGAAGTAGCTCCCTTTTACATGCTGATGTGTTCACTGAGACGATTGTATGATCCATTTTGGGTGCATTTCCATGTTTTAAGCATGAAATTAGCTTACTAGTTACTTTGACGAGGTTTAAGCATTAAAAGCTCGCTGGTCAGTCATCTCCATGTGTTCTGTCCTTGGTCTTTCTCCCATTGCTCATCTTCTTAGCTTGGCCTGGATTTACTGAAGGGCTCCTAAATGTGGATTCCATTTATGTAAAATCATACTAAGTCTTCACCACAATTACATATTTTAACTGTAGGCAACACTAACTAACTGTCAGAGAGGCTGACAGATGCTTACGGCACATCAGTTGACCAATCTAGTATTTGCTAAAGCTTCACAATGACATGTTTTTGTTTTTTTGGTTTGTTTGTATAAAAGTCAACCCGACACACTGTTATGTTGATCGCTCTGGGCGAGTGTTTGTTGAAGCACCACACATATGGCTTTCATGGTTTGCCAACCTGTTCACCAACTCTCCGGTTGGTCTTCTGCACATGCTCCTGCTCACTCTGGTCTCCGGCTTGACTATATAAAAAGGAAAACCTCGTTAGGAAGATCATCACCACCTGTCCCTGCAGCCTCCCTGGCACCGCCCCCTTGAGCTCACTGCATCACTCCTCCCCTGCGGCTGAGCCAGGGACCACACCCTCCACCACAGTTCGGATTTCTAAATAATATTTATTGGGTGTTTATAATTCATGTAAGCATTATCAGTTACAATTACCATCAATCTGCATTTTGTTATTATTCAATTCAGAACTGCCCAGACCAGACACAGTGACATTCCACCAGAATCCCTTTGATCTCTGATCTTCTTTATGACATCAGCACACTAAAACCTTTAAAGAGGGGAAAGGTTCTCATTCTTGTCAGTCTTTCAAAGATAGTGGAAGAATTCACTAGGCAGGAAAACACTTAAACTACTCGAAACTTCAGTTTCTGACACAGTTGACCGTATTTATAAAAAATCTTTTAGTTAGTACAGAGATTTAGCATCAACTTCAATTTGAAATATGAGTCTGTCAAATCCTGTTGTATGCAACCTGAGAGCCGAGAACGAAAAACTTAAACAGCAAATCAAAGAGCTGAAAAATGAGAATAAAACTCTCAAACAACAAAACTCTACCATACGTGACCTTAAAGTCGAGAACGCCGACCTTAAGGAGCAAAAAACAGAGCTCATAAATGAGAACAAAATTCTCCAAAAAAACATTGAAGTTCTCTTCAAACAAAGTGGGTTCTCTAAAAACAAGAGGAAAAGAGACCTGCAACTAGAGAATGAAAAAATTCACATCAGAATTCAAGAGCTGGAATATTTGAATAAAGTTCTACAGGATGCACAAAGCTCCAATAGCAAAGAAATTCAGCAACACAAAGAGGTGATGCAGGAAATGCAGGATGAAATCAGAGAGCTGCAAAGCAAAAAGGCAGGCTATGTTATAAAAGTGAAAGGCATGGAAAAGGACAACCAGTCTTTAAGAAAGAAAAATGATGTGATGATAAAACGCATGTGTGAGCTGAAAAGGGACTTTGAAAAGGAAAAAGATGACATGCAACAGGAAATACAGGCTGTTAAAACTGAGCTCCATCAGGCAAACACAGCCTTTAAAGAGTTAGAAGAGAGTGAAGAAAGAAAAAGGATCATGAATGAGGAAAGCAAAACAATGGACAGTGCACAGCTCAGACAGACCCTGGAACTCCAATGCTTTGCACATGAAATTGACATATTGAGGCATAACGAACTTCTTGAACCGGACCTCCAGGAGCTTTCCAAAAGGAGTGGTGATTCTCAAAAAGAACTGAAACCACACGATGAGGGTGTGAAAGGAGAATCACGGATCTTCAAAGCCACTGAGAAAGACTCTGAACATGATTTTAACGTGATCAACAGAGAAAAGGAGTTGTTGTGCCATGAATTTGAGGCACTGGAATGAGAGCTTGAAGAGGTCAAGAAAAGTCTGTGTGATTTACAGAAAGCCATGAAAACAGAAGACATGGCGTTGCAAACCCAAGCTCAGACTCCCAAAGTTTCACAGGAAGAACATAACAATCTGATAAACAACTACGATGTCCAAGTTGACATACTCAAACAACAAAATAAGGCCTTAGAAAATAAGGTTAGTGACCTTACCAAGAAGATGTGGAATGGACGGGAAGCGATGAGACAAATGGAAAAGAACTTTCAAGAACAAAGGAAGCTACTCGAAATTCTCTGAGGAGAATTCGAGGAAATTTAGCACAACTACGACTTTGGCCCTCCCTATTAAACCTGGTTAACGCAGGTTCAATAGGGAGGGGTGGGGGGTATAACTTAGACAATGGAAATTCATTTGATTTAATTGGCCCAAAATGAGTGACTGCACCCAGACACTCAGTAGCAAACAAAATTACAGAGATTCAAGAGAGAAAACTGTTTCTGCATAGACTCCTATAGTACTGCAAGTCATATCACTTGGTGTCCTGCATAGAGTGCAGGTTTAAGGTATTTACGTATCTTTCAGAATTAGAAGCTATGCTGCGTCAGGGGTTATAACAGCTGTGCCCCCCCCAACCGGTCGAGGCAGATGGCCGCCCCTCACTGAGCCTGGTTCTGCCGAAAGTTTCTTCCTGTTAAAAGGGAGTTTTTCTTTCCCACCGTCACCAAGTCTAAGGAGCTTGGAAAGAAAAGCGCCTGGACTTCTTTAACTTAAAGAAGTCCAGGCGCTTTTCTTTCCAAGCTCCTTAGACTACTATGGCCTTGATGACTGAGAACCTTCACAGACACTGTCATCAAGGGTTTGCTCACAGGGGATCATCTGATTGTTGGGGGGTTTTCTCTCTTATATTGTATGGTCTTTACCTTACAATATAAACAGCCGTGAAGCGGCTATTTTTGCGATCCGGTGCTTTAGAAATACATCTTAGCTGAACTGAACTCCATAACATCTGGACCGAAATGCCTACACACAACGGTAGGCATTTCAATCAAGAGCTCTGTCCAAAACGTTCAATGACAAGCATCAGCACCAGGATTGTTTTTTAGCTCACCAACAGTTCATGTTCCATACCCAGTTTTTATTGTAACTGCAACTTTGTAAGACTGGGTTGGGAGATGTTCTTGTGGTGAGCTTTTATTCACATAATTGGTTTCTTTAATAGTGAAATAAAATAAATTTGTATAACTGGAAACAGCGTTCTCATGTGTGATTATCACATTGTATTCTTTAAACCATGTAACAGAATATATAATATATATAATTTACTCATAGTAATATTAATATCTAATGTGATTGAGTTTCCTCATCTCTACTTATGTGCTGATGTGTTCACTGAGGCCATTGTATGGTCCATTTTGGCTGCATTTCCATGTTTTAAACATGAAATTTGCTTATTTAAAGGGTGTCTCATGTATCTCTTATGCAGAAATATGTGTTGCCTAGCTGGACAAATGTAGCACAGGTCTACTATTATTGGCCTAATGTATTTTAACAATCATTTCAGCATCCAGATAATCTCTCTCATGCTCCCTTAGATGAATTTAGCCTGGTTGTCATGAAATAGGCATTTGAAACAATAACTACCAGTATCTTTGAATGTGTGTGATTTCACTAATCCTGCATATTTTTTGCAAGACAACTGGGTGTTTTTATGTAAAGAATGATCTGAGAACACTGAGGCTAATGAAGTAACAAGAGAAACATAGTAAGTAGTCTTTCAGTTTGCATGAGTGTTCCTCTCAGCTACAAATGAGCAAGAAGTAATAAATATCACATTAAAATGTAAAAGTAAGTCTTCAATGGATTATCATGACATAAATATGTCTGTAGTTAAACAGGTTATTCTGAATATTGCTAGTCCCTTAACATATATCTGTAATTTATCATTTCAGTCCGGTTGTTTTCCAAAAAAAATGAAAATTGCGAAAGTAATACCACTATATAAAAGTAATGACAAACACAGTTTTACCAATTATAGGCCTATTTCTCTACTGCCTCAATTCTCAAAAATTCTAGAAAAACTTTTTAATTCAAGATTAGAAAAATTCCTTGAAAAACATCAAATAATAAATGTTGGTCAGTATGGTTTCAGAACGCAAAGAACCACTTCAATGGCGATAATTGAGGCAGTAGAAGAAATTACTGATACACTGGATAAAAATAAATATGCAGTTGGTATTTTTGTTGACCTCAAAAAGGCCTTCGACACAATCAATCACTCAATTTTACTGGATAAATTGGAAAGATATGGTATTCGAGGGAAAGCTGGTAACTGGTTAAAAAGTTACCTAACAGGTCGGGAACAATATGTTAGCATAGGGCATTACCATTCAGAGAAACTTGGTATTACATGTGGTGTTCCCCAAGGGTCAGTGTTGGGACCAAAACTTTTCAATGTATACATAAATGATATTTTTGATGTTTCTCAAGTACTTAAACTCATACTGTTCGCAGATGACACCAACATATTTTTCAGTAGCGATGATTATACTGATCTTGTAATGACTGTAAACAGGGAGCTAAAATTAATAAAAAAATGGATGGACATAAATAAATTATCATTAAATATAAATAAAACTAAAGCAATGTTTTTTGGTAATTTAAAATATAATATAGAATTACCAATTATCATTGAAGGTGTACCAATTGATAATGTGAGTGAAAACAAATTTTTGGGAGTTATAATTGATAACAAAATTTCATGGAAACCCCACGTCAGACACATAAAAACCAAACTTTCCAGAAGCCTCGCAGTTTTGAACAAAGTGAAACAATTCCTTGATAAAGATGCACTTCGTACTCTGTACTGTACCCTGGTTCTTCCATATCTTACATATTGTGTGGAAGTGTGGGGAAATACATATAAAAATACAACTAATCCATTAGTCACAGTACAGAAACGAGCACTGCGTATTATTCACAAGGCTGGTTATCTAGATCATACTCACAAATTCTTTCTTCAGGCAAAGTTACTTAAATTCCAGGATCTGGTTAATTACAATACATCCATAATTTTGTATAAAGCTTTTACTAAACTTTTACCGGCAAATTTACAAACTAGATTTGAAATTCGAGAAAAGGTTTATAATGTGAGAGGCTTTGGAGAATTCAAATTACCCAGAACTCGAACAACCCGTAAAGGCTTTTGTGTGTCTGTATGTGGTGTGAAAATCTGGAACAGTCTGAGTTTACAATTGAAACAATGCAAAAATATTCATAGATTTAAATTTCTCTACAAACAGTTGGTCTGGTCACAGTATACTCAATGATGGGTTTTAGTGTGCTCTGTAATGTCTGTCCTCTTACCATTGCTGGTATGGATTCCAAAATAAAAAATAAAAAATAAAGTGTGCGTATGTATGTACATATATGTACTTGTGTGTGTAGATGTATATGTATGTATATGTATGTGTGTCTGTTACTTGTAGTTATTACTGCCTGTTACCTGTGGTAATGCAATTTATAATTTATATATTCTGTATTCAGTTATGAAGGCTCTAATTGTTGGTTGCGAGCTGCCACTTAGATGCTTGTATCTGCCCGGGGCTGTTGATGGGTCTGTATGCAATGATGGGCGTAGCTGCGGGAAGTTTATTGTTTTTTTTTGTTGATGAGTGAGTATAGGGGTGGGATTTAATAAGTTTTCTTCGTCCCACTCCTTTTTCAGGCAAGTTTTGTTTTTTGTTTTGTGTATTTTATGTTCAATATAGGTATTTGTTGTGCCTGAAAATGAATAAATAAATGAATGAATGAATGAATGAATGAGTAATTTTGATTATTGTTCATTTTCATTTACCATGTCAACATGTTTTAGAGCAACGTTTTCTGATTTTGAGCTCTTTTAGGTGTAAGTCATCGTCAGTGATTACCCTAATCTGCTCACACAGATATACCAAATACTGTCAATAAGGCCTCTGCAATGTTCTGAAGACAGTTAAACTTGTCAGGTAGTGATGTCCAGCAGGTGAAAATGCAAGCTCCATGAACACGCACAGCTGTGGATTCCAGCTGTTTCGATGTTGCATTAACTGGCATTAACTCAGCCAGTTAATGCGAGACAAATCCAGCTGCTCATTAAAGATTTCTGGTTTGATCAGAAAATACAACATTGATCCATACACCTGAAAGTCCCAAAAATGCATTGTGTCTCGAGTCTACAGATGTATCCGTGTATCTCCGTGGTGCTGATGCTGTGCTGAGCGAAAAGCTCCTGAAGCTTTTGAAGTGTCGGAATGTGGAAAGCTAACAGCGTCCCTCTCACCAGTAGGCTAAGTTATTTTTAGCCAATTACAAGATGAATCTGGTACTTGGGGTTGTTAGTTAAGATACCGTCATTAAGAAGAAGCACAACAAATGTGTCTATGCGGGCTGATTTGCGATGTGCACCACTGGCGCAGCCATTTATTTTTTGATGCACCTTCTCAGATTAATTCACTGTGTGTCGTGCCCAGGGCTGGACTGGGACAAAAAAACAGCCTGGCTTGACTAAAGACCGGCCCACCAGGTATTAAAGCCATAAAGCCTTTGAATGAAAACAAACGCTGTTGTGACAGTGATGTACACTGTCTTGTTGGTATATGTATGATTTCTATACATTTTACATCAGATAAAAACTTTGGTTCAGATAATTATTTAATAACAGCCAGACATTTTAAATGAGAATAAGAAAGAAAAGTATTTCTTTGTGAACCCCTTTCCCTGTTGATGCCCTACCTGGCCCCCCTGGCAAAACTTTGCTAGATCCACCCCTGCACAGTTACCAGCTGTCAGCTACTTAGAAAAGGATCCTGGTGTTATTTGTCTCTCAGAAACAGTTCATAACTTCCCTTCAACTCATTCATGTCACCTAAAAGGTAAACCTGTTTCTCCATCACCTGTTCAGCTCTGATGATTCAGTAAGGACATCTCCTGGTTTCATCTTCATGTTTCCCTCTCACCAGATATACAAACCGATATCATGACCAGCAGCTTTTACAGCTGTGGCTCCAGCAAACATCAGCTGATACTAGAAGGTAATATTAAAAAAATTCTAACAACAGCTGATCAAGCTTAAACGTGCTGCTGTTGTTTACCGCGACATCCGCTGGATTCCTCTTTCTGGCGCAAAGTGGGCAATAAACAAACAAGAGAGAAAAGCCGATCAGCTGATCATTGATCAGTTTCATGATTAAAGTAGAAACAGGAGAGAGAGGGGAGAGAATGAGAGAAGAAGAGGCAGCTGTGCAGCGTAACGACAGAATAAATCCACCTTTGTGTCTTTTTTCATTCTAGCTGAAGTCCGGGACAAACTGCGTCCCCTCTCAGCTCAACACGAAACGCGCAATAATTTCTCTGAATGTGGGAGGATTCCGTCTTTTTACGGGACGGTTGGCAACTCTACTAACTAACCTTATGAATTAAATAAATTTCACCATCAGTAACATCAAAACACCCACCCAGCTGTATAGAAACTCCGTCATGCTAGCTAGTACGCAGTACGAGTTATTGTAACGGACTGTAAAAAGTCAGCACAACGAAAATAAACTCCACCTAAACTTGGTTTATATCTGACCCAGATAGACTGCAGGTCATAACTTCTTACCTGAAGTTCAGTTCACCTGACGCTCGAACCGGCGGCCGCCTCGGGTCTCTCCTCGTCCTGCCTCCGATCTCCCTCATCCACGTGCTGGCCTCCACCACTTGTTAATGTTACTGAATCTGTGGAAGCTCCGCGATGCCACCACCAAACAACTGAGTTAGTTTTACACACCGGCCAGCATCTGGCCAATCCAACACCTTTCATTGTTTATACCGTTACAAAAAAAAATAAAAATCATCGGGCCACCGAGCAAATGCCCGGTGTGTCTAGCTATGGCCGTGCCATCAGTTAACCCTTCGCGTGCCAACTGTGACACGCGTGTCTAGGGTTGCCAACCCCTGATGTAAAGAATGATCTGAGAACACTGAGGCTAATGAAGTAACAAGAGACACATAGTAAGTTTTAGTCTTTTAGTTTGCGAGATCAATTTTGATTATTGTTCTTTTTCATTTACCATGTCAACATGTTTTAGAGCAACGTTTTCTCATTTTGAACAACTTCAAACCATAAACATGTAATTTTAAAAATAAAACAAGTAATAAATATATACAAGTATAAACCTTTATAATCAATCAATTCCCGTTTACCGGTTACTAATCAAAACATGCAATAATTACGTATCCTAGCTAGTTCAATTAGCAGCAGGTTGACTGAAAACTGGAACGTATGTTACTGAGCTGCTGACATTACAACGTTGCTTACAGATTGCAATTCAAAGCTTCAGTTTTATTCAGCTGTTGACCTTTTGAGACATGTTGCCATTCACGTCCCTTCGGTTTTTTTTTTCATTTTTAATTCAATTAACACCAATGCCAATTTGTCCTTATAAAAAGTAGAAGGAAAAAGAAAAAATCCTCACACATTTATTCTAAAATGAAAGGATGAAAATCACAGGAAGAGAAGCAAATTGGTTGAAAAGGGTTATTTTGAGGTAAGGAAAGGGTCATTTCAGATGTAATTATCTCTAGGCAGAGTGTGAAAAATTGTCTGAATATGGTCTTTGGTCTGGTCAGGTAATATCAGAATGTACATAAAGATGGGCTTATCAGAGAAAAGACAGTACCCCATGGATTCTGTTCACTCTTAAGTATTTATTGTATAATAAATTAAATGTTAATGTTAATCTTGGTAGTAAAATCGCAGCTGTAGTTGGAAGCAAGTCCCTGAGCTATTTGTCACTTGGCACCAATACTTTCACACAATAATCCTTAACTGGAAACCTCTATTTATGGTTTGGCTACAGTCCCAAACTCTGCAGTCTCCCGAGAGCTTCCTAATACACTGAAAAGAGTCATGATGGGAAAGTACTTTTTACACTGAACAGGAGGTAAAGCTGATGCATAAATTATAGAATTATCTGAGTGATGACTGGTCCCTGCTGTACAGTTTGTTTGTACAGCATCAGTCAGCCCTATATGTGTCTCATCAGCCCACTTAAACCTGCAGGGCTTTCTGAAGCCTCCTCTAACATGTTTTACTGTAACAGAGGAAATCTTTTATGTTGACAGGAAAGGAGTTCAGTGTTTCCTGCATGTTTACCGTAGATGAAGCAGAGAGAAAGTGTGTCAAACAGCTTACAGGATTAGAGCTGTCACAGATAATGAGTCTGTACTATAATTACTATATTACAGGATAGGAGTTACTGTATATTTGAACTAGGCCGGTAACATGAACAGCATATGAGGGTATGAAGATAAAAGGCAGTAGGGTTTGTTTGTTTTTTTATTTCAGGAAGCTATTACCAGGAGAAGCTCTGTAATTTGACCGCTGGACAACACTCACCGACAAAAAGAACATTTAAAAATCAAAACGACTTCTTTTCAAGTGTTACATTTGGCCAAAGATGCTGTGGAAGCTTAAAAGTGCTTTCTAGAACTTAAATGTTTTTAATAATGCTGAACAGCCCATCCATCCATCCACTTATCCGCTTTGGACTAAGGGAGGAAGCCGGAGTACCCGGAGAGAACCCACGCAAACACAGGGAGAACATGCAAACTCCACACAGAAAGGCCAACATCAGGCCATCAGAGTGGCCTGATGTTGGGATTGAACTCAGGAGCTTCTTGCTGTGAGGCAACAGTGCTAACCACTGAACCACCCCCTGCTGAACAACCAATTCAGAGAAATAAGCATGTTACAGCTGCTGTTTCTGCCTCTATAGCCTCCTTTCTTATTAAATTCTGGTCAATTTATCAATGAATAAAAAAAGGAAAAAGAGCAGTATTAACCCACAATTATTTTAAAGCATAAGATCAATTTTTCCTCATCACAGATACATCTTTATCACCATCCAATACTGTCAGCAGTGAGTGCAGAACATGGTGGTTTGGAGCCAAGCAAATTGCAAACTACTGTGTGAAATACTGCTGTAAATTGAAATAATGACCTGACAGATGACATATGTAAAGAATATCAGCTGAGACCAGCCCCAGCAGCCCCAGCCCCAGTTCTTTCACCTGATAGCAAATTAACAAACCAAAGAGACTGCAAGACTATTTTGGTTTAAAAGCTGGCTTCATTAAACTTACAAGTCAAACTAGATAGCATTTGTATTGCTTTACATAAAAATAAATACATATTAATAAGGCTCATTACATCATGTTCAATCTGGCAAAAATCTGTCACTCCTGTGTCTTCATCTAAAAAAACAGAAACCTCCATGCAGGGCACCCAACCCACAGAGTTTAACCAGTTATACTTTTACAGTAAGTCCCAGCCTAACATGTGCATGTGTGCTCTCATATATGTATTAAAGAGGCTACAGAAAGCAGTCTTAAACAAGACTAAACACCGATCATTCTTGAGTGTGAGGTCAGTAATAAATGTCTCATCATGTCTGAATGAAGCCAATCAGAACATTAATATCTTGCTCGCCTTTGTCTGAATGTTCCATTTTCCACAAATGAAAACGTCAACAGTGCAACCCTGCTGAAACCCTGCTTTGAACTGAAAGATGTTGACATGCCAATATGCTATAAAAAAAAAGAAAAATACCAATGTGAGCCAATGATGAGCAGCAGTTCTTATGAAACATCCTATATAAACCATGGTTTCAACTGTCAAGCCACTTTTCAGACATAGATTCCTTTATTTTAATGACATCACCTCAACATGTCCACATGAGTCACTAAGGCAGGGGTGTCAAACGTACGGCCCGCGGGCCGGATCAGGCCCGCAAATGGCTTTAATCTGGCCCATGAGATGATTTTGTAAAGTATAAAAATGAGCATCAATTTTTCAATAAACTAACTGCTGTTCCAATTGTGTCCATTGGATGGCGCAATAGCAATTGTGAGCTACTTTGTTTTGCCTGCGAAATTTAAACCCGATGTGCTTTGGCACCCTTATTTCCCCAATATGTCTCTGTCAAAAAAAAGAAAAGTGGATGCGGAGTGCAGAGTGTTCCAAGAAAAATGGTCATCCTCCTATTTATTCACGGACGTGAATGGGAAAGCTGTATGTTTGGTGTGTTCCCAGCATGTTGCAGTGCTGAAAGAATATAACCTCCGTCGCCACTATGTGAGTCTTCATGCCGACAAATATGACAACTTTCAAGGACAGCGGAGAAGAGAGAAGGTGAATGAACTGTTGGCGGGTCTGAAGAAACAGCAGTCTGTGTTTACTCACAGCTGAGACAGCAGTGATGCTGCAGTGAAAGCTAGCTACCTCATTGCTAACAAAATTGCACTAGCTTCAAAACCATTGAATTCAGTTTTGAAAAATTCAGGTTCATCCCTCTTCCGCAGTGACCCTCAAAACCTCAAACCTTCTTGTATAATCTTAAATCTGTCAGAGTGTTTCTCCTCATCAAAAATCTTTCACATCAATCCCGACCAGCAGCTAATGACACCAACAAATCCCCAGGAGGGCTGAAAAACACCAGCCCACTGGATTTTTTTCTCTGTCTTCAAAGACTTTCTTACTCTTTTATTAAAGACATTTCATGTTGTCACAGAAAGTTAAGACAGATGGGGTTTGGGTGATTTTGACTGAACAAGATGAGTAAATTCTTCCTTTTGCTCTGTAGTTAATTCGCGGAGACAGTAATGAAACTGTTCAAAACACATCAGCAACAACCCAGAGGAACACTCTCTAAAAGGAAATGCATCCAGATTATCCATAAGTCATTCCTACACTTCTTGCTGCAGAATACTTACTAATATTGAGTCCTTGTTCAACCCGACCCTGTTAACTGTTTATTAAAAATAGTCAACTCTTTCCAAGGTTACTGAGATTTGAAGTTAAACTTGTCTTTTTAATTCTACTATGTGAAGAATTATAAAGTGTAAACATAACACAATGAAAAGACTTTTGTGGAAACTTCTGTGTAAAACTCAAAAAATTTTGTTTGGCAGCAGCTGACGGATATCTGAGAGCTGATATTTTCTGCACAAAGACTTAGCTTAATGTTTACTATTAGCTGTTTAACGCAACATTTGAAAAGAGTGCTTTATCTGGATCACTTTATGTGAAACAGTACATAGCCTACTTCCTGATGTGAGCAATCATTCCTTATTATTATTATTATCCATCTTAAATGTCAAAATTCTATTTATTTACCTTAAAGACAATGACATGTAGGACTTGGGTTAGCATGAACATTTTGTGGTTAAATAAGTTGTATTAAAGACACAGGTGGTGGCCTGGAAACATAAATAGTTGAACTAGATACCAACTTCTAAAGCCCATTTCCACAAGACACTAATCCTTGATTGTAGCTGAAAACATGAAGAAAGATGGTGAGAAAACAAAAAACTATTCACTTTTAAGTTCAGGTCAGTTGCAGGTGAATTCAGCAACTACGGCACCATGATTGTTTCAACTCTAACAATGGATTTCTTTCGGTTTTACAACTAATAAGTTAGCTAATGAGTCTTATTAGCCAACTGTTCCTGTTAGCAATTTCCAAACCCATAAAGAAGGAGGAAAAAAAGAACAAGGCAAATGTTACAAATGATCTGTTTGACCTCTACAGCTTATATCCGTCCATTAGTTATAGATTGTGGAAGACTGATCGTTGTTGTTGCTGTACGTGTCCGATGTCAGCTGTGATTTGATGCTTTCTTGTTGGTGCAGGCTATAAAGCAGGAAATCAGCTCCCTGGTGTCTCCTTTGTCACACACAGAGAGAGCAGAGATGCACCAAGGCCAACACGGCTCTGCTTTTCCACTCATGCCTCACGTCTACAATTACAGTGAATTAACAGCACAGTATTAAATCATATATGAATTATATACACCCATAAAGCTGTCTGGATTAACAACTTTTGTGACCAAGTTCCAATATTTATACGTTACTTTGCTACATTGCTAAATTTATTATTGTGCTTCTAGAAGTTAAATATCCCCTCACCCACATTCGCTCACAGCAGACGGCTGTCACCAAATGCTCATTGTACAGTTTTTTTTCTGGATTATTGTAGAGTCTTTACCTTACAATAAGGCGCCTTGAGGTGAGTGTTGTTGTATTGTATACAGACAAAAGTGAATTTAACTTATCTCACTAACTCACTGGTCTATTGTTGATTCTACATTATTGCTTCTTCTTTATCCACATCTGTATTTCAGTTTTGCTGCTATTTGCATCAGTTAGTTAGACAATAAAATGCACTGTGATGTACTGTGTGCACAGTCAACAAAGCAGAATCTCAACGGATCCCCTGCATGTGCCACATTACTTGCTGCCCTGAATGTGCACCGAGTCACAGCTGATTCACCAAAATAAAGCACTTTAAATCAGCAAACAAACAAACAAGGGAGTGGAATCAGCCCAATGGAGATTCTTACAAGCTGTTCATCTTTCAGTGCATTTTAAAAAGACTGAGCATCTAATCATCCAAGTGGAATGATTTGTGCAACTAAACAGCAAAACTGAATAAATCTACTGCGTTTTCTCAGATAGTTTTTGTCAGCTTTGCTCCTCAGAACAAAAAGTGCTGCTTTATTTCTTAAGAAACAAATTGCTGGCGCCGTAGGTGCAAATTCCCCGCTTTACAGGGTGTATTTCTAAAAAAAAAAATCTGATAAAAGCAGGACGTTATTATTTACCTGCAGTTAGCTGTCTAAATTTGGTGAACAGGAAGCTTGAAAAGAACCGTAATAAGAGCAGCGTTGTTTTCACTTTAAATGGAAACAAGAAAGGCTGAAGCAGATCCTGAATGATGGCAAGAACAAAACAGAGACATTTGCATCACTACAGTATCTTAGCAACAGATGTATGCCTGTTTTGTACCAAATACAAGGAAGTGGAAGAGCCAGGATGGAGACTGACAGAATGGCAACTATTAAGCCATCTCCCAGAGGACCAGAGGTCCCACTTACTCCGTTCTAAATCAGGAAGCCGCTATATGAATTCTTCTAGAAATGTTAAACTGGGCAACAATAAAATCAAATACTTTTCTGTGTCAGACAGGAAAATTACATTAACAGGGTCTTGTAGACAGTCAGAGGCGGATACTGAGGATGTTTCCCCCCTCTCTAGTAAATGGCTCAGCTTTGCATCTTTGACATTTTAGAAATGGTGTTATGCAAAGTGTTTTATTTGGCCTCCTACTACACATGCAAATAAATACCTGCTAACAGAAAGACTCAACGTATGTACTGTCAAATCTGAACTATTATTCTGTTGGATTTATATAAAAAAAAAACATGTTACAAACTTACAAACTACTAATTGGAGGCAGAATAATAATCTTACCATCATGATTGTAGCAGCTGTAGCATTTATGTATGTATGTATGTATACGTCTGGATGTATCCCATCTCCTCCTTCACGAATGAACTAATCTGAATAAAACTTTGCACAAACGTAGTTGCACATACAGTGATTATTAACATCTATATGATTTTTAAACAGGTTTATGGGGAATTTAAAGCCTTATTTTTCGTATTCATACTATGTTCTCTGTCAGCATCCATTTCACGTGTCACACTCTTTATGTTAGTTAACAGTAGGGCTTCAACGATTCATCGACTAATTCAAATAATTCAATCATAAAAAATTCTCCACACTAATTCTGTGCTCCGATGCTTCGGTCAATGCACGCTCTGCAGCGTGCAACTGTCACTATGGAAACATGAGCATTTCAACCACAACTGAGGCAAAATGCAGACCTGCAATACAAACGTATTCAGGAGCAGCGTTTGAATAAAAGTCTGACAACATTCAGCCCACATGACTCCAGTTATAAACAAAAACACAGAGTCTGTTTGCACACCGCGAGAGCAAAGAGGCGGAGCCGCTACCGACACGGTGAGCACAGGTAGAGTGAAAGACGAACGCGTTTCCAGCTGTTTCTATTAAAATATAAAGATAACCTGTGAACGTGGTCTGATACCAGACTGGTTAGATGATACAGCTTAATGAAGGCTTGTTGTGTTTTTGTTAGTGAAAGTTACATTTTCTGTTTAGTCTAAATTAATTTTATTTCTTTTAAGTTTGTTATTTTACCAAAAGATATCGCGACTATTGGAGAAAGCCTCAAGTGTTCAGTCAAAGAACTGCATGTCTCAGGACTTAGACGCTGGCTTCAGTTTTCACCCTCAGAAGCTGCCACGAATTAATTTCTTGCATTAATTCATCATAAATGTTTATAAACAGTAAAATGAAAATTAAAAAAAACTACAGAAGGAGAAATATCAGTAGCTCAGATTTAAAATCAACACATGACACCTTCAAGCAGTTCAGCTTCAAAGTTGTTCTGTGCTGTTTTAAACGGTGAATGATTTGTATATGAGAACAATGCTGGTTCCTTTGTGGTACTTTACTATTATTTACACATGAAAACTAACTAGGCTAACTTGTAAAATATCAGTGGAAACTGGAGAGAAACAGTGGTCAGTCAAGCTAAACGCACAGAAAGGAATTCAACGCTCCTGAGTGCAATTTTAACCTCATACAACAAAAACCTGTGAGCTGAATATTCTTTACAAACAGAAACAGTTGTCAGAGCATCACAGTGGTGAGCACAGGGTGATATTATTAGACTGTCGCTGGTGTCTTTTCATGGAAGGAACCAAACACCTACCAGCCAATTTCAGTCCACACTGCTTTCAGAATCAAATTTACACCCCTTCCCCTTGTGTGTCAGGCTGTTTAATCATGTGCTGCTCCTCTGCACCACCGCACAGACTGGAGGTGGACTTGCAAAGGTTTTCAACAACCAGTAAACAACACTGTGGACAGTGCGTTTCAGACTTCACTCATTAGCGGCAACCAAAGTTGTCGGACCAGGTGACAGATGGACTGACATGTCTGGGCAACCATGGATACTGAGCCACAGCCAAAACCATTCATAGGGAGAAAAAAGGAGAGGCTTCTGGGTGAATGCAGTGTAGAAAAATACTCAATTTTATGCTCTGACAGTCAGAGCAGTGAGGCTGAACGATGAATTACACAAGGAAACCCAAGTCTTGAGAAAAAGGTGCAACGGTCAAATATTAGTGCTATTATCTAAAGAGCTCAGGGTGGAAGCTGTGGAGTTTCTCCGTCTACCTCGTCAAAGCTGGAGTTTAGCTTAGCAGATCTTTTCTTTATAATATACAACACAACAAATATTTAGGCCTGAAGTACATATTTAATACTTATACACAATTGCTAGGTGCATTAGGTACTAGAGGTGCTCAACAAAAGCACCATATGGAGTGGCAGAGGTAAAATGCACTAACAGGTGCAGTACAACACTACGCTGTATTTGAGTCAATAGAACAAATGACAGGAGTCCTGAAATTCAGAACGCAAAAGGAAACGAATATTTGAAATGAAAGGAGGGCGCACCTCAAGCCTCACAGTTAGATCAACACCCATATATAGGTTTAAAAAAAACAAACAAAAAAACCCAAAAAACAAAACCCACAGTTTCGGGCCTCGGTGCGTTATCACAATATTCCTATGTAGAAATTATGCATTTACATTTTCCCCACTGCAGGTGTGCATTGCAGCCACTCTCCACACACTGTATTTGCAAATTTTAGCTTGTTTAGGACAACACGGCAATGGCATACTGTGAATACTGATTGACTTTAGTGATCTACTGCATTTTTGATTTTATTTTAAAATATATTAATTAGATGCATCATTAAAGGAAATGTAAAATTGAGTATGTAAAACAAAAAAAAATTCAGTATCATCAAAAATACCCAAAACATGTTTCAGCTAACTGTCTGCGTGTTAGCTGGCGGGCTACAGATCTATTTCACATATCTATTTGAAATGACACACAATAAGTGTCAAAGTCTTTAAGCCAGTTAGAACTTGTACACAGATATGCTTTTGCTAGCGATCAGCTAACTACAACTTAGCACAATGAGGCGATTAAATGAATTGGCTAACCTTATCTACTCAATACAGGATTTTGCTACACAAGTTAACATGCACACACTCCATGTTAGCACACATGAAGAGAAAGAAATATAGCTTAGTGTTGGAATTAATCCCAAAAATAAAACAATTCCATGATGAATGAAATGCAACTTTCATATCTGTAGTAGTATTATTTTAGAGGACTAGCAAATGTGGTGCATGCTTAGACAGAGGTTATTTACAACCCCAAAACATCCCTAAACTAAACTGTGGCAGTTTTATATTACCTTCTGCCATCCTAAAATATGTGTGCAAGTTGTAACATCCAGGAATATCTGTATTATTGATTGATATCTGTATTATTTAACCTTTACAATTTTTTTTTTCTTATCTGGAACCAGATTGTCTGGGTCTAATTCATGCTTGCCATTTCCATCTCTTGGAGAGGCTTTTCATACATCAAAAAAATAGTTTTGGGCAGAATGCTTCTGTAGACTGCAGCGCATTTTAATGAGAAATGCTTAATTTCATAATAATCCACACTCTGAATGTACCAAAGACAGCAAAATACTTTGTCCTGTGAGATTAAACGCTGGCAGTCTGACGACTCGGCATGTTTTTCAGCAATAAGAGACTCTCATATGTTCAGAACTCTTCGAGCGCCTGCTGTCTGTTTGGAATTAGTCTCCATGGCAACGGACCAGACCGTCTGGCTTCAGCAAAGTAGTGCTGATGAAGTGGTGTGTTATGTTAATAGTCATCGGAGAAATAAGACCCTGAAAATATACAGTACATTTTGCAAGATTCCCCTATGGACTTGTTAAACTATAATTTAAGCTTAGCATACTTCTCACCTAGACATGTTTATGCAAGATGAGCATCACTGACAGTGAGTGCAAGCATCGGGGGGCAGTAATAGTAAATATCTGGCATGTAGATGGTTGTAACATTAGAATAACTTTATGACTTCCCTCTATCCCACGATGCCTGTGTTTGAGGCCCAAAAAGCTGCAGCGGGGGGAGTTAAACGGCAAGAGATAAAAAGTTCTGTGCCTCACCTTGCCACACTTTGACACTGACTGGCCACATTGGATGGAGTCTGAAGCCTCTCATCGATGCTCAGCGCCTGAGGACCGAGTCTCCTTCCCACCGTCTGTCCAGCTCCTGCCTGCTGGTGCCGTTGCTGCTGCTCCTCTTCATCCTCCATCTCCTCGTTACCTGGCTTCTCCTTCCCTCGGCCCTCACTCTCGTTGTCGCTCTCCTCGCCTAAGATGTCATCCACCTATTATATTTTTGTTAAAAGGAGCTTTGTGAGCACATTTTTATCTTCTTTAACAGCAGCATGAATTCACACTGTAAATGCCACAAATACCCTTTTCATTTTGCATTTTGGCCTCCTCTCAAGTGCAAATTGGATTCATTAATTCCCTTCCTCCACGGAATACAAATTAAATCAACATGTCTTTATTTCTATAAGAAACATCTGGCAAATAATACATAAAGCTCCACTGAATCCTGGGAATCTTTAGTGAATATGGCTGTGAGAGAATGTCTGTTTATGCCCTCAGCCTTTCAGTGAAAATGCATTTAACAAATTCCAACCAAAGATTCGGTACGGAGGAACAGTTACACATCTACAGACATTGTGCATTACTGGAGAACACTGACATAAAGGACACTAAACAAAATACCTAAGAGAAAGGCCCATGACTGCAGCACATAAATTTGGATTTAAATATTTATTTCATGATAAGAATTGTTGTTTTCTTTTATTCATTTAAATTTCAGATCTTTATGTAAGACCACAAAAATTAACAAAGGATGTTATGTTTTCCTTTGGCTCATTTTTATGTGTTTTCCTATTCTCTCTAACCAACACACACACACACACACACACACACTACTAGTTCTTTATGCTAATTAAAGCATGACCAAGAGCAAGGTAATAATGAGGTCAGTCTTTGTAACAGCTGTGAGCCAAAGGCTTCCAGGACACTTTCCTCTCTACTCTTGACTCTGAAATATCAAACAGGAAGCCTATCACGAATATGGTCATCTCAGGTACACAGCTCTGGCTCAGGAAGCCTCACTCATCACCTGCCTAAACCTTTTTTTTTTTTTAAATTGAGGAGCAGCCAATCAGATGAAAGCTGGCTTAAAGGGGATGAGGAGCTACAGGAAGCTTTTTTTTCAGGAAGTGAAAGAACTGAGGGACTGCACCAACATTATATAAGATAAATACAATATATAAGAATTTCTTAAGAGCTGTGAGCCTCCAAAAAGGAAAACATGAAACAGAAAATAAGTGTAGTGGGTGCCCAAATCTCTGGAGAGTACTGCAGCAAGGTAAAGATTAGCACATTTCATTGTTTGCCATTAAATTTCCGATGATGAAAAGCTCTATTAAAGGACTAATTCCTGTTCAAATTATCATCAAGGAGAACCTCGTACATTAGTCTGTTCGGTTGATCCACTACAGATTCTAATTATGCATGTAATTATATCTGGAAAGCACTTTTCCTTTTCCATATAATTGGGTAATATGCTGTACTGTAATGACGGTGATTAAAGTTGGAGGGATTAAAGAAGCTGGAATCAGATGTTTGATGCAGGTACTGTTGTATTAGTTCAAAGATAAACAAAATAAAATAATATTAATAATCTAATTATGTGCTGCTTATTTTATGTCTTCCTTTGTTTATCCTATATAACTCTCATAAGGATTACAGTTTAACATTGGTTTATTTCCTGGCTTGTTAAATTAAATTAGAGAGACGGTTGCACTGTCAAACAGTCAATGCCATACAAACTTCCTGTAAAAATGTCAACTTTTATTTTAATATTTCCATTTTGATGAATTTTATCAAAAAGTTTGATAAAATATTACACTATTTTAAAAAAAACAACAACAAAAAACCAATAACAAAAGCTCATCAATCCTTTATTGTATTAGCTGCTCAATTTATAATGGCAATGGCTACGGACCAACAAACTACCCAACTGGCTGCTTTCAGATCAATAGGAATGAATATAGCCTCAGCAAATGTCCAGTCTTTGACCTTAACAAGCATCAAGCTGAAAGTGAGATTAACGAGAGGGGCGTAAGTCAGGATCACGTCTGACATCAAACCAGGTTTTGTTGGTGCTTACATGAACAACACAGTGTGCCTTGGTTAAGGTAGAGGGTAAAAGTGCCAGTAGTAATAAGTCTGATGTAAAAATGGAGAAAGAAAAATTTTTAAAAAGGAGGTCAGGTTGTTCCTCGTGTTCCATTTGCTGAATCAAATTTGAATCAGCTTAACCCTTTAGGGCACCAATAAATTGCAGTGTAAGACAAATAAAACAGTTTTTCTTTTTATGTCTGTCAGGAAAACAAATGAATATTCATCATTAATTCCTTCTAAAATATGATCATCTCAGTCCAGTCTGCCCACGACGATCTACCATGAAAGCGAACACTAACAATGGTTTAGCCTCGTCTCTGTGGCAGCTGCTAAGGATTTAAATGGGTTCTATTTTTCTGTTACTACAATCAAAATATGAGGGACAGATGGGCTGTTTATTAAAAAGCAGAACAGTGTAAAAAACATTTGTAAAAACTGGCTTAGGAAAGCTATTTCATCTAAATAAAGTTAACATTCTCAGGTTTACAGTTATGATAAACAGACATTTGAACCAACACATATGAGGTTCTGACACTGCAGCTACTATATTTAACCTTGATGGAAACAAGCACTTCACCAGACTGCAGTGTCACAAACAACCAGCCTAAAGACTACGGTTGATGTGCTGGAGGTCCTTCCCGGCTGTGGAAAAGAACAAAATTATAATATACAAAGATACTGGCAGTCAATGATACTACTCCTCAGGCTCCTAGTAGATATACCTGTGGTAACAATTTCAAACTCCTCGTCGCCTTGTTCTCGAGTTATTGCATTCACAAACTCGGGAGTCCACGCTGCCCGCCTGCTCACCCGGCAGGGTGACAACAATACCCTATCGGCCTTTCATAGCTGAGGGGTAAAAAGCTGAAGTGAAACTGACTTTAAAAGCAATGAAAAGCACCAACAGCAGCTTCTTGCACCTCTGCTGTTTGTAGTGAATTCTGTTCCCTTCCACTTCACAACCAATCGGCATTAGATCTACGCATTAAGTCATCCAAATTGAACTGCATTTTTGGAGGACTGAATCGGAGTATGTTTGTGTAGGCTGCAAACCGCTCAGCCATCTTAGGCTCTGTGCAGCCAAATACTTTAGCAAAAAGGACATTCAATTAGATTCTATTTATATATCAAAACTTAAAAAAAAATACAATAATAAAGAGAAAACTTAACAATCACATGACCGCCTTTGGACAAGCACTAACAGTGGGAAGGAAAACTTCCATGAACATATCCAGAGTATCCCGTGTCAGAAAGCCAAAAATGGAGCAATATTTTCTTAATTTGTAACTAAACATGATTTCTCCTTTCTTCCTGATAACTGAACAGGTGTTCAAATGACACGAAATGACTCTACTTAGATTTGGTGCCAACATTTGGAATCTACAACTAGCAAGCTCTCTTTTTCCGAAGACCATCTTCTAAAAAAAGAGCCAGTTAGCCTAGCTTGCATATCTCAGCTCCTAACTTGCTCGGCTAACTAGCAAGTACCAAATTTGCACAATAGTTACCCTAAAATGCTCAACAGTTTGATGAGTAAGACCTACCTACATCACAACACAATGGAACAGGGAGTAATGGCATGCTTATTAAGAAGTTTTGAAGGAGCGTTGTGCTCTCAGTGATACATCTCAGGCTCTGGCTTACAAATGTTGCCAAATCACAGCACATGAAACACCTTCAAATCTGCTCATACTGGCATCAAGAATAGGGTTGAGTGACCTCATTAGTACCATCCCATTATTCCATTATTATGACACGTTAAACTAGCATCTCTACAAGTTAGTTAAGCAAGGGAGCTGAGGTCTGTTTTATCCGAGATCTCTACACAGTGAAAATTACTTTGCAACCACAAACCTCGCACCCCCCTAATGGCCAATAAAAAGAAAGTGGGTTTCAGGTACTTTTCAGATCCAGAAGCTACATATATCTTTAATACAGTCTACCATAAGTAGAGTTACTGACACAAAACTAGAACAAGGCAGATTCAATGTAATATAAATGTGCAAAACAACATTTGATCACTGATCATATCTGTTATTAATCTCTGTCTCTCTTCCACAGCATGTCTTTATCCTGTTTTTCTTCTTTTGCTCCAACTTGTCGCAGCAGATGGCCCCGCCCCTCCCTGAGCCTGGTTCTGCCGGAGGTTTCTTCCTGTTAAAAGGGAGTTTTTCCTTCCCACTGTCGCCAAAGTGCTCACAGGGGGTCATATGATTGTTGGGTTTTTCTCTATATCTATGAAGCGCTTTGAGGCGACTTTTGTTGTGATTTGGCGCTATATAAATAAAATTGAATTGAATTGAAACAATCAGCCATTGGCACGAAGCTAATGGCTGATTGATATTACATTCTACCATTATAAAAGGTATGCCAGTAGAGCAGAATAGCAGTAGTATAGGTTCTTAGAAAACAGGTCTTTATTCCACAGACAGGGGAAAAAGCACAGTATGTATCAATTTAAGAGCAAAACACTTACATGTACTGTGTGTGCATCAGAACAGTTCCTGTCTGCTACTCACCATGGAGCCACTGTACAGAAAGCCCCGTCGGCTTCTGATCATTTCCTTTCAAAGACCAATGTACAGTTCACTCTGTCAAGTAGGGTTCTTACAACCTTGGCAGAAACGGAAGCATTAACAATCCTCACAAAGAGCAAGGCAAACTTCCCACAGATTTTTCTCCTTTTTTTTCTCTCCTGGATATAATCAAAGGCCAACCAAAGAGCCCACCGTCAAACTTTTCAAAGCACAGCACGACGCCCCCTCAAAGCTTGTTTAGAGGCATGCTTTTGGTCTCATCACTGCAAGCTGGAAGTAGTGAGTGAATAAGTTTAGTGCAAGTGCGATTACAGGGAACGGAATCTATTTACAGCTAAATATCTCTGCTGCTAAACTATTGTGTTCGCCTTGTTTTTGACCCTCCCAAAGTTGACTGTGATGATAAATGTGTTCGAGGGAGGTGGCGAAGAGGTGAAGGAAACAGACTAACGACACAAGAACATGTTTTGATTATCACTCAGTCGTAAGATGCAGACAAACCACAGTAAATGTATCGTGTTTTACAGAATAGAAGATCACCTGTGGCAAATATTCTTTTGGCCGTTCACAGGCTGCCAAAGCAGCTGCGACCTGTTGAGAAACACTTCACGAGACATTTGAGTCATCTGGATCCAATTCTTTGAGCCCTGTAAAGCTGAGGTGGCTATTCAGCATTTGTTTTCTTTTTTAACAGAATGATGATAAAATACTCGGAGTTACAAATGTGATTTGATTAGTTACTTGACATCAATACCGGTTTAAAAGCACAGAGCAACAATGAGTATCACGCTCACAGTCTGAAGCAGCAGCTTGGAGCTTTAGATTTAGTTTACCTTTGCAGAGTTGTAGTTCAAATGTAAGCTAGCAAGTTGCAACACCACATTTGTGCTCTGTCCATTGCTGACAGGCATGCATGGCTTCCCAGCAACACTAAAATACGCCCCCCCCCAAAAAAGGCACTTGTTGCAGTGACAAATGGTTAAAACTAGGGTACAGCTGTGCAAAAATAATCTTGCAATAACTGGATCGGCTGGAAAATCTAAAGTAAGGCAAACTAATAAAAGGCACATGCAGAGATGCCCATCTACAAACAAAGAGTCACAAAATATCTGACAGTGACTTCGCTGACTGTTGTTTGTTGATGTTATTTATGAAGGAGCAGCTCACATTTTTTAATATGTACGCTCAGGGCCATCTAAAAATGTCAGCTTTTGTTTTGTAGTCTCTGGCAGGTTGATGGCTTATTTAAAAAAGAAAACAAAGAAACTGCAGGACGCAACATGTGGGGAAAAAACAAAAAAACCCACTAAAAACACAAAGGATACAAAAGCATATTTAAAAGGACCACAAACAGAACAATGACAGCTGTTACTCAAGATTACAGCTTGTAAGCATTAGGATATAGAAATCATTAGGAATTAAGCTGCATTGTTCTGAAAGACAGGTTTCCTGCCATAATACATTTATTCATACAAGACAAATAATTGTTTGGTTTTTTTAAAGAACATTTCTTCAATCATTTGTTTTAATCTCCCTGATTACTAATAATGGGCATCAGCCAAACTTTTATTTACATTTCTGCTTTCAATCTGTGCAGGTCCTACAGTGTTCAAAGCTGGAGCAGCAACACATAGTAATTATACCACAAAAATGCCAATCAGAATCAATACTGGAATTATTAATCAGAAGAAAAAACCCCTGCAGAACTCAGAACCACCTGATCATAAGCAACCAATAAAGCTTTCTGACTGGCAGATGCTTCAATTAATCGACTGACCCTTTAAAATCAAAGTCAGTCAGGTCTTTACATCCAACATGTTGCCTTTGAGAACCAACGACTCAGCTACTGTCTGAGTTGTGTCTCTCTCAAGCACAGATCTAAAATTCCGCTTTTTAACTCTTAACTTTAAGATTCATATACTGAGAAATAAGCCGACAGTCAATTATGATCAAACAAAGGGCAGCAATTAGAAGAAGCCTTTACTTGGGGGAGCACTGAACAGATGTTGCCCGGCGGAATGAGTATTAGCTTGGGCTGAGGTCAGCTTAAAGAAAATTAGCAGCCATTGATCAAATTTCTGCTCTGACATCTTACTTTGCATAAAGTATCTCTTACACCTTACCAGGCTGGTCTTTTACAGTCCACTGCTATTTGTCATTTTGTCTCCATTATTATATGTGATGGCATTTAATAAAGGTTTTTCTATCCATCAATACCAAAGACTTACATGAATAATACCCCAAAATTTTAACAACCTGACATAGATGGATGTTCATTTTAGCCACATTAGCTCCTAATTGAGTAGTCTTTCAAGAAATACATCAACCTCCTCCACCTATGGAGCTACGTAATGTTTTTTGTTTTTTTTTTAAATGCATGGTCTACTGTGAGTTTATTATTACCATCATGTATTAATTTCACAATGCCAAATAAGACAACAGCTTAATCATTATGATGCTAAATAAATTATCACTGCCTTCTGTGAAGATCAGACTACAAGACAAGTGTGATGTAGGTCCTGTACACGTTCTAGCCAATTACACCTTTTCTCTTCTGTCAACAGAACAACCCTTGGTGAATAGCTGCAGACTTGCAACTGCTCTCTATACAAATACATTTTATTAAAGGGTTTTATCATGACTACAGACAACTTTTTCAGTGGTGGTTTAGTTCCTCTTTAATGGTGAAGGAATAACTGAGGCCAATGAAATGGCCTTTGTGAATGTTACTGAACTTTTTATCCAAAATATCAGCTGCAACAGGATAAGGAAAAGCAAGAGACAACAGCAGACGGCTCTACTTGAACAAACTAACCAGTTAACCTTTTCATTAAAGACTTGCCAGCTGATCTAGGAACTCCAGGGTTTCTCCAGTGTTTTTTCAGGGCATCGCAGCCTTAAGTTGACCCCTGTGTTTTTTCTAGACCAGGTTTGGCCAACTCCAGGCCTCACGGGCCGGTGTCCTGCAGGTTTTAGACATCACCCTGGGTCTACATACCTGAATCAAATGATTAGTTCATTACCAGGCCTCTGGAGAACTTCAATACATGCTGAGGAGGTAATTTAGCCATTTAAATCAGCTGTGATGGCTCAAGGACACATCTAAAAGCTGCAGGGCACCGGCCCTCGAGGCCTGGATTTGGACCCCACTGTTCTCAACAAAAGCGATCCTTACAACCCTTAAATTTGCTAACGCTTAAAATGCATCTTATTAGATCTACTGTTCCCGTGAACTGTTTATGCACACACATAAAGACAGCTTGGAAAAAAACCTAGAGATAAAATACAATTGAATAAAGAACAAGGCAAACGTTACGGCTTAATACAGTTGTACGTGTGTGTATGATTGGATGGGTACTTAATAAGGTAACTAAATTATTCATTGAGTCAGTCATATAAAATACCTTTACTGTGACTCTCACTGGTGCTCTTTGTATTGTATACAATCCAGTCTGTAGTCATACCAGTGTAACTGACAACAGATAATGTTGCTGCTGCAGGAGCAGGAGATGGCACTGATCTTTCAAAATGTGCAGCAAAAACAAACAAAAACACAGCAGCATTCCCTCACCAGCCTCAGTCACATACAACTATGAAAGACTTAGCTTACCTTAATTACCAAACAGAAGTGGACAGTAGGGGTGGGTGATATAGACTCAATATTAATTAATTCCAAAGAGCTGCAGTCACAGATGACAAACTTTCTAATTTAAAGTGAGAATCTATTGCTTTAAGCTGCCAGCAGCAGCATTATAGTGCAATAATAGTATATAGTAGTAATATTAGTATAATAACAGCAATATATCCTTAAACCAAAAATAAGTAAGAGAAAAATTGCCTAGCTAGTGTTTTCCCTGGTAATTTTTGGAACAAAGCATAAGGCTGATATGTGGCTGTTTTTCACACCAGGGAACAAAAAAAGCATAGTGTTGCTATAGCAACGACTTTGCTATACAATGTAAACATTTATACTGGTATTATTACGGACAATGTGAGCCTTAGTGGACAGACATAAGCGCAACAGCTAAAACAAAATTACATTAAAAAAATTTTCTTTAATCTTTCCTGATTTATTCTTTATGCCTAAGATTTGTCTTATTCAATCAATTTTTACCTGTGTAAAAATGGCACACCTTTCTTCTCCTCCACTCTTCATTGTGACCTCCACAAAGAGGATGCACCGATGGGAAAAAAAACATCTGACTGACGGATATTTAAGACTGATCCCGATATTTGGTAAAAAATGTCTTTTTTTTTCCTTTTCTATTTATTGACTGCTATAAAAGCCAACATCAATAAATGGATAGATCAGCAGATAGCCAATAAATTGGTTGGGCTCTGAGCTTTACAAACACACAGTTACATTAAGTGTCAAATTAACCGTGTCTGTTTTCTCTTGATTGATCGTTGTAGCTGCTCCAAATAATTCAATTAATTTAATTAATTGCAATCTTTTTTATACACCTGCACACACATATGGCGCTATGTCAACTGGTACATTAAACTGAACTGAATCACACCACCCCAACAACTTTTCTGGACAAAATCCAGTAGTACGTACCCCAGAGCTTAGCTATGAAAAGAACTTTCTTAAATCTTAAAGTTTTGGTGTAGGACTGGTTCGCCTACCTAAAAAAAACATCACTTTCTCTTTATATTAAGGTAACTCACAGGAGAAAACAATATGCCTGCAAGCGCTACAATGTGTGAGGTAGGAATCCAGAGTGGGAGCTCAGCATATTTCTGTGCAGCCAATCAGCAATCATTGTTCTCACCAATTTCTGTTTATGCTGGGTTAGTGTACACGGAGCTCATGTTTTCAGCGTGAGGGCAGCTCATGGAGAACTTTTCATAGCAAAGTCCCAATGAAGAGGGATTACATAAGCTACACCCTGCCAAAATTACCGACTTCATCTCGGAAAGGTAGTCAGAGGTGGTAATAGAGCCGACGGCTGATTGCTGAATGGAGTAAGAGTGTTGATGGCTCGTTCAAAGTGGGGAGAGGAAGATGAGGGCTTTGTGCTGGGTGAGAAAATCCTCACTGGAGACCATCGGGAAAAGAAATTAATGGAAATGAATACGAGAAGTCGATGTGAAGATATTGTGATTGCTAGCTATTTAAAAAAAAAAAACAGTAATGTTATGCATTGGGACCGGTGAATCGGGAGCACAAAGAACTCCAACACCAATCTACTCATACCTGCAGCTGTTCATTAGCTCAGGGTCACAAACCCAGCTCTCATTGTTTTGAGTCAAGGGCATTCCCATCCTCTGCTTGCTCCTCATAAATAAAGGAAAGCTGAAGTGCTCAAACGGAAAAGATGCAGCAATCTTCTGAGAATGAACTTTTTAGAGGCTCTGTAAACAGGAACACGCTGGTTTCTTTTTACCATTATCCAGAAAAGATATGCTAAAAAAGCTGAGGTTAGTCGAAGAGAGTTGCATAAGGCTGAACTGAAAACATTACTGTGAAATAACAGACCCCACGTAGCTTCAGGTGACAGTTTGTGTTATTACTTTTTAGATTTCAGTGTTTATATCAATGATGTGGGGTTTTTTTAACCTTAGAAAAAAAAAAAAACCTTCACCAAGTTGCTCAGAAAGGAATAGAAGCTTCTTTTTTTTTGTTGTTGTTGTTTTTTGTTTTTTTTTTTAATGTGGACCAATAGTGGACATTATGCAACAGCCAAATGAGAGATTTCTGCCAGGCTGCCAAAGACTGGTGCAAATGGAAACTGGACCAGATGGAATATTCATCCCGCTTCAGGTCAAGGGCTAAATGATGGATTCGTGTGACTGGGAGCAATAATTTGCTGGTTGTGTTGGCATGATTCCTGTTTGCAGCATTGGTCTGATTTGATCAGTCTAATGTCTTCTAATTAAATTCTTTAAAAGTTGTGAAACTCAAATTCAGCACCACAGACCGTATCACACACTCAGCTTAATAGGTAGATGATTTCATCTGAATAGATTCACTTCGCTCAAACTTGACCTAATACTCTTTTCTTATAAAGCTACATTGTCTTACTTCCAACGTATGTTTTCTAAGCTCTACTGTGAAGACAATATGGGTTTATGAGATTTCTAAATCAATGCATTCTGTTCTTGTTCACAAACGTTTTCAGAATTGAACTCTGTTTGGATAATGCTATGCTATCAGTGTATGCCCAGTTAGCATGAAAATGTGCTTTGTTTTTGCAGTTTTCAAGTAATTTCACATCTTCCACTTTCCACATCTTTCTCTAGAATGCGAGGCTTGTCAATCAGCTTTGAGTGTGATCAATCATAATAACTTTAAAGACAGCTAACGTTTTATGTGGTTGCAAAGCACATCTTAAGAACTAGTTCTGTCAGACAATAGCCCAGTCCTTAAAAGTTTGACAGTATTCTATAAAGTTGAGGCTAATTGAAGGACGTTTGAGTTTTTCTGTTAACACTGCCAGACAATTATCAGGAGTTAACATGAAGCAGCTAAATATAAGATTTTTTTTAAAATAGTCTTTTAAGTGAGCTTAAACAGTAACCCGAATTAAAAACCTTCAGTGAGTATAAATAGACTGACATTTAAAAACACTAAACTGAGCTAAAATCACAAACAAATTACAAACAAACAACTGAGTTGTTTATTACAATAAATTAAATAAATGACATCACAAAAACTGTCCAGTAAATGTATTAATTGCATGTCCAGAACTAAAAACACATCTTTGCATCAGACATAATGAACCTAAATTTAAGCACTCCGAGTATTTATACGCTATTGCTGTAAGAACACACGTTCAACCACTCAAATCCAAGTTCCCCTACTACATATTTGCTAATGCCAAAAGGCTCAGGACAGGTCTCCATGTCTGAGCATCAAATGCAATTATCCCTCTTGTATTTCCAGATTCTGTAGCATTCATAAATCATTAGTAAACGCTTGGACTGATGTAATCTGAGAACTTATATGATGACAAGTAGCAGTAATCAAGCTAGGGCACCCTGACCCCAAGAGGAGCTTTGCACTGGATTAAAAGTAAACTTGTGACTTTATTGCAAAGAAAATAAATACATTTAAGCTTTTAAATCAACAAAAACGCTCATTGTTGGCCAAATTAAATTTCACAGATTGCAAGTCTTAATACACTATATGTTGAAACTGGTGGGACTGCTATGCTGTTCACATTAAAACTTAAATTACAGGTCTAACTCTGTTCACAGAGAGCAGCAGAGGCTTTCATATACCTAATTCTGCATGTCTCTTTGGCACACATTAGCTGTGGCAGGGTGCAGCACGTGCCAAATGACTCTGCTGGCAGGAGACTGGGTTAAAATGCTCTCTCCTGGGAGACCATCCAAATGGATAAAACAGGTGTTATTACGGTTGGCTGTAGGGGGCTTTTTTCTTTTTCTTTTTTTTTTAATGAGACAGACAGATGCTAATGGTCGGCCTGCTTTTTCTACATTTATTTTCTTTCTTCTTATGATTATCATCTTCTATATTAATTCTAACAAAAATAAATAAATTTTGTTTGCCATGCATATCATATTTTGGGAAATACGACCAAGATCAATACTTGCAGGTGAAGAGTGACTGATGAATGCACTATGGTCTTAGACTTAATGAGCCATGTGCGTGGGGGAGCATGCTACTCCAACAACAACCAGTCTTATTGCTCGCCTGACTTTATAATACCCACATGCTCATTTATTTACTTGATTTAGAATCCTGGAGCAGATGACTGCATAGAGTCTCAGTAATAACATCCAACATAGGACTGATGGTCCACATTCCACATCATTATGTTAGCGAGAGCAATAAGACAAAACCGATTCCAGTCATTTCCAGTCATAAATGCAGCCATCAAGGGCACAGCAATTTCAAAGAAAGGTCATCCAGTTGGTACACGGTTATTTGCCAGGCAGCTCTGCACACGTTGCTCCAGGTAAACTGACACAAACACCACCATGTTACCATTGCTGGCATTTAAATGTGAGGCTGTCCAACTGACTCAAATGTGTACCTTACTTGAGCCAATTAAGTGTGGTTCTTTCCCTCTGCCCCTGAAGATCCAGAGTGTTTAAGAATGTCACAGACTGGCCTTTAGCAAAACAGTTCGAAGAGGATGACATTTGAAATGCAGTGCATCTACAAAGGACCCTTCACTTGAGTCAACTTCTCTACCCCTTTACAGAGCAAAACATGGTGAACGAGGCTTTAAGCTTCACTTGCAAGAAGCAAACAGTCGTTCCTTACAGTTCTACAAGTCTGATAAATTGTAGAGGTGGGAATCACCATACATCCCACGATACGATATTATCACAATACTTAACGCACGATACGATATTATTGCAATTTTTTAAAATATTTTGCGATATTCAGATTCTGTACATAAAGGTAAACTTTATCAATATTCATTTTATCTAATATCAATGAAATAGATCCAGACAACAACTTTTTCTCATCTAACAATAACAATTGCTGCTACTATACAAATAAAGACTACAATCAGAGGATTAAAACTGAGAATAAATTATCAATTATCCACTTTGAACTGGAGGGTTATGAATTCACATTTATAACTAGGCGAAACAAAGGAGGAGGAGGAGTGGCCTTGTATGTGGACAAATCCTTGAAATTTAATGTGGTGGAAAAGATGACGATGGTGATTGATAATGTACTAGAATGTATTACAGTTGAAATTTGTAAAGAAAAAAGTAAAAATGTAATCATTAGCTGTATATACAGAGCTCCAGGTAGTAGTATTGAGACATTTAAAGACTGGATAGAAGAAACATTTATTGAAATAGCTCGCAAAAAAGTTTTCATTTGTGGAGACTTCAATATTGATTTGCTAAACCCAAATAAACATAAAACCACTGAGGAATTTATAAACACAATGCACTGTATGAATCTATTCCCTAAAATTACTAGACCTACCAGGATTACATCACATTGTGCAACTCTCATAGACAACATTTTTGCAAATGACATTGAAAATAAGACTGTAAGTGGACTCCTGATTAACGACATAAGTGACCATCTTCCAATTTTTACAATCTATGATAGGAATTACAAGATCAATAAAATGGACAGTAAAAAAAAGAGTACAGACGAGTAAGAACAGAAGAAAGAATGAATGCATTTAAAAAAGATTTATTGAAGGAAAACTGGGGTGAAGTATATCAGGAACAGGACGTTAATAGTGCTTATAATAAATTCCTTACAATATTTACATTACTGTACAATACCAACTGTCCAATAAAGCAATATAGTAGGAAACAGAAATATATGGACTGTCCATGGATAACAAAAGGTCTGCAAAATGCATGTATAAAGAAAAATGCTCTATACAGAGAGTTCTTAAGAACGAGAACTAAAGATGCTGAAATCAGATACAAAAGATATAAAAATAGGTTAACTAAGGCTACATTCACACTGCAGGTCTTAATGCTCAATTCCGATTTTTTGATCAAATCCGATTTTTTTGTCTCCTCGTCCACACTACAAATAAAATGCGACAGCAAACGCGCTCTAGTGTGAACGCTCAAAGCGGCCCGCATGCGCAAAAGAAGACGTCACACACAACGCGCTCTGTTTAGACCAAGAACAAACAGTATTGTTTGACTGATGGCCGTTAATATAAAGACTTCGGACTTTACGTTTCCCAATTTTTGCTTTAAGTTATTTTGTTATTTACATAATAATGTAAATAACCTAATAATGATCCTTATTGCTGTTTAAGAGAGGAGCGGTGCTTCAAAGGATAGCTGCAGATTTCTGTCAGAATCTGCAGATTATACAGTACAAATAAAATGTTTACGTTGTCTTCCCAACAGTTTCACTGACATCTACACTGGATGGCTAGGAAGCGTTCGCGATGTCTTCTCGGGCGCTGATAATTGGCTTCAGTCTTGTGTCGGTGACGTAAAAGGCGGATTTAATGCGACTTGACCGTTCAAACAGCAGTCGCTTTCTAAAACATCGGATATGTATCGGATTCAGTACCACATACGAAAGTGACCCAGATCGGATTTGAAAATATCGGATTTGCGCCGTTCACACTGTCATAGCATGATCGGATATGGGTCGCATAGGGTCAAAAAAATCGGATTTGATGCGCTTTCGCCTGCAGTGTGAACGTAGCCTAATATACTTAGATTTAGTAAAAAGGAATACTATAAGAAGCAATTAGATATAAATAGAAATAATAATAAAAGATTATGGGAAATCCTGAACAGTGTTATAAAATGTGGGACTGGACAAAAGAACTATCCCAAGTATTTCATTTGTAATGACCATGAAGAATACAATATGGATGTTGTGGCAAATAGTCTCAATGAATTCTTTGTAACTGCTGGACCAAATTTAGCAAGAACAATCACTCATCCTGGGAAAGCACAGGAAAAACCCGATACACTGATTGACAGAAATCCATATTCTATGTTTCTCACAGCCGTTGATGAAAATGAAGTTCTTGAAATTGTCAAAAAATGTAAAAATCACAAATCTTTGGATTGTAATGATATTGATATGATAGTGGTTAAAAGAGTCATTGAGGCTATTATAAAACCATTTACATACATCTGTAATTTATCATTTCAAACTGGTCGATTTCCAGACAGAATGAAAATAGCAAAAGTTATACCTCTATACAAATCTGGAAACAAACACCATTTCACAAACTACAGGCCTGTCTCTTTACTACCTCAATTCTCAAAAGTTCTTGAAAAACTGTTTAAAAACAGACTGGAAAAATTTATAGATAAACATAAACTACTCACTGAGAGTCAGTACGGATTCCGATCAAGCAGATCAACATCATCGGCACTATTAGATTCAATAGAATACATCACAAATTCCATAGACAAAAAGCAATATGTGGCTGGGTTATTCATAGACTTGACAAAGGCATTTGACACTATAGATCATGATATATTAATAAGAAAACTGGAACGTTATGGTGTCAGAGGGGTAGTTTTAGATTGGGTCCGGAGTTATTTAAGTGACAGAAAGCAGTTTGTGAAAATAAATGGTGGTTGCTCCTTATGTATGGACATTGCTTGTGGTGTACCCCAAGGGTCAGTTTTGGGTCCAAAATTCTTCAACTTGTACATTAACGACATCTGTAAAGTGTCCAAAGTATTAAAAGTGGTTCTCTTTGCTGACGATACAAACATTTTTTGCTCTGGTGATGATCTGCAGAATTTATTGGAGGATATGACTAATGAAATAAGTAAAGTGAAGTTCTGGCTTGATAAAAACAAATTATCATTAAATTTGAATAAATCTAAACTTATGTTATTTGGAAATAGTAGTTTAAATACTAATGCAAAGATTCAAATAAATGGTGTTGATATTGAAAGAGTCAGTGAAAATAAATTTCTGGGGGTAATAATAGATGAAAAACTTAACTGGAGAGCTCACGTAAGATATATTCATTCCAAAGTATCACGAAGCATTGCAGTACTAAACAAGGCAAAACAGGTATTCGACAGAACATCACTTCATATTCTCTACTGTTCACTGGTTTCACCATACTTAAGCTATTGTGCAGAGGTCTGGGGCAATAACTATAAAACCACATTACATTCACTTTTTACTCTTCAAAAGAAAGCAATTCGAATCATCCACAATGCAGGTTATAGGGAACATACAAACTCACTATTTTTGCAGTCTGAAATATTGAAAATTGACGATATAGTGAAATTCCAAACAGCACAAATTCTATTCAAAGCAAAAAATAAAGAACTGCCAGGTAATATTCAGAGTATGTTTTTTTTGAAAGAAGGAAGTTATAATTTAAGGGGTTTTTGTAACTTCAAAACAATGAAGGTACGTACTACAAGAAAAGGCTTTTGTGTTTCTGTTCAAGGAGTGAAACTATGGAACAAACTGAATATGGAATTAAAGCAATGTCCAAACATAAAACTGTTCAAAAAGAGTTATAAAAATATGATCTTCTCGATCTATAAAGAAAAGGAAAATATTTAAATTAAGTGAATGTCTCTATTTAAAAACAAACAAACAAAAAATTCATGATGTGATATTATAGTATATAGTATATCAGAAATCTGTTCACTATTTTTATTACAAATTATATCAGTAAGGAAGCTGACTAAATATTCACTGATAATTTATGGGACAGGGGTGGGATTAAATAAGTGTATACTTCTTCCCACTCCCTTTCAACATGTAAATTAATCAGAATGTTTTTTTGTATGTAATTTGTATAGTATATTTTTTTTCTCTCATTTCTTTTCTAAATGTACTTGTATATTGTTCACATGTTGAAATAAATTACCAATCAATCAATTACCAATCAATCAAAGTCTCACACTCAGTCTTTCTCTCATTTCAGTCAGTTTTATTGTTGACAAACTGAACGGTTTGTATTACAGTCTAGTCCAACTTAACTGAATGCAACCATCTGGTACAATTATAGCTATTCTGAACTATGCAATTTATGAAAACTATGCATCCCATTCAGCAACTGAAGAATTTGAAAGTAAATTAAAACAAAATATAATTTTACATTACATAAAAAAGTTTTAAACTTAATTAAAATAAAACATGTCTTAAATTTAGTTTATTGCTGCCAAAAAACAAGTTAAACACATTTGGACAGTGAAGGAATGTCAGGATTCTTGCTCAGAAAAAGGAGCTGATCAACATGCTCTGAAGTCAGAGCATGTTCCAGTCCACAAAAACTTTTTTTTGTAACAAAATATCGATTTCTGCTCTCCCTGTATCGATACATTATTAGCAAACAAAATATCACAATACTACACAGTATCGATTTTTTCCCCCACCCCTAATAAATTGCTAAAGCTAATAATCTAAACTAAAAAAAACCAAAGACCTATCAACGTGCCTTTATTCAGATACTTGGAAACATTTTTTAAACAGTTGCCCCTTTGTAATACTGTGATGTAATATGATTGTAAATGTATTATTTATGGAAATAACACAGTAAGATGATATAAGCGCTATGCAGGATGTAGTAGGATTATCATTTATTAATAGCGGAGTATGTAAAATTTCATTTCATTTCCTTGTCAGTCATAATTTATCTTTAAACACGTACACATCAGGCAGAATTAGTTTAAGAGGTGTTGGAATAGCCCAGTAGTGTGACTTTGAGAACTACAGCCTAGAGCAAATAAAATTATATGCCTTAAAATGTTTAAATAGACCACTTCAAAGTAAACATAAGGGTTTGGACACTGTATTTTTTCCCAAAACAGAGCAAGATTAAACAAATCATTATAAAATTGCCCCCAAATTAATGATTAACTTCAGAACTAATACCACATTTACACAATTGTGTTTTGGGAATAATACTGGGAATCAATTCTGGATACCTTATCAGGCAACTTGATCTTTATCCACTATAGTGCTACATCAGCAAGACGCTGGCCTTTAATTAAGACTGAAAATTAATGCTTGGTCCATGCTGTCATGCTAAAGTTTTAGTGCACATGGTCGTGATAAATGGGAAAAAAGCATGTGCTAGATAAAGACATGTGACTTTCAACAGGAACAGGACCACCAAACCTCACCCCTTCTGTCTTTATGCAAAGGAGGATTAATACTTATGAACAGTTAATTAAATTGAACCCAGAGTCAAACAGGCCGATATCAATCTGCGACCCCTCCGGCTGCTTAGGGAAAAAAGCAATCCATGAATGATTGGCAGGCGGTTGGCTAGAGGTTGCTGACAGAGGTAAACTTGTCTGCACATGAAATTGAAAAGTGTGACTCAAACCAGGAAGAGAGGCCGTTTCTCTTCAAAGTAATAGCTGTGCCTTTTGAAACATATTTACTTTTACTTTAAAGGCACTTGATGTCTATTTGTTTTGCACTAATTCAAGCTTAACTATCGCTTGGCCAGTAGTTGGTGAGTGTTTGGAGACGGGTCAGCATCTTCCATGCAAGCTATGGGCAACTACAGCAATCTCAGCAAACCTGATGGGAATACACGTTTTTCCTAAGCAACCAGAGGCTGTCAGGAAATCGCAGAATGGTTTCTAAGCCTGTATGACCTAAATCTTAGAGCCAACTGCCATAAATGTCTATAATCCCTGATGTTAAGGATGGACCTATGGATAATCACGATCCTCTCCAATCTCAATTTCATCTTGTGTGTCCAACCTGGTTTGCATTCATTGCCAAATCCTGTTTAACAAGACAAACGTTCCTTTGCACTCTCTTTTTAAGGGCAGAAATGTGGGGAAAGTGTGATTTTCAAGCTTCCCCTGGGCATCGAAATATATCCCCCCCATCTATAAGAGAGTAGCTATGAGGCTTTGACACTTCAGAAGATTGAGAAATGGCAGCTCTATCCTCCAGTAGTTCAGCCCCCTACTTCACACAAAGCAATTACAGAGTGCAAAAAGCTCTTATATCTGTAGGAGTTCACAGAGGATGAATAATTAGAATAATCAGAGCAATCCCTACAGAGATATGTGAGCTCATAATTTCACCAAGGTAGAACCAGTGAGAATTACCACATTTGAACAAACTACATTTTCCAAACCTCAGTCTAACAAAACAGTTAAGCTAATTTACTTACATGTTCATCAATGAATGAAAGACAATCATTTCATACTTAGAACACATACATGGTTTTCAAGCACTATACCATCCCTGTTTCAAAACAGCATTTCAAAGACATGAAAGCCATTTTTTCAGTCTAATTACACCAGGTCAGACATAATCATACCAAAGCTCTGACCAAACCACTGACTGCTCCATTTGCAGATTAATAACAAACCCACAATGTTCAGTTTCCATTGGGCTGCAGTGGTTCTAAAATCCAGTCTGTTTTCCTTTAGCCACAGCATCTAAAAGGACCCATTAGATGCCTCTATCAGAAAGAATTATATTGAGTAATATTAATGGTTTTAGTACAATGAACTCTTTGTTTTGTGTGCTTACTAGGGATGGGTACCGGTATCCGGTGCCATGATGGCACCAGTTCTGACATAAACGGTAACCAGACCGAAAAGCAGCGCACATTTTGGTGCTTTTTTTCCTGAGACGTCATACACTTTGGATTCTAGCCATTTTACCTTTCCGAGGATAGTAGGCGGGCCCAGGTACGTACGTTCTTTTAGAGCAGAGCTACAGAATAAAAAGTCTGGCTGTACTTCACAGCAAAGGATGCAAACTCAGCAGCCTGCAACAAGTGCTTTAAGCTGATACTGTGCAAAGGAGGTAACACCTCGAATCTGATGAAACACTTGGCGACGCAGCGTTAGCGTTTTTTTAAAAGCTGAGAAATGCACCGTATTTGATAGCTTGCTGCGAGACCTCACACCGTGCACATCTACTGTGGGTGTGGTGCCTGTTATCGGACCCGGAGTTCGCAACATCCCCCAAGAACCCGAAGAGGCGAGTCCTGGCCACGTTATTACATTAATGCACGTAAGGTGAACTAGCAAACACCGTCATAGTTACATGCGGCTGTCTTCTTGTTTGATGGCAGATACTCCCTTCACCCTGACCAAAAAGGCTAAAATGACCAAAGAAAAAGTGAAAAACAGCTAAACATGAGAGGTTTTTAGACAAAATTGGTGTTTTTTCCATTGATTGAGCACTGCTTCCAGCCAAGAGTGATACCATATATGCTCTATAGCTGCAGAAAAGGCTAACATTGTTATCTTTTTACAAAAAAAAACAGCTAAACATGAGAGGTTTTTGGACAAAGTGTGTGTTTTCCATTCTTTAAGCACCGGTTCAAGCACCGGTTCGAGCACCGTTTAAGCACCGGCACCGTTTCAAAAGTACCGGTTTGGTACTGTATCAGATAAAACCTAAACGATACCCATCCCTAGTGCTTACTGGTAAAAAGAAAATGGGAAAAGATGTACATTTTTTAAAAAAAATCAAATTTCAATCTATTTATTCTTCTTCCAGACAGCAACTGTCCTACTCTAACTCAGCAACTGAACCCAGGCATGAACAGCCTGTCAAGCTTTGGGATTCATGGCATGCGTGTATAAGATGGGTGTTCAGGCAGAACTCTGGGTTGTCTGTTTTGTTAGCCTTTCCAAATCCAAAACAATAGAAAATATAATATAAATGAACTGAATCACTAGGCTATTTATGTTTTACTCTAAGCCATCAAACAACCTTAAAAGCAATGCTGTGCGACATCCAGTGGCACAGAACATTAAAAATACATATGATTTTCTAGCTTAAGTGCCAATGCTAAAAGCAAGCCTGATGGACTAATTAGCATGCTAGCTAACAGTAGCAACGGGGGTTATCTGCTATTCCAACACAAGCTAGTCAGGCCACGTCTTAACAATAAGACGCAGTTGCAAACTATACATCACAATGGAAGCATATGTATATAATTTAACAAATAAATGTTAAATAGCTGCTGGTTTTAGCAGTAGTGTAGGTCAGCAATATATAGAAGATGTGTGAGTCAGCTAAGGATCTATAAGCACATGAAGTGTAGGAGAAAAAAAATAGGGGGAGTGGGGAGTCTGTTTCCTAAAAGGCAAAGCAAAGCAGTTCCCAGGCTGAGTGGTTGCCTGCAGCTACGGAGTTACTTAACCCCAGAATTCAATCGAGTTAATAACCAGGCAGATCATTTTGCATCCCAGTAACAGGAGACAGTTTGTGGTTTAAAGCATGACCAATCACAATGACATCCACATCATTTAATTACATCTAACTAAAAGTGCAATTTCCTTATAGGGTCTATACCCAGATCTCAAGTTAAAACTTTAAGGGTTGAAAGCCACAAAACTATTATGTCATGTACAAAAATCTTCATTGTTTCATTATAAGAAGTCTTAATGCTTTCAATCCAGATTAATCTTTTGCTCATTACTTTATTCATTCACTAGCCCATGAAAGTCACCTTTAAAATAAATAGATTTGCTTGAAAACAATGGGATGGGCAAAGGAAACATTCCTTTCCCCCAATTTGTTTATATACAACAATAAACTACACAAGCATGCTGCACTTTTAAGCAAGGTTAATGAATGTCAACCAAAACAGTTCATTAGTGGGCTGTAAAATAAGAGTGAGTCTGTGAAATGTGCAAAAAGGGACCACAAAGTGTAAAGAGTACCTGAGTATTTTTTTTCCACTACTAAAGATCACAGATAGTATAAAACACAAAAGTAACTTCCAGGCTGAAAAAAGCCAATGCGGCCAAAGTGACTAAAACCTGCATTCTACCCAAAGACCACCAGATGGCGATAGCTGAGGCTGTGACACGTTTATGGCAGAAAAATTAAATTACATCTGTTTTATAAATCTTTTTCCAACTACTTTTCAAAAACGCGGATTACCTGTGTTATGAAACCACAGGATAATTAGTTAACGACTTGTCAACCACACACCAATGAGCGTGTAGTTTCACAGTCAGGTTTTACTATGACGTCACGTTTGCTTCTTCACAACCAAACGTTGTGAGCTACATCCATCTTTCATACTGTCAATGTTAGCGACACATTCCATTTTTTTTTATTAAAAAATGTTCATGGTGCAGCTTAAAGGTGAATGCAGTATATATATTAACTACAAAGAAATACAAAAGGTTGCTTTATTTTTTTCCAGAATTCTTACTTTTAACTTCCCTTTAATCATATTCAAAGGACAAATGAATCTAGCAGTAACCCATGCAGCTTTCCTGTGAGAAATTATCATTACATGCAAAAGAAAATAATCGCAATAATCCACCACTGACCTCACTTCAAACGTGGCTTGTCATACCCCATGTGAACAAGCCACATAGCTCTTTCACTAGAATAATCGCCCACCGAGAGGCTCTTGGCAGATCTCAAGGATCTGCTCTGCACTTTCCCCCCCTGCTGAAGCATTAGAAGAATTCAGAATTCCATTATGGAGTATTACCAAAGAGGGAGCTGAGCTCCCTGACATTAGTAATCACTTCACCTGCCTCGTGAGGCCAAAACTACAAAATGCAGTAAGCAGACAGAAGTAATAGTCTGTGGAAAAATTTGAATATCAGATGAAAGGTTGTGCTCCTGACGTTTTGACTGCTGTGAAAGGTTCCATTATATTTACCATTTGATAACATTTAACTTTTGTTAAATTTGCAAATTTTGCAACTTTTGCAAATGTTTCCCTGTCTATGCATTTGAACACAGCAGGAAAGGGCTGAAATATGTGCAGCATTTCCACTTCTAAATTGATGTCCCTCATTTGCAGTGCATAACTGTCTGACAAATATGGTGACATTATCAAAAGAACTAATGAGCTCAGAGGCATACGTGTTTTGCTGGATTAGATTTGGAGAACCAGTTTCTGATTTCCATTCCTACATCCAATGCAAAGCAATAACACTGCAGGTAGATGCCTGCTGTGAGTATGGTATGGAAATTTATTTCACAGTCACTGCTGAAATGAAACCATTTAATTGCCTCATTCCTTGTACAGAGAACTTTCCCTTTTCACAGTGTCTGTCACTGTTGGCGCAAAATGGCACAAGCCTATTTTGAATGTGTGTAACAGACTCATTAAACATGACAGATTTCTGTAGACTCCCTAGTCTAGCTCAAACGCCACCAGGTCGAATGCTGAACGAAAGTTTCGTCCGTCCTTACCTCTTTGTCCATGCTGTCCAGGTCCTCCTTGCAGAGAGTGTATAGCGGCATTGTTTCTGACATGCTTGGCTGTCGTTTCCGCCGAGATGGTCCAGGCTGCTCATCATCTTGGCCAGACTCTACTCCCTCGTCTTGCTGACTCTGGGAGGTTCCCCTAGGGTACACAAGTATAAAACAAACGTGAAACACTGAAAATACAAATAACTTTGTCCAAATGTGGTAGCTACATTTTATTCTGAAATTGGTAGTGGGTACTACATCAGAAAAACAGTTTTTAATGGCATCTGTGGTCTTTAAATGCTGTGCTGCTCAGATGTCACATGAAAGTGTACAATGGCCTGAATATTAATGAGAAATACACAACACTGTTATGTTCTATTATATTTCACTACTTTATGTTTTTATAGATGCACCTGCCTGCCCAGAGACCAGTGTATACACTATATGCTTGGGTCAGGTGTGATGTTACAGTGAGCTGGCTAACTACCTCCATGTTTGTTATTACTGCAGCAAAATGTTAGTTACATAATTGCTTTGTCACTTTAACAAATTTACTTGTTTCAAAAAATCTGCAGTTTGATATTATACTACCATAATAACCATGCAAGCTAGCTTTTCCACTCATACTGCCATAATGTCAGGAAGTAAGGTATCGTTGTTCAGCTGGGTATAACGTAGGCATGCTGCACAAATTTGGCAATGGTTAGTTCCCCAATTCCTTATTTGCAAAACAGCCACCTAAGTTACTAGACCAGCACATGAAATTGGATGATTTAGCTGACCTTATCTATTCAACTAAATGTTTTAGGGAAATCACTTGTAGTTTGTCCGTTTTAGCAAACAAGCTAACATCAGCCTAAACATCAGAAAGACAGCTCCAGGCTGGATTTGATCCTGAAAACCCAACTGACCCTTCACAGAATGCCCTGCTCAAGTCCAACATACTGTTATCCTGAGGGGTAAAATATATTTCTATTTCTTGCAAATGTGATGTCAGGTTACCTGCTCACTCAATGAATTTGTTTGATGCCTTACATAATAATTAGCTGGTTAACCATAGCGACTATGTCATTGAGTAATGAGGCTATCGAAAGCCAAAGCTAAAATGTCTTTTTTGGCCTTGTGCAACGTGAGTGCTGGAGTCTTTATTGCACTGGGAGCTTGCTGCTTGTTGACGTTTGTGATTACTGGCATCCATTTCTAAGCTGCTGTTAGCGTTTCTCACTGTTGATTGGGAGAACTGAAAAGAAGCATTGTCACATCTTTTGGATTTTCACAGACAATTCATCGAGCATCCTTCACACTGAAGTTATTCCATGTGCTTTGGAGGCAACCAACAAAGTCAGGGAAGGTCTCTTCAAAAAAATAAAAATAAAAATTGGATTAGAGAGGATATCTACATCGGGATTAGTTTGTGACATTTCTTTTAGAACATTGAGACGATGACACTTTTTCTCATTTCTATAAAGATGCAGATTAACACAAAGATTTTCAAAATTTAGATAAGAGAAAAACAAACCGAACCAAACGAATCACCTTCCAGGCACAAGGATGAATTAAAAAAACAAAGAGTATCATTATCATTTTTCTGTCATATTTTTCTCATTTTATTCTTGATGCTGTATATGTTATAGTGATATTTACAGGAAATGTCAGGCACCAGAATTAGGTTGCAAACACTGTACATAATCAGCTCATAGACAAGTAGGTGTAGGCGGTAAAAGGGAGTAGACCAGTCACAAAACACACAGATAGGCTTTCTTCTCTGTAACGAGGGCCCAGTAGATGCAAATGGGAAGACAAACTTTTCTACGGTTCCTCTTGGCAGTGCTTAATTGAGCAGATCTTCTTTGATGATTCAATCCAAGGTTATGCAACTTCCTGAAAACTCCATAGTGCCTCTAATCTATGAATAAAATGAGCCAATTTTCCGCTTTAGATGATTAATTACAGAGTATGATCACAGATATATTCAACTTAAAAACACTTTGAGCTGCTATTAAAAGTTGGAGTCTGTAATTTTCTGGCGTTATTATAAAGCATGCAGGTCAGCGTCTGCATGTGGCATCCCAATGACAAACTGGCAATGTTGGTGACTGATGAATGACAGAGTGACAGATCAGAGGTGAACTGTGAAGCCATCCTTTCACCTGCCACATTATTGCTGTCAAACAAGGACGCGACTGGCAATTCTGATCACTGCATAGGGAGAAAACATCTGACTGCCCTGAATTCAAAAATGTAAACAATACAAGGTGGGAGAGTTGTCTGGGAGGTGAAGCCTCCGTGGCTGATGATATCCCTGACCATCAAAGACCATCAGTCCACACAATAACAGGGTGTTGGAGCCTTTTTATTATTCCTCAGTTGATGGCTAAGGAAGCTATACATCTCCAACGGGGGTAATTCATGTAGTAGACTATCACTACACTGGCAGCTGCTTTGGTTTACAAAGAAGGTAAAGATTAAATGAGAGTCAGGAGTCAAAGGAGTACACTGAAGATCTAATATAAAAGAGTTGTCTTTAAGCAGACTGGCTTAATGTGGAAACACTGAGCCACTTTTCTGAAACTGTAGGTACTTTCATAAGACGCTTCAGAGTTCAGCACTAGTTTATGGCAGTATTATAGAAATGGAAAACCAACATATTTAAAATGTAATGATATGATTATTAATACTTTGATAGAAGTGCTCCACGCTCTATTAAACTGGTGCAATGTTGTTGCATTGAGGTTGTGTAATTTGGTATATTACATGATGCATCATACATGGTGTATGATCCCCCATGATCCCTCACAAAATATTGTTTATTTCACAGTAAAGTCCTGCAGTACCTGAGACCAGACTGCTCTCTGGGATCAGAGAGCAACAAAGATCCTGCCGTGTGGAGGTAGGCTGATGGACGGGACACTGCAGGGCCCCTGCGAATCAGTTTCCCTGTGATGGAGTCATATGTGCGAACCTCTGGAGATGCAGGTGGAGTTCTCAGGTGGATGGGTGCTGGGTGGAAAATAGGTTTCTGCAGGGAGCCCTGATTGTCAGGGAGAAGTGCTGGACTGTTGCTCCTTTAATCAGACCAAAAATAAAAAGGAAAAAGAAAAATAGTCAGTGAAGTTTTGGGCTTCTGCAGTTAGTATGCTTTAAATCATCAATTGGCTGGTTTCCATAAGATCACAACGCCCTCACCGTGCTGTCTTAGAGTAATCCTCCTTCAGTGGGTAGAGCTGCTCCTCCACCCTCTCCCACCGTTCTAGACAACTCCAGAGCCAGTCTGGGTTGACAACGTGGAGGTGCTTGCAACCTTGTGCCTGACGGACCTTCTCGGTGCCTGGATGACAGAGATGGAAGAGAATGCGAGCGAGTTTTGACCTTACAATCGAAAGCCATTACCAAACACGCACTCACTCTGCGTCTGCTGAATAATTCAGATAGATGATCCCACTTTCCCTACTGGAAAGCAGAAAATAATTACCTGGCCAATATTTTTTGAAAGATAACAAAGGATCTATCTCTTGGAACCACCGGGGTCAACATCCATTCATTTTTCTTTTTTTCCCTGCCAAATCTGGGCATAATCCAACTCCTAAAAGTCAGGTTTTATTTGATAAAGTGCTGAATAACACTACAGACACAAAGACATCAGACTGAATTACTGAGTGCAGAAACTTGTACTTGATGTACAAGCTGAATGCTTGAGCAAAGTGAGCAAAGCTGCAGTTCAGCTGTATTTTGCCAGATCTATTTACATCCTGGTCAACATACTACTATTTGATAGCTACAAAACTAAGATGTATCAAAACAAACTAATCTCTACAATTTAAATGTCCAATGTCAAACAGCCAAAAAATGCTCTCAGTGGAAAGATGGCTTTCAAGAAGCCATTCTTAAGGAGATGAAATAGGAAAAAAAGGCTGAGGTATGAAAAATTACACTTGATCTTTACTGAAAATCAACCACAGCAGGTCTTACTGAGTGATGAATTCAAATCTGTAATGTCTAAATCTAGTCATCATCAACAAATATGGAGGTTGTAAAAAGAAAGGTATAACAAAGCTCAGGCTAAGATAAATATCTCTTATAATTTAAACTGTGAATCAGCAAAGCTACGCTAAGTAGAAGAAGAATAACAATATGGAGCTATGATGAGCAACTAAACAAGTACAGCTGAGTTTTTGTTTATAAACCAATATGACTGACACGCAGATTTATGCATTAGAATTCACTTTTGATGACCATTAATGTTTGAAAAAAATTATTACAGTCTATCAGTAGCTGTTGAGATATTTGCGTCTAGAGCAAAGCTGGAATGGCAGAGACTGCCAGGATTATAGTCACAGTTGCCATGGCCACTTCAAATCCACGTGGCTATTTTTTTTTTGACTCAAAATGAACTTTTAAAATGATTGATCTGACAGTTTAATTTTTCTGATACCATATACCCTTAACAGCTTTAACAGCAAAAATAAAACTTAACTCCGAGTTTGTATGTGTTTGTGTTAGGGGCCCATCAAAGAACAGAGTCTTGATGGACAGGTTTAATGGAGGAGAACGTGGGGGACATAAACAGCTTCCTGCTGTACCCCATGTCGTTAAGTGGGCATAGATGTTAAAGCTATGATTATTTAATCACTAACTCTCGTAGGATGTGTGTCATGGCTGCCCACTTTGCTGTTCAGCCAACGTAACAGGCATTTTCAGAAGTTATTTCCAGTTAAGTATCCTACTGCATATATTCCATCTCAGGCTATCCTGGTGATGTATGAGGTGACTGATTGCCAAGTGCTGCTCTCAGCAGGACTGCATCCCAGGTTAACAGTGCCACTTCCTATGCTTCTATTCACATGGTAAACTTGATTGGTGGCAATGGAAGCCGTGAATCTACAATTTCCAAGCTGGGTAAAGGGACTCTGACATAAAAACATGTTTCTTTCACTTCAGTAGGTCTAATTAGAAAAAAACAAAGTGTATGAATTTCACTTCATTCATTTCATTTCACTCAAGTAATGTTACTTAAATCTGTATGTTTTTATTTTTAGCACAACATTAAAACAAACTTTCATATCTATTCACGTATGCACTTCATTCCTGGGGAAACACTTTCTTCCATAAAGAAAAGCTGTATAGCTATGACAATACATTTTTCCTCCATTAGTCATTCATTGTATTTACAATTACATCTCTAAATGTTAGTTTTCGTTGATGCTGCATTCTTGCATGCATGCTCATATGCATGTCAGTATAATCTAATCTCACTGATAACCACCTTACTGAGTTTCTGTTTCAGCAAACAGAGCATGCTGCTGCAGCTTCATTGGTACTGATGCAAAGAACTAAACCATGTTCGTAAGTTTAACCAGAACTCGTCACACCAGCGCACTGCTTAACTGTATGCCTGACCTCTACGATACATCAACTCTAATGACACTTTATTCACTGACATTTAAACAAGCCTTACGTGAGCTTTCTTAAATTCACCATTCACCAAATGTCACCATTAGCAAACCATAATTTGCATTAATCACACAGTTCCAGCATATTGTTACCTTAAAGAAAATCACTAACTATATCTTGCTAAATAACAGGTCAGAAAAAGAGTGAAAGGTAGCAGGCGTTCAGCACTTGAAATCCACTCTTTTTTGGAAACGCTTGAAAATAAACCCATAAAAACTGAATTGTCAGATTTAACTAAAGCTGAGAACACTATGCACAACTATTAAGAAGTAGGGTTGAAACTAGTGATTATATACATAATCACTCCATCATTAATTAAATATTCCTTAAAGGAATAAATCAACTGAGAATGAGATTGCCCCCTGTTGTCCATTATGCGTCCCAGGTTTAAGGGATCTCTGCTTCACGCTTATGGCTTCATCCATCTTTTAATACAGTACATGTAACTTGCGACATCACCACTCAGTACCAGCAAAGCCTATACACTATACTTTAACTAGCACGCATCTGTACATACCGGCTCTTGCTGCAATGAGATGTGTTGTCCGATTGGGATTTTGTGCACTGAGAATCAGATTCTTGCTGATCTTGGCCCCCAGCGCTTTGGCATGATAGTACTCACGGGTTCTTTCCATGGGGTAGTTAGTGGGGTACAGACCACTGAATACTATCGTCGTCCCCTCCAGTGTCTTGCTTTTCAGCTCTGGGACGATCTTCCGAATGTCCGGAATTTCAGAGGCCTCCTTCCTCAAGTATGCCTCATAGCGGGCGTAATACTCTGCATGGATCCTTTCAAGCACCTCCTCTAAATAGATGAGATGATCGTCCTGGTCATTATCAGCTTCTTCCTCCTCTTCCTCGTCATCTTCCATACTCTGATCCAGCAGCTCCTCGCCCATGGTAACACCAGACTGTTCACTATTCTGGGACTCTGTTTCTGGCTCTCTCCTATCTGAGCAGCCATTTCCGAGCTCGGGGTCAGGCAGAAGAACTGAAGGCTCTGGTGAGTCAGAGCTGCTTTCACCTTCAGCTCTGCCTTTACTGTCCTCTTCCTTTGCCCCATCCTTACAAGCAGGTTCTTGCGTGGTTCCTTCCTGACCGGATTCCTTTGTCTGGCCAGACCTACTTTCACCGTCACTCTCTGATGAGGGGGGCTTTTCTGTAATGGAGTCACTGTCACTGTCACTGGAAAGGTCAAAGTCTAGGTTATTGGACTCATGTCTTGGTGCCGATGAGTTTGCACCTTCCTTGTCCTCTCGCGTCCCATTTGTATCGTCTTCCTTAACATTTGTAATCTCATCTCTCTGGGTGTCCTTGGATTCTTCCACAGGTTTTGTTTCAGTCTCTGAACCTTTATTTTGTCCCGATTCGTCCTCATCCGCTGTCGGGTGTGTCCGTTCTTTTGATGGCATGTCCTGAGAAGACTGAGGTGCTATGGACTCTTCCTTTCTGGAAACATTATTCTCCTTTGCCCTTTTCCTGAGGCCATTATTTTGCTCATCGACACCAAGCGTCCCTGTTTGTTCTGTGCTCTCTGCTGGTCGACTCGAAGAGCCTCCTGCTGGAAAAACACATAGAAGTTTAAAAGTATTCAAGGACACACGAATTAGAACCTAGAGGTGGGACTACAGTGAGATCAGCTTCTGATTCCCAAAAGTTACAACAACAATTAAAAAGGTGAGTTAAGGACTTAGCTACTGCCAGTGGTCATCAAAGATTATCTTCTACAACTGATGTGCTCAACAGAGGTTGTGCATTGATACTAGAGTTGCAGTACTAGTAATGGAGTACTGACAGCAACAAAATGGTAATGAACTAATGAATAAAAGAACTGTGCTGGTTTATAAAATTCTTAGAAAACAAATTCATAGAAAGATGGAATGTGTTTTTTTATTCTGTCCATTATGAAAAAAGTGAAATGGGCAATCAATACATTAATTAATATTTTTCCCCATCTCACTCCAAGTATATTATTTTAATTTTTGCCCCCCAAACATGTGCCTTACTTCCCTAAAAAAACTCACATGTTGGTGAGGTGGTGTATTTCAGGACAGGATCGGGTCTAAAGTGTTTTTTCATTATTGGTGGAACGATTTCGAGGATTGTATGGCTAGCTAGCTGATTATTCTTCACTTCCACCATGCTAAAGATATTTGGGACATGTCAGCACATCATTTCATTTGCCAACAGTAGGGTGGGTATTAAACCTGGTTACCAACTGAGTTACATTAGTACTACTGAGTACCGATTAACTTAATGATTCCATTGTTGTTAGGTACCAGAACACACATGGGTAGAGGAAGAACAAGACTGTATGAAATCCCTGGTGAAGAGCAACATGTTGAAGAGCAATAAAAATGTCTCAGGTGTGGTTAAACCCTATGCAGGCAGTGCTCTCTGCACCATTTTAACCTGCATCATTTTCCTTTTTTTGAACCACATAACTTTATTCGAGCTGATGGTTACATGTTTTATATTAATTCTGGAAGGTCTGTTGCCCTCTGTTACGGTTCGGCGTTGGCAGTGTATTGTTTTAGGCGTTTTGTTTTGGCGTGACTGTTATGTGTTTCCTGTTTTACTTTGAAAGTCTGTGTTATCTTAGTGTTCACTTTACGTTTCCTTGTCTCGTCAGGTCTAATTTGCCCCAGCTGTGTTTCCCTCCTGTGGTCCATTCCCTAATTGCTCCTTCTATGTATTTAAGCCCTGTGTTTCTGTATGTCATGGTCGCGATCTTCCCCCCGTTGTAAATAGTTTGACGTCTTGTGTTTGGTGATGTAAATAAATGTCGTATCTTGCTTTAAATCTCGTTTTGGGATTATTTTTGTGGAAGCCCGTATTAGTTTTTTCTCGTGTGTTTTTGCCTTATTTTTATTTTCCTGCGTTGCACCCCGGTTGCCTAGGCCGGGGTGTAACATATGGGGGCTCGTCCGGGATTGCCTTCGCTGGGGGGTCCGGGGACTGCCCCAGCCTTTGTCGTCTGCTGGAGGGTCCGTGGGACCGCTCCAGCCTTCATTCGCCTTCGCTGGAGGGTCCGTGGGACCGCTCCAGCCTCCGTCGTCTGCTGGAGGGTCAGTGGGGCCGCTCCAGCCTTCATTCGCCTTCGCTGGATGGTCCGTGGGACCGCTCCAGCCTTCGTCGTCTGCTGGAGGGTCCGTGGGACCGCTCCAGCCTCCGTCGTCTGCTGGAGGGTCAGTGGGGCCGCTCCAGCCTTCATTCGCCTTCGCTGGAGGGTCCGCGGGCCGGTCCAGCCTTCATCCGCCTTCGCTGGAGGGTCCGAGGGACCGCCCCAGCCTTCGTCGTCTGCTGGAGGGTCCGAGGGACTGCTCCAGCCTTCATCCGCCTTCGCTGGAGGGTCCGGGGAACCGCTCCAGCCTTCTGCAGCTGGTGGGCTGCGTGTCCGTGTTTGCAGCTGGTGGGCTGCGTGTCCGTGTTTGCAGCTGGTGGGCTGCTCGTCTTCGCTGGAGGATCCGGGGGACCGCTCCAGCCTTCGTTTGTCTTCGCTGGAGGATCCGAGGGCCCGCTCCAGTTTTCCGTTTCCACTGGAGGACCCGTCCAGCCATCAGCGTCGCCTGCGGGACGGCGGCCGGTGCCGTATGGGCTGGACGTGGAACAAACATTTTTCGTTGGGGTTGTATGTTTTAAATGTTTGTTTTTGTGGGTGGGGGCGTATGTTACGGTTCGGCGTTGGCAGTGTATTGTTTTAGGCGTTTTGTTTTGGCGTGACTGTTATGTGTTTCCTGTTTTATTTTGAAAGTCTGTGTTATCTTAGTGTTCACTTTACGTTTCCTTGTCTCGTCAGGTCTAATTTGCCCCAGCTGTGTTTCCCTCCTGTGGTCCATTCCCTAATTGCTCCTTCTATGTATTTAAGCCCTGTGTTTCTGTATGTCATGGTCGCGATCTTCCCCCCGTTGTAAATAGTTTGACGTCTTGTGTTTGGTGATGTAAATAAATGTCGAATCTTGCTTTAAATCTCGTTTTGGGATTATTTTTGTGGAAGCCCGTATTAGTTTTTTCTCGTGTGTTTTTGCCTTATTTTTATTTTCCTGCGTTGCACCCCGGTTGCCTAGGCCGGGGTGTAACAACAATTATAAACCTCTCACTAATAACCCTCCTGACATTTCACACTCCTAGATTTTTGCTCAGGAAGCGCTGTTCCAATTCAATTTCCCCTTTTGGCAAACACTTCTTGGAGCAGAGTCTTCCTCTAAGACAAATTGAGGTTGTGTACACTGAATCACTCCGGTGAAAGCAACTCGCTTTGTGCTAACCAATCAGCAGCACAGAATTAAAAAAGAAAAATTTGGAATCAGGTTGTCATGTTTTCTTCAAGCAAAGGAGTTTATCATTTTAATAAGATAGAAAGATCTACTGCAAACTTCGAATGAGGTTCCTTGTTCAAACAAGCATGCTGTATCACTGTGACCCACAGGGCTGGATGGACGAGAGAGGGCAGTGAAATAATCTGAGGAGGCAGGCCAGTGTGCATCAGCCATCAGAAAGAGAATTCAGCAAATTAAATAGTGAACAAACAAACTTTTCAACAAAGGCTAATATATTCCAAAGTACAAAGAACCAATTACTCTGACATTATGTGATGCATTTCAAGCTTAGAAAGGTTGACAATTGCGTGGTAAGAGCAAGAACTTTTCATTTAATGTAACTGGAACTCACCCATGATATAACCCACACAGCTCTGGTCCTATATTGTTATTTATTTATTTATTTTTATTTAGTGATATATCAGTTAACCATGCAATAGGCTAAGCTTCAGCTGGACCACAACATAAACGGCTCATTAAAATTTTAAGATCAATCTTTATCATATTAAATTTTTTTAATAGAAAATATGGCTGAAATCTTCTGTGTTTGAATCAGTGGGGTTTATAATATAAACAGAAAAGTAGATCTACTGGGGAATAAATATTTGAGAGCAATATCAAATGCCTCAGAGCTTTGTCCACTATATTGCTTTAGAATATTGAACTACCACCTGGTCTCTGATTTATTCATAAATATAATGTGATTGAAAAATGGTGCATCACAATTCAGCTCAGCAGGACGGCAGAAATTAAGTGTTTGATACTCACAATTTCTTCAATGAAATCAGGATGCCAACATTGATAGTTCTGGTTGTCTGGGTAAGATAAGTTGGTTGTGCTAGTTTTGGCATGTAAATATGCTAAATTATTAAATAAAAATTTAAAAATAGCACTGTTGATGTCAGTGTTATTAGTTCTGAAGACTGGCAGTATAAAAGAAGAACATAGCTTCTTGGTCCTTGAAAAGTGACAAAGTCAGAGTACCCTTGAGCCAACAATCCCTTTAACGTTAACTAGTAATGACTTCATGAACTTCTTCACAAATAAAATTCTTATCATTAGAGAAAAAATTACCAATAATCATCCCACAGATGTAGTATTATCTACAGTTACTTTCAGTACCATTGATATTCATTTAGACTCTTTTTCTCCAATTGATCTTTCTGAGTTAACTTCAATAATTACTTCCTCCAAACCATCAACGTGTCTTTTAGACCCCATTCCTACAAAACTCCTCAAAGAAGTCCTGCCATTAATTAATGCTTCGATCTTAAATATGATCAACCTATCTCTAATAATCGGCTATGTACCACAGGTCTTCAAGCTGGCTGTAGTTAAACCTTTACTCAAAAAGCATCTCTAGACCCAGCAGTCTTAGCTAATTATAGGCCAATCTCCAACCTTCCTTTCATATCAAACATCCTTGAAAGAGTAGTTGTCAAACAGCTAAAAGATCATCTGCAGAGGAATGGTTTATTTGAAGAGTTTCAGTCAGGTTTCAGAGCTCATCACAGCACAGAAACAGCTTTAGTGAAGGTTACAAATGATCTTCTTATGGCCTCTGACAGTGGACTCATCTCTGTGCTTGCCCTGCTAGACCTCAGTGCAGCATTCGATACTGTCGACCATAATATCCTATTAGAGCGATTAGAACATGCTGTAGGTATTACAGGTACTGCACTGCAGTGGTTTGTATCATATCTATCTAACAGACTCCAATTTGTGCATGTAAATGGAGAGTCCTCTTCACACACTGAGGTTAATTATGGAGTTCCACAGGGTTCAGTGCTAGGACCAATTCTGTTTACATTATACATGCTTCCCTTAGGCAGTATCATTAGAAGACATAGCATACATTTTCACTGCTATGCAGATGACACCCAGCTCTATCTATGAAGCCAGATAACACACACCAATTAGTTAAAGTGCAGGAATGTCTTAAAGACATAAAGACCTGGATGGCCGCTAACTTTCTGCTTCTTAATTCAGATAAAACTGAGGTTATTGTACTCGGCCCTGAAAAGCTTAGAAATATGGTATCTAACCAGATTCTTACTCTGGATGGCATTACCTTGGCCTCCAGTAACGCTGTGAGGAACCTTGGAGTCATTTTTGACCAGGATATTTCCTTCAACGCACATATTAAACAAATATGTAAGACTGCTTTCTTCCATTTGCGCAACATCTCTAAAATTAGAAATATCCTGTCTCAGAGTGAGGCTGAAAAACTAGTTCATGCATTTATTACTTCCAGGCTGGACGACTGCAATTCATTATTATCAGGATGTCCAAAAAACTCACTGAAAAGCCTTCAGCTAATCCAAAATGCTGCAGCAAGAGTCCTGACAGGGACTAGAAAGAGAGAGCAGATTTCTCCTGTATTGGCTTCCCTTCATTGGCTTCGTGTTAAATCCAGAATTGAATTCAAAATCCTGCTCCTCACATACAAGGTCTTAAATAATCAGGCCCCATCTTATCTTAATGACCTTGTAGTACCATATAACCCTATTAGAGCACTTTGCTCTCGCTCTGCAGGCCTACTTGTTGTTCCTAGAGTATTTAAAAGTAGAATGGGAGGGAGAGCCTTCAGTTTTCAGGCCCCTCTTCTGTGGAACCAGCTTCCAGTTTGGATTCGGGAGACAGACACTATCTCTACTTTTAAGATTAGGCTTAAAACTTTCCTTTTTGCTAAAGCATATAGTTAGGGCTGGACCAGGTGACCCTGAATCCTCCCTTAGTTATGCTGCAATAGACGTAGGCTGCCGGGGGATTCCCATGATGCATTGAGCTTTTCCTTTCCAGTCACCTTTCTCACTCACTATGTATTAACAGACCTCTCTGCATTGAATCATATCTGTTCTTAACCTCTGTCTCTCTTCCACAGCATGTCTTTTATCCTGTCTTCCTTCTCTCACCCCAACCGGTCGCAGCAGATGGCCCAGCCCCTCCCTGAGCCTGGTTCTGCTGGAGGTTTCTTCCTGTTAAAAGGGAGTTTTTCCTTCCCACTGTCACCAAAGTGCTTGCTCATAGGGGTCATATGATTGTTGGGTTTTTCTCTGTATCTATTACTGTACGATCTACTGTACAATATAAAGCGCCTTGAGGTGACTGTTGTTGTTTTTGTTGATTTGGCGCTATATAAATAAAATTGAATTGAATTGAACTTGACATATTAGTGGTTGAGGTTACGGGAGCCTCGTCTGTGGTTGTGAAGTTTCTTCGTTTTTAAACAAATGTACAATTTGCTACATTTTTACAGTCTTTTGAGGAACATTAATATCTGATCCAGACAGAAACAGAAACGAAAGCATTTAGTGAACAATCTATGTAATGTCTGAAACTGGACAATTAATTCGGCTCCTGTTTATCTGACTGCGTCATTAAATAAATAAATAAAATAGTTGATTGTTGGAAGTGACCCTCAACTATAGCCCAGACACTTCCCACAAAGATTCCCATCACCACTGCAGGCATAAATTTCTGATTAAAGGCAGAGAACCATGAGATAGTGTGTTTTCCAATTAAACTTCTCTAAGCATCACTTATTTTTATTTTACTTATTCATTTATTTATTTATTTATTTATTTATTTATTTCACACTTGGTACAACAATTCAAACCAACCAACCACACTTTCTATCAAAAAGCACTACAACCATGTGTGAAAAGGAGCAGGAAGAAGAAAATAATCTTATTACAGGGTGTTTACCTGCATAAAAGAATTGTTGGTCCAGATTGTTTTTAATGGACATATTACCTTATCAAAGATGAGTGGGTGAACCATACCTTTCCTGGCCATCTGAGCTTCCCGTGATCCCGGAGGAGCATTGATGTCTCCCGTGCCCTGGAAGTAAATGTATTTCTTCACAGTGATGAGGTTAGGTGCGAATTTCCACACATCCTCTCGGTCATCGATGATACAGACCATCGAATCTCCACAAGGAAAAAGGTTTCTATCCAGGAAAGAAAGAAAGAAAGAAAGAAAGAAAGAAAGAAAGACAGTGCTCAAAACAACAGTAAAACTGCTGAGCGTCATGGCAGATGCTCAACACAGACAGCCCATTAAAAATCTAGTAGTGTTATTTGTGGTTACAGGGAAATAAGGGGAACATCAATTTCTTATATCAAAGTTCCGCTTTTGGGTTTCCAAGAAGAGGCATCGCTGGCAACCACTCATAAGTGACACTGAGAAAGAACAATAGAGCTCTACCATTTGTGCTGCACAAACATGAACAAACAATGACAATAAAGACATTAAACAAATGGATAATGGCGCTAAGAAAATTATTTGGATTAACCAGCTCCTGGGTTTTTGGTTATTATCTGCTTAAAACAAAAACAAACAAAGAAAAAAAGAAAACCGGAACAAAAAGAAATGTTTTATTCATGTTTTTTTACTCAGTGAATTCTCTACTCATTTTGTTGTCACGCTTATTTTGCTCCTCTGCTCTCTGTTTCACCTTGTGTCTCACTGCTCCGCCCCCTGTGTAAAGTCTCTCCTCCACGCACTCGGAACACAGCCAATCAGAGGAGAAGGCAAAGCATAACAACTTGTTACACAACTGGAAACCGAGTGTAAATACTAGAATCAAATCCTTACATAACCACCAAAGAAAACCAAAAGAAACATACCCCGAATCTTTCTCTTTGTTTTTAAAACAAAACCCTGTATAGTAGAGTCCAGACAGAAGACAAGGACTGATCACTAGACTAAGCTGTGAGCGACCGATCTAGTCTTAGGTAGGAAATTCTCACCTAAGATTCCCAGTCTTTGAGAATGGATCGATGCATTCATCTCTAGAAAGGATTCGATGAGAGAAAAGCTTCTTTTCAGGATCCAGGAAGCCTATAAAGAAAAGCAAAAAAATGCAGATTTAAATTATTATTTTTTTTTTAATCTATGCAACTGTAACCACTTCTTCAACACAACAGTGGATATTTTTCTTAAACTGACAAGCTTTTCTTGACCTTCTCTTTGGTCTTCCTGAATGCAATCAATCCAAGTTTCCCAGGGATTTTTACTGAAATAAAATGTCTATCAAGAAACGTGGACAGTAATGTACAGTGACTAAACAGGACAGCCACTGTACAGGCTGCGAAACCACAGCAAAAGCTGTCAATGGCAGGAGCGCTGATCTCAAACATGTTGAATCACTGCATCAGGGTCAGCAGTAAAATCCAATTCAAAATGCATTAAACATTCATCATATGGAGGCAGAACAGTACTAGAGTGAGACTGCCCCTACCATTTATTGCCTGATGAAAGTTTGCACCCAGAATACTAAAAACAAGCTGCTTAGACACACTAACATATCAATATAACGTTACTGAATCAGAAAGCTGTAAAATATTTTCATTTAGAAAGAAAGCAACATCAGGATTACTTTGAGCAGCCAAGCGCTGTGCAAAGTAAATATCTGCAAACTTGGCAAGAAACCTGCTAACATCTGAGACATTACATGGGTTTAGTAAGCGTTTTAAAGTTTAAGTACAACTGCAACTTGCAGATAGATAAGTGATCCAACAAAACATCAGCAAGAACACAAAGTATGAGCAGACACTCCCCTCTTATGGACACAAACGGGTAGTACAAGGTGAAAAGTTTCCCAAAGTGTCAAAATGCAAAAAGTGAAAGTGTAAGGTGATTTAATACATATCCGAACTTTAAAGTGGAAAGGTGCTGCAACATGTAAAACAATACGCTCCTTACCAGCAATGGTGTGTGCATAAAGGCGGCTCCCAAATGTGAAGACATGCAGCTCATAGAGCTTGGCGATTTTCTCCAAGAACTCCTTGCAGTGTGGGCGAAGTCGTGTGTGAAGCATAGGCTCTCCTCGGCCAAGCTGGAAGTGGAAAATGCCCTGAAGGACACAACAAGAGATTAAGAAAACGTCAGAAAGAAGCTGCAGGGTTGGGTATCAGGATGCACTATTAAAGACATTATCATTGCCGACAAACTGAAAACCCCTTGATCTTGTTTTTAATGGGAAAACAAGGACTTGTGAAATACATGGGCAGGCTCAGCAGCTTAGTGTGTGTTTGTGTGTGTAGCTACATTACAGACTGATTTATGATTCTTTTATTTGCGCTACTTTTAGAGATCATTTTAGCATTTATCAATATCCTATAGCAGTGTCTTGTTGCTACAGCGGAGGCTGTTCAACAAAAGCTACATTGTACGAGTGTTTCAAAATAGCACTTTGCTAGAAATCAAAAGACGTGGTAGAATAAAAACCCTGCTGACAGTGATAGTTGTATGAGGGGAGACCAATACCTTGTTGGACATCCGTTGGCAGTGCTGTTCAGTGGTGTGAATCAGCGTCTGGTCCAGGTCTACCATTAGGACCAGCTTTTTGTTGCGGTGCAGTCTCTGCTGGTCCTCTCTGCCCAGCTGTTCTGCTTGCTGTTGGGAGCGATTGAAGGTAATGAGTGGAAAATTAGAAAAACGTTTGCACACTCTAGGTTGTGTTTTTGTACAGCACAGGTGCAAGAGATATTAGAGAGAGATATTTTCAAGGTTTATGGTTAAGAATTTTTTGTTTAAGTTTGTGTGAAATTGTTAGTTAAGTGCTTGATAGAAACTTAACGAACAGTAGCTGCGTCCAGGTCATTTGTTTATGCTCTCATTTAAAATAAAATTCTCTCTGCTTTTAAAGCTATGGCCTGTATATAAAAGATGGACACAGATCCCATTGTTAAGTGTGAGAATGAACAACATGAGCGTTAACAACATCAAAGAAGGAAAGATGTCAGGCTTATTTTAGAGAAGCAATTGTTGCTGTGAGAAGACCATTTCCAAACAATCTGAGGTTCCTGGTTCTGAAGCCACAAGGATTATTCCCAAGACAAAATATTAAAGGTAAATCTTCCCAGGAGTGGATGTTCCACCAAATTCAGCCCAAAGTCAGACTGCACATCCTCAGAGAGAGAATGTAAACAAACAAATTACTCTACAAGACTCAGATAGCATACTAAAGTTTGTTACAGTATAAGAAGACTGGAGAAGTGTAGCATTTTTCTGCCAGAAGAAAACTTTGTCTCTCTACAAATAACACATTTGCAAAGTTGCATATGAACAAGCCACTGGAAATGTGTGAACAAAGGCCAAATTGCACAAAGCCACGTCTGGTGAAAACCAAATCAACACCTCATTCCAGCTGTCGAGCACAGTGGTGGAGGTGTGAAGGTTTGAGCTTGTTTTGCAACCACAGTCCCGGGCTCCTTGTAGTCCCCAAGTCGACTATTAAGTACTCTCTATGCCAAAGTACTGTAGAGTCAAATATAAGGTCATCTATTAAAAAGCTAAAGCTTGGCAGAAACGTTGTTAAATAGCAGGACAAAGATCCCAAGCAGCAAATCTACAAAAGAATAGCTGAAAAAGAAAAGAATCAAGATGCTGCAGGAGTTGAACCTTTCCTGCAAACCTCAATGAACTGAAGCAACATTGTAAAGCGTCAGTTCTTCCATAACAACTGTGTTCTATATTATTAGCAATTACTTCAAGTTATTACTGTTAGGACTGGTTTGATAGCCTACTGAATCGCAGGGTGCACTTAAGAGTTTCACAGGACAGCACAGAAGTCTGTAAAAACTTTATCACATTACTTTATTTCATGTTTACTGCACATTTACTCTGATTTAGGTCGAAATGAATTGGCTCAATGTCAAAGCAGCTATTACAGGCCTTTTTCAGTAGTACCTACTCGGTTCAGCTTGGCTCTTTTTATGGTTTTTCATTAGGTGGTAGTACTACCTAATGGTACCAGTACTCGGGTGGGATTCCAAGTGATCTGAGGCAAATTGAAAATGTGACATCAACAGACTGTATGCAAGCGAGTGACACCCAGCAACAAGGGAAATGGCTACAGAAGAACACAACACTGTGACCCCCCCCCCCACACACACACACCACATAGCAGCAGATATACCTTGGCATCATTGTTGTTGTGTTTGTGTCGCATTCAAATGACATCACAGGACTTTCTGCCGTTGCTATAACGACTGCACCTGCATTAGATCTTACTCAATTGTGATGGAAAACGACTGAAACAGGGTTGCGTTGAGTCAAGCCGAGTAAGTACTAGCGGAATAGCGCTCTTGGTAAGACCAGTCAAGAACTTGCAAATGCGTGGTCACCTACATTTAACTGATTAATCAATCATAAAAATGCAAGTCATATTTACCGGAATTAGGACTACTCGACTTTTGCAATAAAAAAACAAAACAAAAACAAACACACACGCGTAAGGTTTATCTGGCCTGCCAGTCCAGTCCTCCACGTAGCTTCATCATATGACTCACCTCAGAGCTCACCATCAGCTCAGGGACACTATGCACCATGGAGACTGTTGCTGTGGAGACGGGAGTTTGCTGGTTCCCATTTGTGCTCTGGAGCCTGAGAAGGAAAAACAGAGTGGGCGTCACACATTTTTTGTATCTCTCAGGTCCTTGAACATATTGCGCCGGGAATAAAAAGAGAGCTTTGAAAAACATGCAGATTTGAAACTGCTCCACTTGACAGCCGCTATGTTTGCAGTGAGCACAGAATACACCTCACTTACAAAGTGATGGTGAGCATTTCAAGCTACTTCAGGAATATGTTAACATGACATCCAAAAGTGACACCTGCTGAGGCAATTCTGTGCCACATCATGTAAACTCTGTCTTCAATATTGATACCTTCAGAAAAAGAGCCAGACTTTTACTTCACAACAACAACAACAACAACAACAACAACAGCAGCAGCAATTATAGTAAAACACAGACTGTGGGTCTATGTAAAAATCATTTGGTGTGTTTTGGAGTTTTATTAATAGCTTCAAATGCTCTTGCTTTACCAAAGTGATACAAAGAAAAACTGCAGAGTGCGAGTGCTTGATTTGGGACCAGAGCTGCAGCTCTGCACTCTGTATATGATCTCTGGCACCATCTGATGGCAATAAATGAATCAGGTTATATCGCAAGCACTACATTCAGTCAGTGTTTAATTTCAGTAAAAGTATGAGCTTCAAAGTTATGAGGTTCCAAAAGTATTCTCTAACTGAACCACGACTACAACTGGTGCCTGCATGGCACTGTCAGCATGAACTTTTTACCATTTATACAGGACTGTTTCCCAGCAAACAGGCTGCTTGAGTTGAGAGACCACAAGTAACTTAGACATTAAATATAACTGGTTAATGCCGCGTATGTAACCTTAGCCTTTTTGTATCAAAAATATAAATGTCTCTACATTATTAGAGAGAGAACTCCAATAATGAGAAGATTATATGAGCTAGCACTTAGAGACAGTGGGAAGAAAGAACTCACATCTAATAGAAAGATACTTCTGGCAGAGCCAGGCTCAGTGAGGGGTGGACATTGGCTGCAACCAAATTCTTCAGAGGTGGGGCAGAAGAGAAGTATATATATTAAAATTACTGGTAACAGCCAGCGTTACCCCTCAGCCTCCGAGAAGGAACACCTATGGTATCAATTTTAAAAGCCTACGAGCCTCGAGTTATCACATTTGTATAACATTTAACCTTTGACTTTGAGATTTATACTCATTTTAACTTTAATGGCTGAGGGGTAAAAAATGGTTTGAAAAGCTCCTGAGAACCTTTTTGCATCTTGCAAAGGGTTTGACTCTAACTGAAAGTCAACCAGTAGATTGTTGTTTGAGCTAACTAGCTGTAGCAACCTTTCAAAAATCAAATCAAATCAATTGAGTAGATTATGTATATAAACAACAATAATGTGCTTTTTAAGTATCTTGAGGTAAGTGTTGTAGATGAGCTTTGCCCCACAGATCAAACACTTGTATATTAGGTTAAACTGGTGATTCTAAATTGGCCACAGAGGTAAATCTAAGTGTGAATGAATGTCTGTCTCTCTGGATTAGTGATAGTGATAGACTGGCATCTATCACTCCTATGACAGGCTGGACAGGCTCCAAGAAAACAGACAGAGAAGACAGAGAAAACAAAAGAAAGACATACTGCCTTTACCCAAAGCACATGGACAGAAAATAAGGCTTTATAAGACATAGGTTCTATGGAGCTTCCATACATAGATGGTGTTGAACAAGTGGAAAAACAAAGTCTGGACTCTCTAGATCTACAAATGCCTCCCTACTAAAACATCCTCTGTAATCACATTTTAAAAACAATGATATCACATAGTTCAAATGCTTAGCTAAGTTTAAGTTCATTCATACAATTGAGTAAATGTAATATCAAAGATATTATCATCATATTATTTTGGTTTACATTTAATCATGTTTGTACATTTAAAGCCTACCAATAATGGCATTTTGCTTGGTTTTTGTCTTTGAAAACAGCGTTGGGTAAACGTCACAGCTATCTTTTTTTAAAGAAAACATGTTTTTAATTTTTTGACCAATGTTTTCAGAATAGTTTTCATTTACTCATTTTGCTAGGTTTTGTTCACTTCCCCCCCTTTTCTTCTGCCACCAGCATGTGAAATGACGCAACCGTGACATCCATCCCAAATGAGTGGTTTGCTGTTCCATTTTAGTTTGTTTTATTGTTTATAGATATATCTATGTAATAAAAAGGGGTAAGTTGTAGTTCTTGGGGGGAAATGCATGAGCAGATCAGAAAAACACAAAGATTTAAGTTAAAGACAAACAAACAAAAAAAGAAAGAAAGAGATAAAGCATGTATTTACTGAGTTAGATCTTGACCACATTCGGCACATAAGCCCTTCATGACAATGGGATGGCTGCATTCTTCTATTCTGGCTATGGTGCCCCTGCAAAAAGGAAAAAAAAACAGGAAAATAATTAAAGACCCAGTTTACTTGCTTGCAAACTGAAGCCTGAGACTGTGCACAGATTCTCATTAACTGTAGCATGCAAGTATATAAAGAAACATATAAAGAAAGGTATTAGTTAGGTGTTTTATTTTATTTAGCTGTAATAATAAGACGCTGTAAAAGTACTATAAATAGCTAGCAGTAGATTAAGCAGGGAGCAAGAGTTTACAAAGAGTACCTGAAAGCAGCACGACCCTTTCCTAACAGCAAATAACAACTATATCAGCTTTGAATGTGTATCAATATCAAAAGGTGTCGAATTTAAATGTAAAGATTTCAAAAACAGAACATTTCTTTTAAATCTGATATATAATTCGCATAAAAAGTGATGCTAATACATAATAAAGCACAAAAAGACCGGTCAAACCATTTAAAACGAACTTCAAAATCTCCTCTTTTGGTAATTAACTGCTATTAACGCGTATTAATTCTCCCGTTACTGTGAATTAATACGCGTTAAAGTATATATATATACGGCTGGTTCAAGCTCACGAGGATAACGGCTGCCTCCAGGGTCACTCTTCTACCTGTCAATCTGCACTGCTTGTATACAATTTTGTGCACGCGATAGTGGCTGCGTCAAGGCAAACAGCACAGCACGAGCGCATCTACCACGTGGTCGTGCCTTCAAAACAAAAGTGCGGAGCTTTGGGAATTCAATCATTACTGTAGGTTAATAAAATTAACTAAAATTCTGATTTAGCAAATACAATTGTTTTCTAACTTTCTCTTCCACTACAATCACAACTCCTGAAAAAGCTCGATAAAACAACATTTATAAAACACGATGCTTTTATTTTGAAAGCCCCCCGACGAAACGCCAGCTTGTTTATTTTGCGGTACTTGACTCTGGTCGGAGCAAACGCTTCACTGTGTTGCTTTGAGCGTGGCTAGCAAACAAGCTAACGTCAGGTTAACAGCGTTAGCTCGTTAGCTAGCTTAGGTACAATGAGCGTGAAGACAGCTGCAACAAAACGGAGCTGACACAAACAGGGAACAGGTCAGCTAACATTAACGAGCTATAGCAAGCAGGGTGACTCACCCAGGAGATATGACTTCTCCAAGTTGACTGCATAACTCCTTCACTATTCCAGCACGGTCCGATTTCACCTTCTTCTCTGGCAGCCTGGCACCATCAGTCCCCTTCTCCTGAGGTATGGGTGCACACAGTGCTAGCACGGAGTCCACGTTAACAAGAGAGCCGGCTTTGACTTTCCACTCTATAAGCCGGACAGGGAGAGCCCCAGCTGGCCAGCAGATATCCGCCACCTGCACCATGGGGCCCTCTGCAGCTGCACCATCGCCGCCACCACCAAAATCTGCAGGAGGATCCTCCATCTGCCCCGCACTCTCCAAAAACAAAATCTCCTTACTTTTGAAAAGCTGACAACTTAAAAGGTATCCACTCGACTTCGCAAACCCCCGTGTATCATTAAAACGTGCGAACCGTCAACATCGAGGAGAATTAAAACAAATGTGCTGCAGATTTAAACACAGCAGCTCCACAGTCCCAGCTACGTTCGCTCTTCCCGCCCGTGAACAGGAAAGCGCAACACTGCAGCGACACGGGTCGCTACAGTATCCGGTATACAGCAAGCCACTCGCGAAAAACACCAGAGAACTTCTATCGTCTCCGAGAACGCCCACTCTTTGGATCTCTATTTTCTTAGAGGGCGCTCGCGAGGTAGTCCTGAATGAATACATCCCTGTGGACGTGAAGCCCCCAAATGTAAATTCCGTCGAGGATTTTATGCTGGGGACTTTATCGTGTGTTTTATAGGTGAATGTGAGGCAAAATATTTTACGGGGTTCGATTGTAGTTAAAATGCGTTTTTTGTGACAGCGCAATAATAAGACACTTTACGGCATCTGCCATTTTGATTTGGGGCATAAAGCTAGTGAATCCTAAATTGACCAATCAACTTGCAGGTTTGGTTTTAGGAAAATCCGATTCTCTTTTTTTAAGATAAAGGAAATGATGTAACTGTTGTTATGTTTTAGGTCGTAAAAATTATAGGTATGCAGAAAATAATGACAATAGTAATTTGTGGGTTTTTGTCTAGAAGCAGGTTTTACCCGTTTAGGTCCTTTTCACTTGTGATCATCGAGGACGAGCTCGCCGGCGCCCTCTGCAGTGCCGCTGGCTAATCTACAGTCAGTTTGTGTACAGTGGGATTATTAGGAAATGAAACTACTTCCCTAGATTATCTCTGAACGCAGTTTCTATTTAGGTTTCAAAATAAAACGACTCGTGCCTCTTTGTGACGCTTTTCACAATGTTGCCGTAAACTTTTAAAGTCACCAATGTGGTTATTCTAAGTGCTCCTTATTATAGATATCACCTATATAGCGCTTACATATTGTGTTAAAATCCGTGCAACCGTGAAAGATCATTATTTATGTTTTCCCTTTTTCTTTAAAGCTGCTGAACCCGCACAGACATGGTGTTACCTGACGCAACGTGATGTAACATATAAGTAACACTACACAAGTGTCTCATGGGGTTTTTTTGCAATAAGAGCACGATATTTACAAATACAGTAATGTTTTAAGGTGTAAGTGAAGGAGGTTGTTATAAGTTTAAGAAAGCCTTAGGTTTGATTGTATAGGTTATACCGGCCCTCGAGGTATGTTAATATTTAACTTTCCAGGCTGAAGATGGGACTGAAGGAAGTCAGCAGGGGATATAGATGATGACCTTACAGGACAAGAACGTACCTCGCACTGTTCTAGCTACTCTACTAACTTAAGCACCTCCTTCCAGAGTGTTCCTTACAACTAACCGAGATGTTTCACTGCCCGATTTCTTTTTCACGCAGGTGTGAAAACGCCTTTCTTCTTATAGTTCACAATAAAAGCCATAGAAATAGTCTTGAAATACCAGCGATAAAACATAGCTTACACAAGTAGCTTCCGTTAACGTTTGGTTTTTAAAAATGATTTTATACTATGTTCTACAAATTATGAAATAGACATCATTTTCTTATTAAATGTATAAACGTTGTTGTGGGGTTAATGAAATAGAATCTTTTTTTTTCATTGAGGCAAAATTAGTAATTTAAAGGAACTCATGAAATTCCTGAAATTATATTTTAAATAAAATTATGTATATTGCACACCACGGGGCTTCTGTTACCTAACCTAGGTCACTGTCAGTAGGTGGATGCAGTAGGTCGTTGGATGGACTTAGCACTATTGTGGTTAAAGTTCTACAATCTATTTCCATCAATAAATAGACCTATTTGCTAAAGACAGGTTCTAGTTATTAACACAACGTGTGATGTTAAATTAAGTTTTCCTTTGCACATTTCTTAATTTTAGAAACACACACACACACACACACACACACACACAGTGGAGGGAAGTATCTGCATTACACAGGAAGTTTCCCGATGATCCACATATTACATCCACCATGACTCGTCTCCCATATCATTGGCACTGTATCAGTGCAAAAGAGACAACGATAGTGCAAAGGTGGCCGAGGTGGTGGGAGCCAATCATAATTCAGATACACACATGTCCAGTGTTGGTAGGAACCAAAATTTCTGTGAGGTAGGGGGACCTTTGTGTGTCTTCAAGCAGGAGGTACGGGTGTGGTTTTAGGACGGATCTAATGAGTTAGATTTTTTTTCTAAAAGAATCACATCAGATAAGAAAAATGTGACTATTTTCAGTTATCTCAATAATAAATAAGTAAGAAATCTTTTCACTTGTAGTTTTTATTTGCACGGCCGAACGAGCTGTCAAAAAATAAACGGAAACTACAGTATGTGGGAGGGTACCATCTCGCATTGCGTTACCCTTTGGTTAAACATAAAGGGAACCAGTGTGCTGTTAGCAGTTTATGAAGGGGAAAGGTAAAGCGTTTACTGGTGGCTGCTGACACGGAATATTAATACGTCTCTTGGAGCGGGTCTGTTTTAATAACTCGGAAACATGATAGCGGAGAACTGTAAAGTGGTAAATAAATCGTATTTACTACACATTATTAACCCAATTCTCTCCAATTAGCAAGTTAATTGCTAGCCAGCTGCAATTGTTCCCGGTGTGTTGGCGTTTGTGTATATTATCTGAAGTTTAAACTAAATGCCAAGGCCGTGTTTCAAAACCATACTGCTACCTAGAGTGTTTTAAAGCTGGTTTTGACATGAGGTAAGAACACATTCAACACTGTTTCCAGCCATGATGGAGAATGAGACTGCATGAGTGGATCGTGCGCGCTGGAACACTTGGGAGGATGGGGGTTGCTCAGGTCCCTGACCCCGCTGCCATGTGTGAATTCATTTATCAGCACTGGAAACATTTTGTCCCTCAAAAGCAAACTGCCAAGAACAACAAAGTCACAGTGAAGCTGCTCACGTTCGCCTTGAACCAGACGTTCTCGCTTCCCGTCCCTCGCGCGCACGTTTTCTTGTTGTTCCTCAGAACACAGCGTCTGTCCTCTGGGCCCACACTTTACTTCGTGCCCTAAACCTCTTTACCTAACTCGGGGGGTTGGTTAATGTTCACTTAACCTGTGCAAACACAGAGTTCAGATGTGTCAGATGGAAGTGGCGCTGTAGTTCACTCATACACTGCTTTGTTTTTCTTCAGTTGACGTTATGTCTGCATCAACTGGCTCTCCTCCGAAGAGCTCCGCTTCCTGGATCTTCATCCCTCCCAGCAAGGCGATCTTTCAGTTCACTCAGGTAGCAGACAGCTGAGGACTGTAGATGAGCTTCAGGCTATGCTCAAGTCTGCATGCAATGAGACTGTATGTGTGTGTTTTAAATCTTGCAGAGATGCTAAGCGCAGAGGCTTGTTATGGAAGACGCTCGTTGGCCTCTCTGTTGGCGTTCCTGTGGCGGTGAGCATCAAGTATGCCGTATCGCAGCCCAGACAGAGGAGACAGATGAGGATTGTGATTGAAGGGTTTGGCCGCTTCTGCAGGTTTGTATGAATGTCATTATCAGCATCATGAGATTCTAACACGTGTTCAGTCTGAGGCTGTGAAATGGTCTCTAAATGGTGACTTCTTATCTATTAAACTTGCACATTAGATTTGTATATCTAATAGTGTTCTCTAAGTATTGTCAGGAACATTAGCTAAAGTAGGTCATTTTTTTCATGAATGGATAAAAGCAAAAGAAACAAAAATATCCTGACAACATTTCCTTTTATGGAAAGCGATAATTTTATCCCTCTTATAAGGTTGTAAATTCCATCTCATTACTTTTAGTTTTTGGGTTACACCACAAGACTGAGAGCAGGGTGGAGACGGGCAGGAGCAGATGTGTGGCCAAAGTCAATGTATTCATTAAGCCAAAATGGCTTCTGTTTTGCCTCATTTATTATTCCACCAAGAGGTTACGTTTTTACTGTCCGTGTCATTCATTCTGTCTGTAAACATAACAGCCCAAAAAGTTAAGACTGAACTCTGATGAAACTTTGGGGGTGTAGAGTGGGGTCATGTTAGCTTTGCATCCACTAAGCTATTCAAGGTCAGCTTCATTGGTCAAAACCTGACAAAAAGCCTGATGGAAACTTAGAAACTGTTATTCTTGCTAGTGTGGTGTGTTTTATCAAGATGTATAAAATCTACTTTATAAAGACTGAAAGTATCAAAGTTGTTATATTGATGTGAAGCTCAAAGGCCCCATAGAGCTGTTTGAAACGGTGTTTCTTACTGCCATTGTTTGTATTGACAAACATATCGGCATATAGGAAATGATTTATTGGCATTCTAAGTACCTCTTAACTTTGGACATCTGACCTCTTCTTAAAGGTCAAATGAGGTATAAATATTATAAAAATCTGTTATCCTTTAAACTTTGCTTAAACTTCAGTTGCTTTTGTTTGTATTGGCAACATTTAGGAAGTGATATGGGTATATGACGATTCTAACTATCACTCTGCATTTAAATATTGACCTTTGACCTCACTTTTACGTTTCACATCTGCCTTTTTTCAAGTTGACCCCAGAATGTGTTTCATCCTTAAATAAGGCATTGCCAAGAGAAAGAGAGCTACCTAACTCAAGGGACGAACTAGTGTTGTCTATGCATAACAGACAACTTTATGTTACTGGCAGCCTGTTGCTGTGTAGTGTGTCCTTAAAGATTTGAGGAAACTGAATGCTGTGAGAAGGTCATGTCCTTAAAGAAGACCTGAGACAGCATCTGTGAGCTACATCGGGCCCTTCAGTTGGTGCATCTGTTCTCTGAAGCCTCCTCAGAAGTGGTCTCAGTGGAAGGATGGCCAAATTACACAAGAACTCAACTGAAAATGCATCAAGTCTGATGAATCTAGTCCTCACTGGACTGTATGGAGGATCTTGGGAGACAGACTACAACAGTATGACTGTAAAACATGGTGGAAGCTCTGTCATGTTTTGGGGCTGCATTTCAGCTAGTGGGGTTGGGGATCTTTTTAAAAGTTATGGATTGTACATGTAGAAAAGTGCCATCTGATTTTGGAAACCACTGTGGGAAGAGTCAAATTGTTTATGGCCTCATTTTCAGCACAATGATCCCAAACACAGTGCCGTAAAATACCTGGACAGTGTTCTGTTGTGTGTTTATTCCATCAGTCATGGATCGGCCCCCCCAGAGCCTAGACCTCAGCTTTCTTAAAGCATTAAAGCAATGTGGGAACATCCTGATACAGAACAGTAGCCAACATTCAAAGAAGAGCTTTGACTGTCCTTCAAGAAACCTGCAGAACTAGTCCCAAAGACTACTTGAAGAAACTGCAAGAAAGTTGACGTACAAGAGTTCAGGCTGTGTGGAAGAATAAAGCTGGCTGTGTTAAATGTTGAGGTTCAAGCTTGTTACAATTATACAAACTCTGTTTTTTTTCCTTCTTTGCTGTATTTACATGTATGTTTGCACGTTTCAATAAATCGCTGCTCCCCTTCCCGAGTTTCTTAGCAACACTTCCGCGCAGCGCTGTCTGTGCCTAGAAGCCATTAGCACTGGGCTTAATTGACCCATTCTTACCAATCAGAAGATCAATGCATTGATCCCTGATTTTTCCAGTCCATGTGCTGAGATGTCCTTGAGCAAGATATTGAACCCCAGTGTATCCGTGCAAGTGCATGCTTAGATAAAAGTGACATCTTTGAGTTTTCAACCGAGTAGAAATGCAGAACACACTTTTACCAAATGCTGCTAATAGGAAATCCAATCGTAGATGTTTTCTCTCTATTTTATAAGCTGCAGATATCTTTGAGCTGATGCTAGATTATTTAAGTTGATTTCCAGATCCCCTTCCTCACACAACCCTTAACGGATCAGTATGTACTTCCAGCGTGGAACCAGAAATCTCATGCAAATGCTTAAACCGTTACACCGCAGAACCATTGGTGCTGCTTAAATGAAATTAACAAGATAATATGTATGAAAACATGAGGGCAGAGAATGACTCTGCTGTATTGCAGCAGCCTATGTGTGTGGAGCCTAGTGGTAAATGAAGAGCACATGATTTTTATTACACTAGTGCTGTGTCACTGTATTTGAAGTACACTTTTGCTTTATTCTAACTTGCTGGAAGTGTAACAATTTGCCTTTCTCGGATCAGTTCAGACAGACTACATTTTTAAGAACATTTTGCAATCCTCACTTTTTTTCTCACTAATCTTTATTATAGAAAAACGATCTTCTTACCGCTGATCGTGTTAGGAATCGTCATCACATGCTAGCAACTCTGTTTATTTGTAAGTCAGACCTTTCAGTTCCAGTAATCATCAGATATGTGTGTGTCCTCAGATCTCTCTCTGTGGGACTCTTCATTTCCGCTGACTACTGGTGGACCACCAACGTGCTGCTTCATGGAATAGATGAGGTCAGTTTGTTTTTAGAGTGGGTAATATGGATTGACCCACTCTAAGCTTTGGCTGAAGCTCTGACAGACCAAGGATTTCTTCATGACACCTAATGCCAGGGTCAGTGTGTCGTTGCCAAGCCTGCAGACGTCTGTGTCCCGCTGCATGGATATGCTTCCCCAGATATCACTGACCCACTGAACAGTGGTACAGACAGCAAAATGTTCTTCAGATCCTTTTATGTCTGTCACATGTGCTCAGGGTGAACCTGCTCTCTCTGTGAAAAGTGCAAGGAATCAGTGGTGGAGCTGCCAATTCTGGTATTCTGTGGCATATGTCAGTCTCCGTGGTGCCAGGGAGTGAGCGCAGGGCCCACTGGAGGATGTCGACCCCTCAGGCCACCCTTATGAACCCATACAAGGTTCCCATGGCAATGACTTCAGCTTCCAGGCCCCTCTTCTGTGAAACCAGCTCCTAGTCTAGATTCTGGAGACAGACACCCTCCCTACTTTCAAGATCAGGTTTAAAACTTTTGATAAAGCTTATAGTTAAACCTGGATCAGGTGACCCTGAATCCTCCCTTAGTTATGCTGCAATACTTTCAGACTACTGCGGGCTTGTCATGGTGCACTCAGCATTTCTTCTTCACTGTGTTTATACCCCACTCTGCATTTCCACAGTGTGTGTTTTGTCCTGTCCTCCTGTTTGTTTTTGGGTTTTTCCTTCCCAGTGTCCCCAAGTGCTTAATCAAAAGGGGGGTGTTTTTTCTGTATTGTTTTAGGGTCTTTACCTGACAGTATAAATGCACCTTGAGGTTGCTGTTACTGTCATTTGGTGCGTTTATAATAAAAATGTAATTAAATAAAGTCTGTTTCTAATTGTTTCTGTCCTGTTGGAGGTCATTTTGTAGCTCTGGGCCTTCTATGGTCCTCTCCAGCTCTCCTAGAGTAACTGCCTTTCTCCTAGAATCTCCTCTGTGCTCTTGACAGGTTTGCAAACAAACCTTCTGGCAATGGGACTTATTGATGTTCCATGCTGGAGGTTTTGAACTACCTTTGCAGCCTCTGTAGGGTCCAGGTATCGCCCCAGCAGTGACACTGACACTAGCTAAATGCAAAAGTAGTCAAAAAACAGAAAAGATGAGGAGGTAAAAATGTCAGTGGCCACTTATAAAGCCATTCCTGGTTTGGGGGCCTGTTTTTAATTTCATTAACACCACCTGTTCTGCTGCTTGACTGGCCACATCAACATCCCAGAAGCTTCACTGAATTGATGCTATTCTCTCATTAAAATGTGCCCCTTTCATTTTTAGAGTACATGTACATTATTTTCTCCCTTCAGTCACTTTATTACATGTGGGGTCCAAGCTTCATGTGAACTAGAAGGAACTAGTTAGCATTGATTTTTAGCACTGATGGCGTTAATGCTTTCTGTACGTGTATCTTCCTGTTAGAGCAATCCATCCTACGTGACTGAGATGTCAGCTTGCCACCAGAGGGCAGCAGAGTCCATCGTGGAAGGAGCCATAAAGAATGGAGGCCTGTACATTAAGCTTGGCCAAGGCCTGTGTGCCTTCAATCACCTGCTACCCCCTGAGTACATCCACACCCTGCAAGTACTAGAAGACAAAGCTCTAAACAGGAGGTACAAAGAGGTGAGCAGTGCAGCACAAGCAAAGCACAGGACTCGTGAAAGAGGACTGAGTGACACTGGTCAGGATGTGTCTGTCTTTAACAGGTGGACGCTCTCTTTGAAGAAGACTTCAACAAGACCCCTGATAAGCTTTTTAAAGCATTCGACTATGAGCCCATCGCTGCTGCCAGCTTAGCTCAGGTTCATAAAGCCCTGCTGTTTGATGGGACTCCGGTCGCTGTGAAGGTGAGCTGCTGAAATCACTGGTCAAGTTACTTGAAAAAAGTAATCAGTAACTAGTTACTGATACTTCCCCAAAAAAGTAATCCCGTTACTTTACTGATTACTTATTTTCAAAAGTAATTCATTACTTAGTTACTTTTTAAAAACACGATTTACAACCTGAAGAGATGATAAAGCAATAGATCTTTCAGCCCAATTCTACTTTTTCTGCATAATCCATCATACAAAATGTAATCAAATGGAAAAGTCTCTTTTTAAAACTTGTTTTATTAGTTTTAATCTTTTAACTTTATGCATCAAGCAAATATTAAATTATATGCAACATTCTCTGACTTGAATAAATTAGTTTAACATTTAAACCTATTTTCTGCACATTCCAGCACATAAAATAAAATATTTTTTGTGTTTACACTCAGTCTTTCAAATAGATGCAAGTAAAACACAGCAGAAAATAAATAAAGTCAAAGACTCAGCAGTCCTGTTGCTCTATTTTCACCTGTAAAGCAGGAGTAGGGCAGGCGGAGGTTTACCCTGGTGCAGGTGTGCCGCGGTCAGTTGAAGAATCCGCGAGTTTCTCTGTGAGTTTCCCATTAGTCATTGCGCACTCGGTGCTTGTTGGAAGTTTAGGGGTTTTTTCGCTGTAAAAAGAAGTTTTCTTCCCACGCACAACGGACACTAATGTTTTTGTCACTTTTTATGGAATCAAACTCAAAGTAAGGTCAGTACTTCCACGCTTTAAACGCTGCACGCTCATACTCTCTCCCACAATCGATATATGATCCATTGTTGATCTGCACACAGCTGTTGTCACCAACGGCGCACTCGCTTACGTCACTGTCATGAGACATTCTCGCAAAAAATCACGGTTTTAGTGACGCAGCGTTCCTACAGGAAAGTAACGGTAATCTAATTACCGATTTTGCAATAGTAATCCCTTACTTTACTCGTTACTTGAAAAAAGTAATCAGATTACTGTAACGTGTTACAAGTAACGCGGTACTGCCCATCTCTGCTGTTAACATTTTAAATGACCTCACTATAGCAGTGAAGCATGAGCCTCATGAAACAATGATTCAGTTATATCTGAGGTTTTATTTTTGGTTATGGGAAAGTTTGGTCCTGACTTTTAATAGTTTCTCGTCGTGTTTCACACAGGTGCAGTTCATTGACCTCAGGGATCGCTTTGATGGAGATATCCGAACATTGGAGATCCTGCTGGATATTATTAAGTTCATGCACCCCAGTTTTGGGTTCCGATGGGTCCTTAAGGTCAGAAAGTGTCTGTATGACTTGACCGATTCACTCGATGTTCTAAACCCAGGGTGTCCAACTTCAGGCCTCGAGGACCGGTGTCCTGCAGGTTTTAGATGTGCCCTTGATCCAACACAGCTGATTTAAATGGCTAAATTACCTCCTCAACATCTCTTGAAGTTCTCCAGAGGCCTGTTAATAAACTCATTTGAGTCAGGATGATATCTAAAACCCGCAGAACACTGGCCCTTGAGGCCTGGAGTTCACCACAGTTTTCTGTTTAGAAAACTTCAGAAGTTACAGAGTTTTATTGTAATTTGTGTAGGACTTGAAGGGAACACTGGCTCAGGAGCTGGACTTTGAGAATGAGGCCAGGAACTCTGAGAGGTGCGCAGAGGAGCTGAAACACTTTAAATTTGTGGTTGTACCTAAAGTCTTCTGGGAGCAAACCAGCAAGGTGAAGTTGCTGTCAGTGGTACATAGTAGTGCTGGGCGATATGGAAAAAATATTTATCACGATAGGAATTATTTTATACGACGATAACGATATATATCACAATGTACCACCTGACCTGTGGTCATCTGGAAAGTACGCAGTCTGTAAACAGCGAGCGCAGAGGGTGCAGTCTTTGTTAATGAAACGGATGGTTACGCTCATGTAGGGCTGCGTATCTCTGCTCGTCACCGTCCAGGCCAGTCGTCAAGGCATAATGCACAACACTGCAAACATCCTTCTCTACTTCGGGCCGGCATGCGTCATAAGCGAGGCAACTCGACTTTATTGAAGTGCTTACGACCGGACACAACGTACCTCGGATCAAGGACTTTGACGAGGTCACGAAAGCTGTCCTTCTCAACTACATAAACAGGGGCCATGCCTTTACAAATGTAACCCGAGATGGCTCCTGTGATTTGTTTATGGCGCTGGTACGTTTTCTCATAAGGGCCTTGTGTGAAAGACTGCTGTATCTTCGGCTGGCTATAGTTTTTCTTTTCCCAACTTGCTCCCATCGTTCCACAACTTGGTTTAGCTTGAATTTTCTAGATTCTTGAGTATTCCTTTTCGTGGACCTTCTGTAGGTGATAGAAGAGATTTGTTGTGTTGCCATCGGGTGCAGGAATAGTTTTGTAGCATAGCTTGCTTCTGCTCCGTGTTGGTGCTGTTGAACCCAAAATGTAACCAAATCACAGACGTACCCCCTCTTTTCGGTCAAAGTGCTTCTTCCTGGGCTGCCTGTGTAGCTGTCTCTGTCTGTTGCATGTCGGGGCATGAAACTGCAACATGTCGCACGTCCATCGTTTTGAGTTACCGTAAAGGATGTCACAAATCCGGGTGCATGTAAAGCAGCACCATGACGCAAAACCACAAGACGGAGTTTCTTTGCGAAAAATATCATTTTTTTTATACTTTATTTTCTCTTGCATAAAGTTAAGAGTATGTATAGTGAGAAGACAACACTAATATATTTGCCACAGGCTATTTAATGTTATATTTTATGTAATAATTTATAAAATTATGATAGAAACGACAGAAGACAAATGGCATGATAGACACTTTTCTATCGTCCACACGATATATATCGTCATATCGCCCAGCACTAGTACAGAATAAGTGCACAATAATACTGCTCGACTTCCATCAGCGTCCTCTTTATTTTTTCTCTCCAATACTCAGAGAGTGCTGACAGCAGAGTTTTGCAACGGCTGTAAAATCAACAGCGTGGAAGAAATAAAACGTCAAGGACTGAGTCTGAAAGATGTAAGCTGACGATACTCTAAATCCTCGAGTCACTCACCTCTTCTCACCCTCAACCAGTTGTGGCAGGTGGTTGCCCCTCCCTGAGCCCGATTGTGCTGGAGGTTTCTTCCTGTTAAAATACATTTTTCCTTCCCACTGCCGCCAAGTGCTTGTTATTGTTGGGTCTGTGCAACATAAACCACTTTGAGGCAACAGTTTTTGTGATTTGGTGCTATATAAAATAAATGTAGCTTTATTTTTCAGACTGCAGATAAACTGATCAGAACATTTGCTGAGCAGATATTCTACACGGGTTTTATCCATGCAGACCCTCACCCCGGGAATGGTAGGTACATCACATGGACTGTAGAGCACGGAGCCACTGGTGTTGTTACTCTGCATTTTTAAACCTCAGCATTAGTCTTTTGGTTTCCTCCATGTTGTTGTTGTTGTTGTTCTTTTTAATGACCCAAAAAGGCTCATAATTTGGAATGAGGGTACATTTTAAACCCAACACTGGCTACCTTGTAAGGACAATCTTTACCTTATAGAAGTGATTCAATAAAGTCCTGTGATTTCACTCATTAAAACTGAAGCACAAACTTCCTGGATGCTCTGTTCCACATAACAGGACATGTTGTTTGTCAGTTAATTCCATTAAAATCTACGAAAGGCATCAACACAGCTGACAAAGAAGCCAGACACCTGTAAGCCTTAGAAAAATCCAAATGAGAAAAGTCACACACTTGAGTGTTTATTAAGAAACTTGTTTATAGCAGGGTTGTTAAATCAGTGGCTATGTGGGAAGTTTAATTCTTTAAAATTCTGAGATTTTTTGTTTTTACTTTATTTTTTTACAGTAACGTTCATAAACAAGTTCAAGTTGTTTACTCATGCTAAAAAAAACCATATACATATCATATGAAATGACATGAGTTAGTAACAGAGGTTCTAAAGAGAAGAAGTCACTCAAATTTGGATCATGTGTTGCAGTTCTCGTGAGGCGAGGTCCTGACAACAAGGCGGAGCTGGTGCTGTTGGACCACGGCTTGTACGAATACCTCAGCCAGCAGTAAGAAACTGATGAGTCGGCATGAGATACTCTCAGGTTTTTCTTCAGCTATCTGCTTTAACTCTGACCTTTGAACTTAGAGATCGAGAGGCCCTCTGTAAACTTTGGAGGTCCATAGTCCTCAGGGACGAGGCAGAAATGAAGCAGCAGTCCAGCGCCCTCGGGGTCAAAGGTCAGGACGCTTGACTTAAACGCCATGTTAACTTTGTTATGAACAAATGTGGGGATTAAAATCAAACACGAGGGCTCGTCGTCCTCTGCAGAGTACTTCCTCTTCTGCGAGATGCTGCTGCAGCAACCAATCAACATGCACAAGTTGGGTCTGTCCAACATCCTGAGCAAGGAGGAGACGGCCTACATGCGTGAGATGGCCGTCCACCGCTTCGAGAGCATCATGCAGGTGCTGAAGTCGATGCCTCGGCCCATGCTGCTGGTGTTCAGGAACATCAACACGGTGCGGAGCATCAACATCAGACTGGGGGCGCCGGTGGACCGCTACTTTGTCATGGCCAAGAGGTAAACACCCTAACACAACATCTCAGGGGTCAGGGCCATTAAGGATGAGATCAGATTGTGTAAAGCAATATTTCTTTTGGGAATGTCAGTCGGTACTTAGCTTTAAATTAGTGGGTATGCTGCGTGTTGCCCCTGTGTGGATACAGCTGCAAGCATCAGCTAATGAGTGTGCACACCACAGTTTCACCCGTATACGTCACTTCTGACTCCAAAAATCATCAGCCAAAAACCCTAATGCACAGACACCAGTAGGTGATGGCTTATGACTCTGTCCATCTGTTATCTACAGTCTGTTTAAAACACCTGATGCCTGGAAGTATTCAAACAATAAAGAGCGTAATGAGTCAATGTCTGCTGGGCAGTTAGTGTGAACCCTGAGTAAGCAGAACCCAAAGTGAGCCCCACACACACTCAAAGAAAACCAGGCCTCAGGATCGATACGTTTGTCCTTATTTGGATTTTTTGAGACGCTTTGAACTTTATTCTGTGCTTATCAAAGAAAAATGTCCCCACACGGTTGGTCAAAAAGCACTATGGATTTCTAGTTCAGGACCTTGCATTAATAACAAAGGCACGTGACCTCTATAGGACAAAGTTTTGTGAAGAAATAAAAACCGATCAATGCACCGCATTGAACTCCATCGCACACTGTTGAAGTTCACACTTCCACAGTCAGCTCATTTTCCAGCATGAAAGTTATAATAGAAATTTTCCCAGAGCGCAAAGTTGTTTGAGCAAAAATGCAGAATTTTAAACCTGACGCTGATGTTAGGGCTGAATTACATGTTTATTTTTAAATGTAATTTTGTGTCTCGGTGACCATTAAAGTTGATTAAAACAATACTTTAAAATATCTGCCTCAAGAAGTGCTGTGAGTGATAATCTTTTGTGAAGCCTCCACATCTCCAGCAGAATGTCGTAAAGGTTTGCAGATCTTGTGCATGTCTCTTGTTCTCATCAACAGCGCCGTGCGAGGCTGGGGGAAGATTCAGGCTGAGAAGGTCGGCGTCCTCCCCCAGCTTTGGCTCTTCCGCTGGGGGAGGACTGCATGGGAGAGCGCCAAGTTTGAAGTTGCTCTGAGGTGTGCAATAATTAAAGAAATTATATGTTCTGTGATTGGAGCCACTGAGCTGATTAGATTACTTTTACAGATCAGAGATGGCAGTGATGAGCCTGACACGTGCGGTCCTGGCGCTGCTCCAGTACTTGGGCCTCCTATCGCTGGACTCCGACTTGTACGAGTACCTGAAATAGCGCGCAAGCGTCTCACTACAAAGGATTCATTCCAAGCACAAGTGAACACAGCTCATCAGTGAGCCTTTTGCTGCTCAAGCAGCTCCGAGTGCTGGTGGTTTACGTTGCTGCTCGACCGTGAGCAACGTTCCCACCAAACCACCTTCAGGGTCTGCTGGGGGAGAATGTGCTCCACTGCAGGACTGGAAGCATCCGTTCCAGGGCGAGAGGAGCAACACCACCAATGGGACTTTTAAGTAATTAAATCTTATTTATTTTAAGAGTAATTTTGGGAAACCAAATCCAATGAGGTTTTTAACCTGCAGGTTTTTTAATGAAGCAGACATTTTCTCAGTTATTCTGTCAGACAGTATTTTGTCCAGTACCACCTGACTGTTTAAATTATGAGAACATGGTAATAAAACACGAAGAAATCACACCAGTCTTGGTTTGTTTTTTTCCCTCTTTTATACAAAATATTCTAAGAAAACAAATCAAAGTTTCCATAACAAAAAGTCTTCTGTTCACTATAAAACAACTCAGTGAAGAAGAAGCAGGAATGTGGCGTTCAGAAATGAGCCGTTACTCTGTCGATCTCCAGAAGGTCATCCAGGATCTGCAGGGAGAAGGAAATTAAATGAGCGAAGAGCTGAGCTAACGGGAAGCTCCGGTCTGCTGTTCTGTGCACTCACGATGTCCTGAGTCGTCCCGATCTTCTTGGCCAGCTCGCTGCGCTCCATCGTGCTGAGGTACAGGTACTTGTTGAGGAGCTCTCCATCCAGGATGTTCTTCACAGGATTCTGAAGGCTCCGCCTGTCGCTGTGCAGCATTCTGGATACCATAGACAAACACGTCACTCACATCAGCATCCTGAACTGTAACGTTTCATAATTCATGTCAGAAAGCTGCAGTGCTGCTAACCTGAAGGCTTTTGGGTTCAGACCCGCGTGATGAGGCAGCATGGTGGTGAGCGCATTTTGCAACATCAGCAGACGGCGGTAAGTCTTCTCCTGCATGGGGAGGAGCAGGCCGATGCCTCCATCCAGGGTTGCTGTGGGAACATGATTAGTTCATATAGGGAACTGAAGCTTCTCATTACCATGTGATTCATACTGGTTGTGATTTGGCGATTGTGATAAGTTCACAAAATAAAATCAGCATAAATCAGTAACGACAATCGCCTCACTTTATATTGTAACGTAAAGACTCTGAGCAAGTGCTTTGGTGACAGTGGGAGGGAAAAACTCATTTTTAACAAGAACTTTTAGTTTAGTTTTAAAACACATCGTTTACAGTTTATTTTAATTTACTTTCATATCCTCTCACCCCAACCGGTCGTAGCAGATGGCCCCGCCCCTCCCTGAGCCTGGTTCTGCTGGAGGGGAGTTTTTCCTTCCCAGTGTTGCCAAAGTGCTTGCTCATAGGGGGTCATATGAATGTTGGGTTTTCCTCTATCTATTATTGTACGATCTACTGTACAATGTAAAGCGCCTTGAGGCGACTGTTGTTGTGATTTGGCGCTACATAAATAAAACTGATATGAATTAAATTGAATATCTTTGGCTCACAGCACATTTGCAATGTTGTGACTGAATGTGATTCGGTAACATCAGCTTAGTTCAGTTAGTAAAAGGAATATTTGTTGGTATGAGTTTTGATTCTCCCGGTAAAGCCTTGTGCTACCCACCGAACCACGTGATGTGCTTGTTGTCCCAGGTTAGAGCCTTTTTGCTGCTAGCGTCCAGCGCCCCTCTGCACGGCATCCGCCAAAAAGTGTTGATGTTAGCTCCGGCGTTGAAGTCCGCTCGCCTCAGCAGGCGCATTCCTCCAAAGCTCTCTTTAGCTGCAACACACACACACGGAGCACTTAACAAGGACTGTGTAATTTTAAATTAAGTTACAAAACATCGACAGCACGTACCTTCAGGCAAATACATGTAAACATAGAGGTTCTTGTCTCGATCCGACACTGGAAGCAAGAGAACAGAAAAGCTTTGTGAGAAAACGATTTGATCATTAAAGTTTCTTTGTTGTTGTTGATTGTTTTTGTAAAATAAAGATTATTCCAGACGTTACCCAAGAATCCAAGCTGGTTGTTATCCACCATGAATTCGATGCTGTAGACTTCTAAAGGCTTTGCATCCTGTTGCCAAAACAATAAGAAAAGAGTTAAAACCCAACAGAGAAGGCTACAGGGCCCTGAATCATCCCCTGCTGCCAGAGCTGCTCTCGTCAAGATGAACCTGGCTGAAAGACATCAGTAATCACTCACAGATCTTCATCAGTACACCCTCCACTGTGTGCTGTAGCCACGGTTACTTAATCCTGATTTACACTCTCATACAGCACATCTTTCCTGACTGTTTACGACCCTGACTTCATTTGGGAATACTTGAAATGACAGATGTTTGAGTCTGGGACAGGCTCCACCCATTGAGTCGTGTCGTGGCGTTTCCTCCTCACCCTGCTGACAAGAGACAGCGTCTTGCTCTCCTCCTGGTAGCGCAGTAACGAGATGCTCTTCATCAAGTCAGCAGCCAGGATGAAATTCTTGATGCTGAACATCTGGTGGATGTAGAGCTGCGTGTCGATGAAGGCCATACCCGTCAGATCATTGTCCTTCAGGACCCACAGGAAGATCTGAAAGAGGAAGTTATACCATTTGTTTTTGCGGGCGACTCACCTCTTCGGGTGATTATCGCAGAATTTCAAAAATGAAACATTAAAGGTCATTTAAACTCCAGCGAGCATCCTGACAAAAAATTCAGTGGCTTAATAATAAGTGAGTTCAGATGAGAGGCAACCGGGCACAATCAGTCAGATTTCACTATCTGACTGATTGTGCAACATTTTCTAAAATATACAGTAGGGATGCACCGATACCGGTATCGGGTATCGGCCTCGATACCACATTTTCTAAAGTACTCGTACTCGTTAAAAGTCCCCCGATACCGGGGACCGATACCACGGTCTGAGACTTGTCTATGTTTGAGCGGCAGGTAAGGGGTTAATCACAGGCGCCGAGTGCCCGCCCCCAGGCCCCGAGTGCCCGCCCCCAGGCCCCGGCTGCAGCTCAGAGCTGAGAGAAGGGCAGGCGAGACAAATCAGCCATGTGGAACTATTTCAAAGTGAACGAAGACGCGAAAAGAAACAGCACGTATTACATGCTCCAGTCCCTCATTGAGCAAAAGCGAGTGCTGGGGGTGTCCGAGCATGAACTCCCTGACTATCTCACCGCTCACCAATGGGCTCTTATGGAGACGACTGTTGCCATCCTCGCCCCCTTTGAGGAACTAACTAAAAAAGTGAGCAGCTACGACGCACTAGCCTCTGATGTCATCCCAGCTGTGACTGTGCTTGTGAGACTTCTAAACAGAGAAACAGACGAGTAAAAACCTCTCAGCCCCATGTAGCAGTGTGGAAAGTGAAAGGCTTTTTAGCTCAGTGTCACACAGTATAGATGAAAACAGAAACAGTCTGACTGCTGATAATGCAGAAAAGCTACTTTTCTTAAAAAAAACAAAAACCCTGCCACTCACTTTTTCTCTCCTTTAAGTGAGTCATCTTAGACTTGATGTTAATACCTACCTCAGTTGCACTGACTGCCACAGTTCTATTTTGGTGGATGTTGTTAGTTTATTCAAATATTGTGCACTAAATAGCAAAGATGTTTATTAATGCCCCTTGTGTTGTCCAAAGCGGCAGAGTTTACAACAAACTGAAAAAAATACTTGAGTTGCACTGTCACTGTTTAAATTTATTTTTCATAATTATTTATTCTGTAATATGTTGCATGCAACATGCTTTTCATTTTAAATAAATGTTCTTAATTCCAAACCAGTCCCTTGTTTTTTTTTTGTTAAATTATAGGACTAAAGCTGTTACCTGTAAATTTAAATCATGTTTTTATTAAGTACTCTGTATCGGTATTGGCGAGTACTGAAATGCAAGTACTCGTACTCGTTTCCAAAAAAGTGGTATCGGTGCATCCCTAATATACAGCAATAACAAACTTTTAAAAGTACTAAATTTTAATGGTGGACAACTGATCCATTAAAGACCCTACAGTGTGACCCTTTTCACTGAGTGGGATGGTGTGTAGAGGCTGAATTAGAAAGCAGGCTAGGACTCCTCTGACCAGGTAAATGTTTGAGTACTGTTCAATAACCAGACCCAGTGTGACGGAGCACTGGTGTCGCTATATGCAGCCATGTCATGAGTGTTTTTCAGACCTTCTGGCCGATGGCTGACACCAGGTATCCGTTACAGTGACACAGAGCAGTCACCGGTCCCTTCTGCTCCTTCTCATAGAGCACTTTAAACTTGTTCTTGGTGAGGGGCTGGCCGGGCTCCGGCACCACTTCAATCACATCCAGGATCAGAATCTGAAGGTGAGACAAAATTGAAAAACAAAAAACGAATTTAATGGAAGTTAACAAAGCAGTTTTGTTACGAGGTGACATGTGGGAGGAAGAGACTAAATAATGTTTCATTTCCAGCTCACCCGGCCCCTGCAGGTGACCTCCTCCCCCTGCATCAGACACGTTCCTGCTGCGATGTAACCCTTCAGTCCAGACACAGTCTCCTGACTCCTCAGTGCCACCGTCTTCATGCACGTGACGTGTTCCCACTCCTCCAGGTCAATCCTTTATGGAGACAGACATCACAATCATTCACTCCTGTTAGCAACCATCTATCTATGATACAGCATCGTCCGGCCATAGATTATTGGGATTTATATGGCTGTATAGATTATATGTCAATATGGAGAAGGTGCTAGAAAGACTGCCAGCTCAGCAGGAAATCATCAATCAGGTACATATGGTCGAGCAGCCAGTGTGAGACGATTTTTTTCTCTGGGTGATTTTGTGACGATCGAAGCAACGCTGGGGGGGCTTTGAGTGGGGAAAAACACCCAAGTGTGCACTACGGGTGATTGATTTTTATTGTATAAATCATATACAGAGAGGGATACAAAGAACAGGGGATCTCAAACTGTGAGGTGGGTCACATTGGCGGGGCATGGAGGCCCAGGGGAAAAGCATGAGCGGAAAGTTGAATCAATATAAATTCTGAAGAGAAAATAAACATACTATATTGCACCATCAAGCAGACCTTTAGTTCACTAAAAGTCAAACCTGAACTTTTCTTTTGATAATGACTTGGGGAAAAGGAAGGTGAACTTTTTAAAGTGGGCGATTTGAGCAAAGCGGAAGAAAGCAGACCTAAAGCAGCAGCATGAAACTAAAATACTAAAACTGTTCTCCCGGGCTTAAACCAGGGAAACACTAGCTCACTAGTCTGAGTTATCTGCCTGTAACTAAGTTCTCCATCGTCCTTTGAAGAGGTCACGCTCTTATGCAAGTGAAGTGTGATCAAAGCGCTCAAAAAAGTTACATTACAGTAACTTGCAGTAAAGCAGCTGCTCTTTAGACACAGCATTTGAAGATACTTTCTGAGTGCATCTAAAACAGTTCGTTCAACTAAAAATGTTTCCTAATCTGAAGACTTTAAACTGGCAGAAAGCCTCAGCTGTCCCTGCTTCACAATAACAGATCAAATGATCCTGAATGGAAATGCACTTCAACATCAAACACAGGAATACAAAAGCTCAGTGCCCCAAAATATGCTGCTTAAGAAGACTGGGCCCGGCTTACATAATGCATCGTTCAGCTGCTGACAGAGAAGCACTCAGAGGAGCGCTAATAATAATGCAGAGTAGTTAATGAACAGGGACTTGGATAAACCACTCAATATTTTCAACTGATGAAGGTAAGCAGCCACGTGAGACTAAATTTATAGTCTACAACAACTTGGATAAATGGCCCAAGACTTTCAATTAAAGCCCACACTTCTCCCACAGTCTCCAGTGGAACAGCTCAGGGCAGGGAAAATGAGAAAATAAAACTGGCACAATCTGGGCTGGACCACTTTCTCCATGGCTGCCCAGTATCTATTAAAACGAAGCATTTCTATTGATTTCACAAACTGCACTATGGCTCTTTAAAGCAGTGCAATAAAAAGCTTTTACCGTGTGTTGGGAATGGCCTCCCAGCTCACTGGAGAGATGAGCTGGATTGAGAACTTCTCCTGCTGCGGATGAATGTAGCGTTCATCTGCAGGGGGCAAGAGGAGAAACATCAATGCTCTCTATTCACATGGAAACAAATCAGCCAAAGACAGATCAGATTTAAAAAGCTCAAATAGCCAACTAAAAGTAGTTTGTCAAATACTTCTAAATGATCCCCTGAAGTAACCGATAAATAGAACCTCCCTGTATTTAAACAGCAATTAATCTAATCTAAGGTCAAATATTCTGTATGTACTGAATCTATATTCTTTGAATAAAGGCTGTCAAGTGATCAGTGAATAACATTTTTGCTGGAAAGGCTGATCACTACTTTCATACATTGATAATATCAATACCAACGCAGGTGCTGGGACTGGATAGCTACCAGTCCAATAGCATCGATACTTTGTTTCTATCCTCTGAGTTGAACTGTGCTAAATAAACAATTATTAATATTATTTATTAAATCTCTATATAATAATCTTTTTGTGTTGACTGTCAAGTCTGTTTCATTTCTACAGCACATTTAAACAACAGAAGGTGCTTTAGAGACGGTCTCCGAAACACTGACCTCGTTCTATGACTTCGTATTCCTTCTCCTCTCCTGTCATCCTCGGAATGCGTGTGCATGGTTCTTTCACACTGGTGCACACAGCATACACCTGAAAGGAAAAAATACAAAATCCCACTAAAAAAAAGGTTCACATCAAAGACTTAATCCCTTCAAAGTCACCCTGCATTGATTTTTTTTCTTTTCCAGTAAGAAAAACTTCAAGGCCAGAAGCCTTTCATCTCCTCGATCAATATGCTTTTATTTTGCATCGTGTTATCCGAGTGGATGTGTTTGAGTCCGGGGAATGTGTTTCGCCTCAAATGTGTGTCGAGGCTTCAGCGCCTTTGGTGCTGTGAGGGCTTAGCGAGAAGAGCCTTGCCTTGGATTCCACGTGGTAGGAGACATAGTGGACGGTGCACCTCAGAGGGATTTTTCTGACTGGCCACGGGGCGTCGTAGGACAGATACGTGGGCAAAACGCTGATCCTTAGCTCGCCCTGTGAGAGAGCACACACACAGAAAAGCCTCAAGGATCTGATTTGGTTTGTTTACTTCCTGTAATGTCACTTCTGGCTTGCTTTAGTGATCTTCAAACACTTTCTCAGCTGAGACAATTAAACCTGGTGCTGTTCCAGAATAATTACGCTCCTTCCTCTGTGGTCTCTTTTCTTAACGTGTGCAAAAAAACACTGAATTTCTAAACTCTTCAGGACCTCCACGTTTATATTCATAAAGCTCTGAGGACAAAAATGTCTGCACGTCGTAATTTGTCTACCGATTTCATAATAAAAACCAGCTCAGTGCAGTCTAGTAAAGTATAACAATAAAATAAAACAAACAGTTCTTGTACCTGTTTGTTAAAGTACAGAAAACCTTTGGGGCAGTTGATATTATGGAAGGGGGAGAAAGACTCAATGGAGCCATCAATGGTCATTGGGTGAAGCCTCAACGCTCCACGAGACGTGACCAACATCCAGTGAGGAGACGGGCCGCAGATAAATACCTGGGATAGCAAAGACACAAAAAGACTCCTGGTTGCAGGGCTGTTTCTTGAATAACAAAGGTCTATAATTAGTTCTTAACAAAGGCATTCTTACTCCTGAGTATCCAGAGATGTCCTCAAAGTATCTGAACCTGGCAATCCGACCTTTCACGCCAGAATTTTCCTCGGTGGCACTGCTCTCTGCTTTCTTATCTTTCTTGAGCTTGGATTTCTTTTCCCTGAAGTTAATGTTGTGGGGTACCTGTGGAGAGTCCGGTGACACGGTTAATGAGGCGTCACCTAAGCTGACTTGATTTAATTTTATCAGTGCACACACTTTTTTGAAGCGGACTTTCAGGTTGTTTTGTGGCTGTTGTTGATCATACTGGAACGCTTCATAGATCAGAAGCTCTTGTTCAACGTGGACCTAGAAAACAATGAAAATGTAGTTGTTGTTTTTTACTATGGTTTGTTACATCTGGTGAATGATTAATATGACACAGCAGAAGTGACTGTAGAGTGTTGGGAGGTGGAGAAGAGTTTTCCAACACAACATCTGACCTTAGCACTGAAAACTGTAAAAACTCACCAGCAAATATGGTTTACTGTGATTGTTGCCAAGTGAAACCAAAGCCACTTCTTTGACTAATGGAATCTCTCCTTGACGGGTGACTTCTTCTTTTTTACCCTCCCCCTGTGTTGCCGATTGGCCAGAGGAACTGTCCACCAGCACCCTTTGGCCCACTGGGAAGTTCTTCACCAGGAACACCAAGCGCCAGTCTGGCAGCTGATAAATCTGTTCAAATAACCAGCAGTCAAAATGAGTGAATGCAGAAATAAGCCCTAATGTTCTTCTGATTCTTTACTGTACATACTGATCATGTGTTATTTTCAAGTTCAGTTTTATTGTATGTTCACACAAACTGTAACAAACTGCAAGTCAACATCCAGGAAAAAACTGGCTGTGAACCACAGATCAATCTGTTAAGTCAGCGGTCCCCAAGCCCCGGGCCTCGGACCGGTACCGGTCCATGAGTCGTTTGGTACCAGGCCACAAGAGTTGAGGCTCAGGTCTGAAATGTCTGGTTTTCAGGGTTTTTATCGGTTTTCAGCGTTAGTTTGTTATTGTTTTTATCGTTAACTCGGTTTTCCTGGGTCTTTTCACGTGTGTTATGAATAAATCTTCTTTTTTTCTGTGCCGGTACTAGTTTTATTTTGTTGTATTTATTCGCGACACCTTAAAGGCCGGTCCGTGAAAATATTGTCGGGCATAAACCGGTCCGTGGCGCAAAAAGGTCGGGGACCGCTGTGTTAAGTGATTAAATAATAAGTCTCTTGTGTGTTTCTTCAAAGTCATGCTAGAGTTGTACAACTGTGTTAAGATTACAAAGTGTAGCACACCTTTAAGCTAATTTAAAATAAAATCAAGCTGTGCACTACAACACCTCAGAATTATATCATGCATCGGAAATGAGTCTCCATCAGCTCAGAGTCACAGCTCTTTGGAAACAACTGAAACTTTCCAAAAACATTGTTTACTTTGTTGTGAAAGTAGCATCTCAGACACAGTGCTGGCTGCTTTTTGTCCATCAAGTGTCACAACTACTAAACTAAAGTGAAATGTACTTTCACTGAAAACAATACACCTTCGTGCTTTGCTGCATAAAACGTATGAAATACATTACTGTTCCTCTAGTTTCTAAAGTTGCCAGCAATACCTAGAAGCTGCAGAGCATCATGTCAACTTCAAACCCTCTAAAACCTCCCTGCTTTTTAGCTTTTGATTTTTTAAGCAGCTTGCTAGCTTATTTCTTCCCCTCCAACAGCACCTGATAAATCCTTTTTCCCAGGAAAACAATGTTTGCTTGGGAGTAGAATAACACAGATCACTTTAACCAAACTAATTTGGAAATTGCTAATTATGTCTGATTTAACAGTGTGCAGTACACAGTTTCAACATACTGAAAGATCAAACACTCATATTACCAATAACAGCTTAGCTGAGGCCAAGAGTCTTTTAACTGCATAAAAATCACTGACAAAGGAAGATGCAGCCATTAGTCCAATTACCTCTCACCTCAAGAAAACCAACAGAAAGAGCAAGTTATGTAAACAATCAGAACCAACTGTGGAGGGGGGCTTTAAAAGGCTGCCCCGAAGCTGATTATTCACTGGTTTAGATGAAGACTGAACTCAGATTTCTCAATCAAACATTTCTTGATCCATGTGACAGAGTGTGATGAGATTGTGGTTAAACTAATGAGCTAAAATAAATAGCTAAAACCTGAGGTGGTTTGATATTCTCCTTTAGCGCCAATTAGGGCTTAGTGACATGGAGTTTTCTACCTTTTTCCAAAGTGTTCATACTGTTAAGAGTTCCCTCAGAAAAGTCTTGCCAGTGTTTGAAGCTCTCCCACTCTCCCTCTGTTTGTAACATGAGGAAACACTGTAAATAAAAACTTATCTTCTTCAAAGCATCCAGACGTCTTTGAGGAAAAAAAAGTGAAAAATATTCAGTCTAGTCTGTGTGACTGTGCAGTTTTATTAGTTTGAATGTACACTAAACAACTGCAGTCACAAAATAACACAAACTGACCGAGGGCGCAGTAAATGAAGTTTCTAGTGGAGTGTGACGGCTTCACTTCATTGTCTGAAGGAGCTTTCTGATGCCAGCAGAAGTGGTGAAAATGTTCTAAGATAGCAAACACTTGAAACCTTATTGATTCTTTTAGGTGTTTACAATCAGTGTGCTGCTGATTGTGTCCACAGCAGAAAATGGCTTTAGTTTGTGTGCAGGTCGGTACTGTAGGGAACGCACGGACTGTCCACAAGGACCTGATACAATCCCACTTCAGAGAAAATGAACCCTCCCCAGCTGAGTGCAGACGTTTTACCCAGTGCATTGATCATTACTTAAAAAAAAAAAACAAACATCAAAAAGAAATACACGCTTTTAAATGTGACTTTAAATTACATCTCTCTTGTGAAAGTTCTAAAAGCATCTTACGTGTTTGTTTTCCATTGTAAATAGAATAAATGGTGAATCAGCATTCAGTAGATTCCAGTAAACAACTATCACCATACCTCCATCACTCCATTCTCCCTGATGATCATGCACCAATGGGTTGGCTCTGCTTTGCTCGAGGTCGCCTCGCTCCCAGACGTTGCCGGTGCCACAAAGCTGCGGTTCATATCTTCCTTGGCAGGCGTTGCACTCGCATTCGAGTCTCCGTACAGCATTTCCTCCTCGTCATCCACTGTGTTGCTGCACACGCATTTAATAACAGTCAGCAGTGTGAAGACTGGCTGAAGGCGTCAGTGAGGAGGCGAACTGAACTCTTACCTCATGTCATGGATGATGGTCTCTGCTTCAGACTGACTCCTGATGGTGTCCTCTTTGATGGAGCAGCTCACTTTGTTTTCTGTTGTAAACATTCCGCTCACGTCTCGGTAGGCGCACAGTGTGATGACACGAGATTGCTGTTAAATCAGAAACCAGTTTAACCAAGGTTAATACTGCTGAGAACCACATAAGAGCGTTTTGCAAATCCAGTTTCCATAAGAGAAAGACCGTCATGAACGCTGCCAATATTAAAGAAGTGAAACTGAGTCGGCCAACTCTGCTGGGTGAGCCTCACTGTGGCCAGCAGGGGGGGTGTTTGTTTTTGTGAACACCGGTCACTCACGCTGGGAATCTGTGGTTTCTGCAGTGCCAGTCGGTGCATCTTCCCCATGTACGAGTCAGACTTCAGCACAAACATGGTGACCACTCCCTCAGCAGTCATGATAACCACATATGGGTCAGCCACAGAGCAATGCACTATGGGAGAACCCAGGTCCACGGGGATGAAGTGGAGCTGTCTCACTGACAGAAAAAGAAAAAAAAAATTGTTAAAGGTATCACTCAAATGATGAACCAAAACAAACACACACACTAAACTAACGCTTTTAAAACACAACAACTTGTTTTACTTTATTTAATGAGGTTTTTGTTTAACAGCTTCCAGCTGCAATTATTCAAAGCTAAGGACAAAAGTTACAAAATAAATAAACCAACTAATTGTACCTCCTTCCAGCAGACGAAGGCCCATGGGAGAGACCTGAATGATGTACTTGTTGTCCCCAATGTTCCCAGCATACACAGTGGGTCCCTGAGTCGCAAAACCACTGGTATCCAGCTCCATGATCTCCTGACCTGTTTGAAGGATCTTCAGGAAAACGCAAAGATGCTTACATCCAACTTCAAAAGCAGAGATGAAATAATAAACAGTCTACAAGATCAAGCAGCACCTTCAGGCGCTGAAAAATAAAGCCAAACTTTGAATTCCCTCTAATAGTCACTACCACAGACTGTATATGAGGATAAACACGTCGGTTTTGATTTCCATATTTTGGAAAGCTCTGGTTTACTGCTGTTCTTATTTTAAAGCCAAAAGCCAGTTTACTTGGCTTAGAGGGGTAAGTGCTAAGCTATCAACTAACACTATCAAGCTTGGTTAGCAAGCTGCATCCATGAACTGTGCATGACACACAGATATACATGTCTACTTAATGCTAAGATCCTTTCATTGGAGTCAGTGAACTGGACCTTCGCTATGTGTGTGCTTGTGTGTGTGAATGTGTGTGTGAATGGGTGAATGACTGAATGTAGTGTAAAGCGCTTTGGGGTCCTTAGGGACATACAAATGCAGGCCATTTACCACTTGTGGTGCCTTCTGGAGCATTTGAACAGATTCGTCTAACATGTAATTTGCCTTGTTGTCCGGAACGATCTGTCCAATAAGTTTGTGCTCCAGTTTTAGTGAGTGAAGCTCTCGTTTTTTATTAGTTTGTTACTAATAAAAAGTTACCAGGTATCTGTGTGATTCACCCATACAAGTTAAATGATCATTTCATTTGAAGCGCTTGATTTCCGCTTCTAACGCTAACATTGAGGCTTCAAAAGGAGTTCAAAACTAACGAGTGGCATCACTGTAGCTACTTCCACCTTTTATATACAGTCTGTGTTCCATGTTTTAAATAATCTTTCTTGTCAAAGAAAAGCAGCAGAGTATCGGTTACAGTCTTTTACCACGACTTCAATCACAACAAAATCGATTAACATGTTTTTACCATTGTTGAATCTTCTCTGCTCAGAATGAGGAAGCCATGCTTCTTCGCATCATCCTCCATGGAAGGTTCCGTCTTCTTCTCCTCTTCCTCCTTTTCCACCTCCTCTTTGTCCTTTTCTCCCTCTTCACCATCATCACCCGTCTCAGCCTCAGCCCCATCCTCTGACTCGTCGCTTTTTGCAGCCTGTGAGAGGCGTAACAAGCATGTGAGTTTAAAAGGTGTCGCCAGCACTTATTTCCAATGTTTATTAGAGAAATAACAAAATAACACTTTACTGTTTTGTCTTCTTTGACGTCACTTGAGATCACAGTCCACATGTCGTGACAACCTGGCAACTCAAACGTAGTGACTACTTGGGGTCGGATGCTTCTCTGAGAACAGAATTTAACAAATTAACAAATGAAAGAAGGGGGAAAAAACAGACACACGATTCTACTGTTGTGACTCACACACGCTTCCCTGTGTGCGTTTTAATTATGCGCTGAGGATTGTTGTTTCTGGGGTGTTTACAGGCTACTCCGTCGATCTCTGAGGCAGCCCTGGTAGACCCAGACTTGACTTTAGCACCGTGACTGGACCTGTGGCAGACGGGCCTCGCGACCACAGGTTTTAGGACGGTGCGGTACCAGAAATCATGAATGAGAGACTGATCTAGTAAGGAGGTTTTACCTGAAGCACAGACAGGGCACCATTCTTGCCGAAGCCAGAGCAAACTACAACTTCCAGGTCAGGCTCAGGGTTGCTCTGAAACTGTGAGTGGAATAAAAAAAATTGAGCTGACAATTCATAACAGCTAACTGTAGCATTAATATAAGACTGTTTCAACTGTCTGTACCTCCTCGGACAGGAAAGCAGGTTCACCCATGGAGGCATTTGCACAAGGCCCAATGTTCAGTATGCTATCACACACCTGTGAAAGACAGAAAAAGACTCTTCCTCATCTTCTATGCACATCTACACCACAGTTAAGCTTAGCAGTTAAGCTTTTTACCTCAAAGGAGTAGGTGGCCAGCTGAGTGCCTGACTGGGCCTCACTTCCATACACTTCTATCTCATCCACCTCATCTGACAAAACAAAGAAGTCGAGTATAACAGACTGGCAGTTCTCACACACGCTGCTATTGTGCACATGTCAAACAGGAAATGTACCGGTCCAATTGGTGGAGGATTCAACTCGCTTCTTTTTGCTTGGTGGTTCCTCCTAAAAGAAAGAAAGAAAGAAAGAAAAAAGAGACAACACGTCAAATAAAACACATCACCTTTCAAGCGCAGTGAGAAAAACTAGAAAATACTATATCTAAATTCAACGCTCAAACTAGCACCAAATCTAAGAATTGCTGTATTTAAGCTTGCACCAGCTCACTTGTTTGTCTTTGTCTTTTTCTTTGTCCTGCCTTTCTTTGCCTTCCTCCGCTGGCGTCTCCTGCAGTTTCTCTGTGTACTTCAGGAGCAGCGAGTTTCCGAGGCGGGAACCCAGGAAAAGGTATCCGGGCTCCATGGTCACCATCTAAGGAAGAAGAGTAATGTAAGGCGACAGTATAACTGGATGCATCATTCAGGGGGTCCACAGTTACAAGCGAAGCTTTTAAGATCAATTTAAGTGTCATATTAAAGCAAATTTAAGAGCTGACATGGATGGAAAAACAAGTAATTACTCCTAAGCCTTTGGTCAAGAAATGATCATATTTCCATTTCCATAAGCTAACAAGTAGGATGGCCAGGATGACACCTAACCATTTCTAACTATTATTGTGGGTTTTCACTGTTGTATTGCAAGACATCCATCCATGCACTTCAGCTTATGCTTTTCAGGTCGCCAGTCTGTCGTGGGGCTAACACATAGACAGGAGACAACCATTCGCACTCACATTGACTCCCGCATTCACACCTATGGGCAATTTAGTGTTTCCAATTAACCTATCCCTATTAACTGCATGTCTTTGGACTGTGGGAGGAAGCCAGAGTACCCGGGGAGAACCCCAACCCTATTGCAAGACCTGCATTTTGTATTTTTAAAGATGTTAACAACCTGAAAGAGTCGGTGGAAAAAGAAAGCATTGAATGTAAACAGGACGACAGCAAACGTCAGTGTTCATCTGGTATCCATTGACCCAAGTTCAGTAATTATGATAGCCTAAACCTTTTTCACTGATGTATGTTTAAAGGTTAACAGTGGTTTGATTCTCTCCTGTTGGTATAACCCTCTGAATTAGAGCAGAGGGATAAAAAAAAGCAACGTTTGCCTGCTCAAATCCTGCTCCCTCATGTCCTCTGTGTCTGTCCACAGAAACATGACAGAACGAGTATGTTTAAGAAACAGAGCTCCTGTATCACCAGATCATCACTGCTCACAGTCAGAGGCAGGACTTACGCAGGTCGTCAGGACGCTGGCAGCAGCTTTGTCAAAGTGGAAAGCGCGCACGCTCCTCATGCCGTCAGTTATCAGTGTCAACACGTAACTGCAAAACAGCAGCAGCCAGTAAGAAATAATTTAATGTCATCAACATTTGCATGCATGCTGCTGGTAGTGTTACAATAACTCACATCTCCCCTCCTTTCAGCGAGATCACCATCTTGTCGTAAGCAATAAAGTCAGACTGACAACAGTCCAGCGTGAGCTTCACTTCATCTTGTACACCTGCACAACCGAGACATGGTATAGAGTGGTGAGCATCACAGCATACCCAGAGATACACGTACAGGCGTGGGTTTGAAATGATTAATCTTACGCAGAGGAAAGGCTGTGGTCCCATTTGTCTGAGAATTGAGCGAGACTCCGTAGGGAGGAACGCTCTGGTTCAGATAGAGCAGCGAATTCACAGCAAACACCACCACACCACCTGCAAACGTTTCAAGTGTGATCAGCACTCGCTTAATGCAAATTCATATCCAACAGAGCACTGACACGCTTCCTCAGAACTCACCGATGGGTTTGGGGACAGCCATGACCTGTGTACAATCAAAGGGCAGATTACTGAGAGACCAGATGACAGGATGAACCTTCTGCATGATGTTGAGGGAGATTGCAACAATGCTGCAAGTGTCCTGACGGACAGCCACACGCCTGGGGAAAAAAAGCATATAGGAGAAGTGACAATTCTGATAAAAGTGGCTGCTTAGAAACTCAAATTAATACCAAGTTGCCAATGCAGTGTTTCCAGATGCATACTTGACTTGGGCAGAACACCAAGCATATATTAGGCGACTCATTTTCGTATTTTTTTTTCCTTTCTCCTGACAGAACTGAATCTGTTCGCACTAACCCAGGCCATGTCTGGTTGGGCTCAAAAAGAATGAGCAACGTGGGCTCGTAGTAGCCGTGGAGGAACTTCATGTCAATGATGTTGAGGAGCTTCTCATCTAGTTCACGGACGTCAATGATGTAGCTGGGCAAGAAGCTGGATTTAGGTCTGGAGAAGAGATAAACAGACAGCGTTCGTTTGAAAACTGCAGTAACATTAAAAGAAAAAGCATGTTTAGGTAACATCAAGTAGAGAGACGTTTATGAGGATCTAACATCCTTTTCTCTATTATTCTGTTTTATATACTCATTCATCAAATTCATGATGTAAAACAAGTTCATTTTGTTTTGTAATTGAATTCAAAAACAAGTTTCATATATTCTGTTCTCATGTAAAGTCAAGCGTTTCTGTTATAAGTTTCAAGAACACGACTTGTAGCTCATAAAAATCTGAAATACATCATCTCAAATTATTCAAACCATTTCATTTAAATTACAATTCAAATACTATGAATACAGTGTGTTGGGGGAAAACTCTGTAAAAAACCCAGGAGAAATAAAGACACAATGAGACAAAGTTACTTTCTTTATCAAACGTGTACACGGGTGAGCTGCTAAGAACAACTCACCCCATGCACAGTGGCTTGGTAATTTTTATAGGCACAGAGACAGTGAGAACAGGATAACAAATAATAAACAGATAAAATAAAACAACTCCATATATGGTGCTAGTCTCGTCAGCAGAGAGCTAGGGAAGATAAAACAATCTAAAACAATATGTCCCAGAAACAAGATGTGTTTGCTGGGAAAGTCTAAAAAGATAATTCTAAACTAATCTAACCATAGGCAGAGGGCAGACAAAAGGCATCTTTGTACATTTAAAAGGTGGTAAAGAAACATAGAATCATTTTTCCTGTAACACAGTGCATCCCAAACTAGTTCACACAAAACCACAAACCCTCCAGAGAAGGAGTGTCATTGCTGAAAAGGCTGGCTGTTCTCAGAGTGCTGGATCAAAGCACTGTTCTGCACTGTTTGAAGAGCCTACTATGTAACATAAGAGGCTGATGTCTCCGCCCTTATTTCTGGTTGCGTGCTGGTGCATTAACTGTTAATTATCATGTGGTCGTGTCCAGGTGTTTTACATACAGTGCCCGTCACGATAGAAATAAATACAAAGTCTTCACTATTTGTGGTGGTTAGTTTTTTTTCCAGAGGCAAAAATATTTGTCCTTCAAGTTTTTCCACTTCTTTGTACAATTTCTCTCCAGGAATCTGCTGATTGTGACTCCTTATATTGATGTTGTGATTTTTATGGTTATTTTTAACAGTTTTTATCTTACTCATTTATGATTATTGATACAATATTTGCTAACAGTTGCGAGAAAGTAGCTTAAAATGCAAAGGAGGGATGGACAGCTGTGAACAGTTAATCACAGTAACTGTGGGTTGTGTCCACCTGATGTGTAGTCATGTTACGTTGTAAGTAACTGCACTGTTGCTCATTGGTCCAACTGTCCTCTTCTCAGGTGAAAGTAAAATTTCCCTTTCATTTGGAAATCAAACTTATAGAGTCATGAAGAAGAGTGCAGAGGCATGGACTCCAAGGTGTGTCAAGCCCAGTGTGACATTTCTACAGTCTGTGACAATTTGGGTGCAATGTGACCTGACAGTGTTCATGGCTGTTGGTCCGCTGTGTTTTATCAAGTGCAATGTCAACCTAACTTTCTACCAGCAAATTTTAATGCACTTCAACTTTCGACCTGCTGACAAGCTTTATGGAAATGCTGATCCTTTTCCAGCAGGACCCACCCACAGTGCCAAACCTTTGGCTGAGTAGTTTGCAGACAAAGTTACTGCCCTTAATTGACAAGCTCAGCCAAACTGAATTTCATGGAGAATTTATGGATTTTATCAAGCGACAGTTGAGAAATACTAAAATTGGAGGCAAGCTGAAGGTCACTATGAAAGCAGCCTGGGCTTTGATCACCTCTATCTGCCCCCCACTTATGCAGTAACTTGTGATAAAGCCCATGCACTGAGTGTATGAATGGACATGGTTCTCAGAAGTTTCATTTCTGTCTTTTGATTGATCCTAGCAAATAATCTAATGATTTCAGATACTGGTGTCCCTTTTTTTCTATGAACTGCATCACGCAAAGCTACTCTAGTAGAGTAAAAAAAAAAAATCAAAACAACTGAGCTGGAACTGAGCGCAACAAATCAACTTTAATAATTGGATGTATAGCTTACCCTTCTCCAACGCCACTCTCTTGTTCATCCGTTAGCGTGTCCTTTCGGAATGGCAGCACCACGAGTTTGGTGCCATAAACGAGCATTACAGCACAGCGATTCTCTGGATCTACACGGACAATGGGAATATGTACATTCTGTACAAAGCCATCCTGAAAATACAAGAACAGTTATATTCACAGTTGAGTCACTTTGACACATGAACATAAACTCAGGTTTATTTTTGTTGCTACATACTCTGAGCTCTGGCTCCTCAAAGTAATGAAGAGACAGTGTCTTAAGATCATGTGTCCCAGGATCATACTCTACCACAGACAGCTGGTGAGAGACAAAGCACAGGCAAAGGTCACTGAGAAACAATTCTAGGGGTAAACAGCATGGTTTATTTAAGCAGCACACTGCTTGCTCTATAATACCTTTGCATCTTTGAAACTCAAAAGGAGTGCATCTCTGCTGGCTCCAACAAGTTGTACACTGGCCATAGACATGATGTTCCCAAAGAGAGAAAAGGAAGCCACCTGCTCCAGCTTCTCTTTGCGAGATTTGGAATCTGCACAAGAAAAGCTGAGACTCAGCAAAACAACAAACATTTTTTTACCAACAGTAAAATTGTATTTGAATGAGATGCTTTCTTTGACATACCAGATGACTTGTCAGCCTTTGAAGTACTCTGAAATAACACAAATGTGGCATACGTCAAAAAGCCCTTTCATGCTTGTGTTAAAAAAAAGGCACAAAGAAAAAGGGGAATCTTAGAGTTAAAGTTACCTCCACATCATGAATGATCCTGTAAACAAACAGTTGAGACGTTCCAGCTACGACCAGGTTCTTCTCCTTACTGGATATAAAATTGCAGTAGACAGAAAACTCCACTGAGGTCGGTGTGTGGGCTTGTCTGTACACGGCATACATGGTGGCAGGCTGCCCTCAGCATCTAACAGGTGAAAACACTCACGTCAAGACCTCTGACATCACTTCACCACTAAAACGATCGGTACACAGGTATGTGTGTATCTACGTTAAACAAAATTACCCACAAAAACTGCACAGACAGTCCGAGCGCCGTTTTATAGATTACGTCAGTGTACGCTTAAATAGGCTTCATAATGATCAAATGCTAGCTAGCTGATGACATACCCGAAAACAGCGCTACATTTTCTCTGTTTTTCAGTTATTAGCATTTATTCTGATAACTGGTTTAACTTAACCAGCGATATCCACTCGTGTTGTTAGGCTCAGCTTTAGTTTAGCTAGCTTCGAATAGCAAATGTATGGGAAAAGCCGGTTATGTTAGCTGCCTTAGCAGCACGCTAACGTTCCCATTTGTAGCTGGCATGGCATTGTAACAGGATACCGTTTTTCAAATGTTTTCACAAGCAGTGAATGTAACGCGTGGACGTACCTATGTCCGTCACGTTATCTGAGTTTGCAGCTTTATTGTTTCCTCCCTTGTTCACACTGAGCGTGACATATTTTGTGTGATACTAACTTAAGCTAGCTAACCGATAGCAAGGTTAGCTGTCGTTGTTGTGGCTGCGTTGGTCTTCTTCTTCGTGTTCTTTTTTTTTTTTTGCCAACCACTCCAATGCACATTAGCGCCACCTATATTTAGCATTTTGATAGCAGCTGCTGTCTCAGAGTTACTTGTGTGTAAAGATCTTAAACAAATGAAGAGTAAAGGGGGCAGAGCTTATCAGTCTGTGGCGCTAAGGCTTTGTAACAGTGTCCCTCTACAATTACATTTATTTAGCTGACTCTGTGGACTCTTTAAAAGTAGCTAAAATCTTTTTTGTTTAATCAGGCTTTTTGTTGATTCTTTTACTGATTGTATTGTGTTCTGTTTTTGATTTTTTTTTAAATTACATTTTAATGGCATTTAATTTTCTTATCTTACTGAATGTTGTGTACAGCATTTGTCCACACTTGTCAGTGAAAGACAGCTTCAAAAACATTTCTTACTTATTAAAGCCAAGTTTATCCCAGCAGAGTGCGCCAAGCGAGTCATTTTTTAAAATAGGTTTTGTCGATGAGTGTGTAGATCCCACATGTGTTACAGGTACATCACATAATGAGGATTCATTGATATTGTGTGCTGCTCTCACCTTAACAATAAAATGTATAAGGAAACATAAATCAGAATACTTTATTGATCCCTAGGGGAAATTATTTATTATTTATTTAAATAAATGTAAAGAAGTGGTATCCCTTAATCCATAGTTTAATATGATTGGTCTGCTCACAATTTGCAGCTATAAGAGCTTCAAGTCTTCTGGGAAGGCTTTTCACGGGGTTTATGAGTTGTTGAGCTTAGGCTGAACTACTGTCGTTCCCAATCGCTTCCACTTTGTTTTAATACCACTAAAAGCTCACCGTGGAATATTTAGTAGTGAGAAAATTTCACGACTGGACTGGTTGCACAGGTGGCATCCTATCACGGTACCATGTTGGTATTCACTGAGCTCCTGAAACGGACCCATTCCTTCACAAATCAAAGCCGTGTGCATGTCTAGGTGCTTGATTTTATACACCTGTGGCCACGGAAGACCTAAATTCAATGATTTGGTAATACTGTAAACAGTAAACAACATTTTTTTTTTTTTTAAATATCGCCGGGCTCCACACAACTTTCTCCTCAGGTGTGCTGTTACAGCATGAGGTGTGCTACGACAACGATCTCCGAAATACATTTAGCGTCTTTTTCATTCATCATGTGTCATGTAAAGTTATAAGATCAGCACATTCTGGACAACATGTGTGCAGATACTACAGATCTGTTTGTTATAGGTCAACAGTGGTCTAACATCTACAAATAGGGTAAAAAACGACCATCAAACGCTTTCTCATTTAAAGTTTAATTTTTCATATAAATGAAGTGGAGTTCTCTTAAAACTAAATATTCTTCATTAAAAACAACAAACATGATGCTAAAAACAAAAGACTTTTGTAGTAACTGTAAGTCTAAATTAAACACAGCAAAAACCCAGGGCCAAAACTTTCCAGGATTTAATTAAAATCCAAGACTTGATCAGATAAGGATAAGCAGAAGAGAATGGATGAATGGATGGACTTCTTATGAGAGCACTTGGAAAAATGAAGGCACTGTAATTAAAATCAGGCTGTCTGTGCTCACTTCATTAAACAAGGATCAGCAGTAGAGAGAAGACAATCAAGAACTATCACATGTTGTGCAACACACATACTGGAGCTCACAGATCATTTTGGTTCAGAAAAACAACAGCACACAGTCCGTGACGTGTTCAACAGCTGCGATGGATATACGGCTTTAAAGTTTTAAGACAGAACATAGATCACGAGACTCAAAACAAGACAGATTTATTTTTAATTTGACAAAGAATATATGTTTTCAACCCAAGCCCACCTGTACGTGAAGATCACTGGCGTCCAGCTGTAGAGCAGTGGACGACACACCTCTACTTTTCTTTTTTTTGCTCTTATTTTTACCACACTTAAGTTTTATTCTTGCACAGCCAAAAGAAAGAAAGAAAAACTTTAGGGAGAAACTCAAATAACTTAACCCAAACTTAAAACTAAATAGGAGTCATATTCTTGTACTATCAGATGTGACTCATTCACAATAACCTCATACTGACAGAAGCAGGCAGACAGGGGTGCATGTAGTACTGTCAGCAAAAACTTGTCTTCCACTTATAGGAATACAATGACATTAACAGAGGAAAAGCCAGGCTAATATTAACTGGCGTGTAGGAGTGATGGCAGTGAGAACCAAATCGACTATTACAAGTCAAATGTCACGCAATAAGTGCTGTCTATGTAAAGCCACGGCACAATGAGCTGTAAATGTGCTGAAAGGGCATGTTTAAGGTTACTGAATGAAAACTGGCTTGTTGGGTTCAGTCGCTTGATTCCTTTTAATAACATTACAACATAGTGAGGAAATCAAAGAGGGGAAACGATCAACAGAGAAGCACTTCATGGGTTTGATCACGGCTGATCAAATGATTACACCTTAGCCCTTTATAAACCAAAATAGATTTTTTAAACTGAAGGCAGAAACATTAAAGCATCAGCAGTCTGCTCTCTCTAAATTTCATCGCCGGCGTCTAATCCATTCTCCTCAGCGGTGGATTCTCTGGCATGTGATGAGATATTCTGGAAAAGCTTGTGTGTCGTTGAAAATGACAAACATCGACGGCTTGGTAATGTTATCAGTCACGCTGTCGTATCTGAGGGGGATATCTCCTGTCTCCTTCAGCGGGGCCGTCTTTATCGAATGGCAGCCTTTGGTGTAGTCTCCCGTTAGAACTTTGGACACAAAAATAAACTTGTATCCATCCGCGTTTGGCGGGGAATACTGATCCTGGACAGATAGAGCCGAGTTCACAGCAAAATAGACCCCCTGACCGTAGACGGTGGCTGCGTGGAGAAACCAGAACATCAGAAGATGTGACAAAACCTGATGTAAACAAGACAAAGAAAGCCAGCGTACCATTCTTTCCACAGAAGCTTCTGTTGAAGCCATGGACGCATATCTCCTTGACGCTGCTCTCGCTCGTGCCGTGGTACAGGGTGCGCTCGATCTGCGGGTAGGTGGCGCTCTGCAATACGCTGGCCTTCTTAAGCTTGTACTGATTGTACAACAGCTTGTTCATGAGCTTCTCAACCTGCAAACCAAACAAAAATGATTGTAGTCACCACTGAAGCCACAGTCAGCTGCTGCAAAAGAGACAGAGCTCATCGTTTCACCTGTATGATTCGGATTTTGCTGTGGTATTCCTGAATGGTCTCGTAGAATTGCTTCACCACGTTCTGGAATTCATCAGATTCCTCGTCCACTTTGGTTGCTTCAGGGAAGTTTGATAGCACGGAGTAGTCGTCTTCTGTTAAACAAATGATTTAGTAAGCATTATTTCAGTTTTTTAAATGATTCGTATTATTTAATAAAATAAACAGGGAGCTGCAAAACTGATGCAAGTGGAAAAACTAACTAACATACATCAATGACAAGAAGTGCAAGCCTCCACCAAGGCAGCTCGCTCTCTTTGGTGGTATTTTACTTTGAAGGGATCAGTTTATTTTGTATATATTTATTGTTTTCTTTGTTCTTTTTTAATTATACCACAAACAAAGACAGGACAATTTTAAGCAGAGCTTTAAAGGTAAAGAGATTGTTTTTTGAATGTTTGAGCTTTCATGACTTTGAAGATAAGGTCAGAGGTCCAAAGTAATGTGATATTTAGAATCCCCATATATCATTCCATATGCTGTCAATATAAACAGCAGCAATAAGAACCACAGTTTTAAATAGCTCTATACAGCATTATTATCATTTTGACCTTCGGATTAATCTAGTGACAATGTTGAAAATACACACCACGTTTATAAGAATAATAACTTCTAAGTCTTAAGGCTTTTAGTTTATTTCTGACTAATAAATCATGAAGTTGACCTTGAAGACCTTGGTGGAAATAAGCCTAATTTTAACAGATTGCTAACATGACCCCACTCTACACCCATACAAAGTTTTATCAGAATTCATTCTTAAGTTTTCGAGCTATGCTGTTTACCTTGGTGGACGTAATAAGTAGTTACAATTATATACATTTCCCTAAGTCTCCCCACTCAGCTGTTGATATGAAAATGTCTTTCTTTATTACATACTTTACTTTGTTTTATGTTTTAATAGTTTATTTCAGGCAGGTACACAATGCTAATACTTCTGACTGTGTGCTAATCTGAAAAAACACAGCGGAGCTAACTACAAATACACCTAATATTCCTCACAGACAACTTCAAGGGCTAAATACCGAAGCCAACATTCCTCTAATGGCCAAAAATGAGTCTGGCTGCAAAAGCAGATAAATCTGTAACACTGCTGCGTTAAAAAGTTCTGTCTCTATAGTATCCAAATGGACAGTTTTATAACAACTGTCCATTTGGATACTGTTAAAGCTTCAATTATTGGTGTGTTGGTGTAGCTGTTTGCTGGGCTTAACCTCAGCTAACTGGAGTCACTGAACCAGACCTCACACAATATTTGTGCTACTGCAGCACCTTTAATGAAGTTATATGAAAAATCATGTGGCCTGTTGTGTGACATAGCATAAGATAGCTGATGACATTTTGACTTGCTAATCATTTTCTGGATTTTGTCTCTTTCACGGCCCCACACGCAGCATCATTCCACAAAAGGCTTAATAAATCCCACTTTACCTGGTACACTGTCACCTAAATCGTCTAATTCGAGCAACTTCCTGGAGATCTGTGCTGATTTCCCCGAAGCGATGTTGTGTTCTTGCATCTTCTCAAAGTTGATTGTGTGCGGCTGATTGTCTAGCAAGATGTCAACCTTCTTCAGCTTCTTTCTAAAGGCATTCTCAATGAACACTGTGGCTTCGGGAGAATAAGGAGCAGTGACGGAGGAGATTGGGTCGTGCCGCAACCACTGCACAGTATTCAGGATTTCCCGTTCTGGTACAGAATTGGAGATTTTCTCCAGAAGCAGCTTAACATCACACACAGCTCCCATCACAAAGTCTTTGAAACCAGATACGGTGATTATGGTCCCTTGAATCTGGATCTCAACTGCATGTTTCCTCTTGATAACGTCCAGACATGTCTTGTAGTACTCTGACATATTCCTCAAGTTCCTGTGCTCTATTTTCTCCTCAACCTGTCTCTGGCTCACCTTCTTACCAAAGGCTATGTCCACCCGAATCAAGTCACAGTTATAGCCTGCAAACACAAATAACTGGATGGTGTTGGCTGCTTCGATTGCATCTTTCAGGGGAATATTGATATTAGCCTTCTTTGGCTGGTGCACCTGGGGTGTCTCATCAGCCCCATTAGAAGAGCTTTCTTTTTGGCTCATATTCCTGGACAACTCCAAGGCTTTCTGCAGCTGCTCCTCTTCGTCCTCCGGGGTCCAGTGGCTCGACTCCATGGAGTACTGGATAGCTAAAGACAGCTGGGCCTCTTCCTCCAGATTGCTAGAATGGCCCAGAGCTCCATTATTGAAGAATAAGCCGCTCGCAGTGTTCTGATCTGAGTCAACAGCTGTCACATCGGAGTCCTGGTCCATCAGGCTGCTTGGGTCATCTGACGCCGTGTACAGGTCTACGTTATCCATGTTTTCCTGCTGGTCTGAAGTGGGCACACTGTGCACCAGTCTCTCATCAATAGCCGAGACGATTTTCTTCGCCTCCTCTAAAAGACCTGCAAAGAGTTAAATGCACAGTTTAAGCTGCGTAGAACTGACAGATACCTGCAAAGAAACCAAAGATGCTACCTCCATCTGAAGCATCAATTTGCATTGAATCTGACTTCAACTCCTGCGCAGACATTTTCGGGAAGTTTTTGTGAAACATCATCTGCCACGCAGCTTCAAAGATGTCCTGGAATAAATAAAACATTTGCATGATTTAGTTCCAACTTAATGTTAAATGACTTACAACTTCAAAAGACATCCTTAGTAAGAAAACGCACTATATGAGTAGTTTTGTATATCTGGACATTTTAGTTAAAAATTCCAGAGCAAGCGTAAACAATCTTAAAATCTTAAATATATCTTCAAATTCTATGGGTTGATCTGTTGTGAAGGGCAGCTTTTACCAGCCAAGAGCTATCATTAAATTTTTTTTATCTCCCAAAGATTTACTGGATTTAAACCTGCTTACATCTATTTATCATTCTCAGCTGGACTATTGTAACTCACAGGATATAGGGCTGCTTATTTTCAGCCTTTTTTAAAAGCTGTAAAGAACGACAACACATCACTTCTGGTCTGGTAGAACTGAACAGCCTGCCAGCAAAACACTGAACAGATTTTATTTGTATTGTAAGCCCTCCATGGATCAGCTGCAAAAACAGATTATGCATCCACTGTCAACATTTTCTTACTGCCCTTTTATTAATTAATCATTTCTATTTGCAGACGTCTTATATTTTAAATCTTTTGTTGATTTACTCTTATTCTGTTTCATTATTTTATAGATCTCTGCTCACCTCATATTGGTTACATTTTCTGTCATTTGGATTTCATGTTTCATGGTTGACTTAGTCTTTTACACTACCTATTCAGTGTTGTCCTATTCTGTATATTTTTGCATAACTAGAACATTATTCCAGCAATGTGGGAAACGACGACTACTACTAAAACTAAAGTCAAGCCTTGAGGTATAAAAATCAGAAACAACCACCTACAAATCTGTCAAGATAAGAGGAAGCAGTTTACTTTAAAAGCACAGAAAAACACATAAGATTACAGAAACAAGCTTAATTTCTTCCATCATTACCTGGTGAGGCAGGGGCTTCCAGGGCACATATTTGGGGCTGATGTAGACACAAAACTTTGCCTCCATCTCATTCAGAATGCTCTGACACTCCTTTTCACCTAAAAACCGGGCCACTCCTGGAGTGTTTACTGTGATGGTTCTAGTGCAGATTGAAGAAACTACACCTTGCAGCACCTCCTCTGCCATTTGGCAAGCAACAACGTGGCCGTGGATCTGTCAGGTACACCCACACACACGTAAAAATATAATTTATAAACACTCTGACTTTAATGACGTTTACACCACTACAGTCATGAAGCCTTTACATGCGATTCTGATACACACCTTTAAGCCACAATTATCCTCAGCCTCTAGTGGAAAAATAGACACTTGGTCCATGTCAACCAAGAGCTGATGACAGTGGATCTGAATGTACTTCAGCATGCCCGGCTCCATAGGGATGACCGTCTCCCTTTCAATGGGTGTAGTCAGAAACTGCATGATGGCAGCCTGCTTCTCATTCTCCATCCCCGTCAGAGTCCAAACATCAATATTCCCTCCTCGTTCTGACACCTTTACAGAGCAGAAACTCAGAGTCTGCAGGAACTCTGACCACTCTCTGCAATTCAGCATGCACTCATTTTCCTGGTCCATCGGCATGCTGAAGTAACACACTTGGGATTTTAAAAAGCTGCACGCCTTTTTAGCCGAGTCTTGGGTTAGAGACGTTACGGTAATATTAGAGTCTGATACGGTGTACAGAGTAGAGGAGCCACTTTGTGTCGTGGCTTGTAGAAGCCGTTCCTTTACATCTTTTCTGGCAAGAAATTGAGCCTTTTCCAGCTCAAGGGTGAAATGAGCCTCTGCTATGTTACAGAGAAAGTCCATGATGGTTTGTTTAACCTGCTCTGCCTGTGCTCTATCAGGTCCTTCAATGTAAACACCATCGTCTTTAGTTTGGATAATAACATTCGGGTTCGTGTTCTTGATGTCCCTTTGAATGGTACTATGCTGAAACAAAGCATGTTTCCCTGGGTCTGTGAGAGCAATATGACATGTTATTGTATCTGAATCATCGCTTTGTTCCTCCATTACTTCCTCTGCCTCCCCTTCTTTCACCTCCTCTACCTCCACCTCCTCTACCTTTGTTGGTAGAGGAGGTGGAGCAGCAACGGACTCCAAAGCCATTTCACTTGGAGGATTGCTGGAACTGGCTGCCGTGGGAGGACTCGTCTGCATCTCAATATCATTCACCTCCTCAGAGTTCTCAGTTGTGTCTTGGCTTGTCTCCACCTCTTGCGATGTTTTACTTTCTACAGGTACAAGAAAATCGAAGTAGGGCTTCACTGAGAGCGCAGCACCCTCAAGTTTGTGTGAGAGAGCCAGGACAGCATCCACAGCTGTTCAAGGAAAAACAAACATTTTCAGAAAACAAAGCAGACAAGTTTTAAAGGTTACAGTGTGTAAAACTTACATTCATAGTTACAGAAGGACACCTTTGCTGTATTCTCTGACAGCACGATGACCTCCTTTACGTCCTGGTTCCCGCCGCGACTGCTCTCAAAGTACAAAGTGACGTGGTCCGGAGTGGTTCCAGGGTGCAGATTCTCCACTAAGATTGAGTCGGGTTGTTCAACCTGTTCCACGGTTACTTGAGCCCCATCAAGTGTCCTCTTAGAGATTTGTGTGCTAAGTGTTTGGAAATCTGTAATATGAACAACATATTTCAGTCAGGACCACTACACTGCACCAATTCATCATGTAGAATTTGAATTATTTCACAAGCGGCCTGCTACTACAAAACCTGAAGAATCCATGGACCAAAGTCATTAAGATTTACTATCTGGAGACCACAAAGGTCTAAATCAACTCTTTGTTTTTAAGAAAAATTAAAGATATGCATTCAGTCGACCTGTTGCGAGCGGTTCGTGGAATTGAATGACGATCAGATCTCTCCCCGGTGAGGGATACAGGTTGTAGTCTTCCAGTCCCATTGTGTTCTCCACGTAGAGCTCTATCATCTCTGTGTTGGTGTTGGGGTTGATCCCCCGCAGCAGGAGTTTGCGCGGGTCCTTTGAGGCAGGCTTTCTCACACTCAGCTCAGCATTATGCAGAACGTGGTGCCCTTTAGACAGCACTCGGGCTGCGACTAAAAATGAGTGGAGCGGAAAGAAAAGAATTAGTATACAGTAAATATTCGGCACCGTCTATATCTGTTGTCTAAAATTAAAATGTTCTTTTGAACACAACAAGGTTTTGGTTCTACTCAAGTGCTTCTTACTATAAAAAGAAATGTTTACAAGTTTTTAAACAGTCAGGTTATCACAGGTCATTATACAGGCCAGCGTTTTTTAACCAAGTCTTCAACAAATTTGCAGGATGACATTTTGTCTTACACAGCATCAAGATGATTCTCTCCATCCTAACTCTGGGAGACTATTTAAGTGTTGACAGTGGTGCTGCACTGCATGCTTAAGTTGTTTCTACACAGATATATTATCTAAGTTTATTGGTACCTACAGAAATTAGACTACAAATAGGGCAGAGAAATATAGCACCTAATGATACTGAGTTAATGAAACGGGGATAATATTTGTGGTCAAACTGATTAGAGATTTACTCACATTTCTACCCAAGCGATCATCACAGTACTCGGACATTTAGCAAAGGGAAAAAGACCGTAGTGCAGCAGTGCTGAGACAGGTCTGTACCAATTTTTTATAAGGAAGAGTGACCACACAATCTAAATCACTTCTACGCTTGCACTCCATGATAGAATATTTCTAAGGCAGCAGTTCAAGTCTGTGAATACATGCTCTGGACAATATGCTGTGTCCTGTGCCAACCTAAAAATGGCACTGCAGAGGAAAGCCATCGGCCAGCACAGTGATACGTGGACAGCTCGAGCCTGTTTGGGGTCCAAGGTGAAGTTTTGAATTGAGTGAAAAGAAATATCTATCGTTAATTAATACAAATAATCAGCTCAGCTCTGTGTTGTTCACACACAGAAAATGTACAATTTAAAGAAAAATATCGCCTGATTTTGAATTTGATGTCAGCAACATGCCTCAGCAGTTGGACTTTGGGGAGAGGATTGTTCTCTGATATAGGATTTTAGCAGCTAACAGCTATGTCACAGTTGTTTTGTTTCATGATGCTCCAAATGCTTTAAGAAGGTGAAAGGTCAGGACAGCAGGCAGGCCAGTTCAGCACAAAGCCATGCTGCTGTTATCTTAGTGAAATTATAAAGGCCTCCCCTGAAAAAGACGTGTAAATGAAATAATAGATGTGAAATCTCTACATAACTTTCAGCTGCAAACCCATGGGTATGATGCATCCCTACACCATCAGAGACGCAGCCTTTTAACGGGGCACAGATAAAGATTCTGATGGTCTCTCTCTGGAGGAAGCATCTGTGTTTTCTAAAACGTATTTCAAAGCGTGATTCATCTGACCACAGGACAGTTTTCTCTCAGTCGATCTTATATGACCTTTGGCCATGAGAAGATGGTGACTTCTGGAATCCCTGAAAGAGACCATGGGGGGATTCCCATGACAGACTCATGCCTGTTTTTAATGCAGTGCTGAATGAGGGCCTGAAGATCACAGACATCCAAGATTGATTTTTCTGAAATATGTGAGAAAATCAATCTTGGATGGCCTTCTTTTAATGATATTATGTGAATAAGGTGATTAGATATTGCAATTTTACAAACTGTGGATTACAATTAAACCACAATTTGTAGAAGCAGTTTTTTGCAGACTGGTGAACCTCTGCATATCGTTGCTTCTGAGAAACTGCCTCTCTTTTGAAATACAATCATGTCACTGCAAATAAACCTAATTAAGTCCAAAATGTTCTTGCAGCCTTTGTTTTTAACTTCGTTAAAAGAAGAGGAAATCCTACACTGTAACATGTCCGGGCTTTTTTGAGATGTGTTGCTGTGGTCCCTTTTTTTCCAGAACTCCCTTGATTCGCCTATAATTTTCTTTAAAAAAAAAGTACATTTTCTCAGTTCAAACATTTGATATGTTTTCTGTGTTCTTCTGTGAACAGATTTGCAGATCACAGCATTCATTCACCCCCACTGTTTTGGAATCGGGATTGTATTACTACTAACATAGTTGTAGTAGCAGGATTTTGCTGTTGATATGGAGCTTATTATGAACTGTTTTGTATCCAACTGGTACTAATGATTACAAAGCAGAACTGTATTAAGTCATTATGTTCAGTATAGCTTAATCTACTAGTTATTTCCTCTGCTGCCTAAGTAGCTCTGAGTATACAGTGGTTTGAAAATGTGTTTGCCCCCTTTCCTCATTTCCTAGTGTTTTGTCACACTTTTATGATTCAGATGATTGAACACATTTTAATATTAGATAAAGATAAACTGAGTAAGTACAAAACACAGTTTTTAAATGATGATTTCATTGATTAATTCAGAAAAGTTATCTAAACCTACCTGATCCTTTGTCAAAAAGTAATTGCCCGTTTTTTAAAATTATGAATTAGCTGTGATTAACCACAGCTAATTAATCTAAAGCTTTAATCTAATCTATAATCCGAAGCAGTAAAAGTCTGAAAGCTCAGAAATAAAACTCTTGTTTTCAAATCACTCAAAATATGAAGGGAAAGTCCCTTTTCTCTTAGCCCACTTTGGACTAAGTTTGGTCCTTTTTAAGGGGACTATAGGTGAAAAAATCCTTTATGTAAGAAATTTGGAAAAAAAGACAAGAAACAAATGACTGTCTGTTCACAGTGACTTGCCTGCTGCATCTTCAAACACGACTATGGCGCGGTCGCCATCCTTCACCACAGATACAAGTGGACCTCCACCAGAGCGCCGCTTGTTCTCAAAATATAAAGACAGAAGCTCCTCATCCACTCCTACAGGCACCTTCGACACCTCCAACGTCCTCTCCTCCACTCTTTCACCAGGCATCCTAAACAAAAATAGAGAATCGTGTTTTATTTGTCTGTCAAAACAATGCCAAATGCTTGTTCCAGCTTTTCAACTGTGAGGACTTCATATTTCATATCGACTTTGTCTTCAGAAATGCTCCAAAATGATGGAATTATGTTATGGTACTGCTTTATGACATTAACACAAATCAAACAATAATGGAAGAATCAAATATCAAGGACAACTACACAATATTATATACGGCAACAATATTAATAACAAAGTACAGCTGTGACAGTTACTGCAGTAGTACAGCTGCACACATGGCCCCACCATGCAGGTAAACAAGTACAGTACTGGGATGTACACAAAAGAGCATAAAGTTTCACGTCTGTCTATTACAAGTGGCATATGAAGCAGCTATTATCGACACATGTCACGGTTTCTGTTTTGCAATAACGTGTTAATAAAGTTTTAAACTGTCACTTTTAAACCTGTAAACATGGAAGAAAAAGCAAAACGAGGAAATCAGGAGGAGGCAAGCCTGCAGTATAAAGGAATCTGTAGTCGCTACTTTTTCTTTAAATTATAATTATATAGCTTACTTTGACAGATAGTTAGAGATTAGTCATAGTTTAGCAGTTATGAGCAGAGACAGCTTTAAAGTGGTGACTTTGTGTTTAAAATGCGATAGCTGCTATCGAGTATGAGCCTGTCGTGTCAGTGATTATGGCCTACATAGCACTGCTCGTAGCTACCTTACAGGAAGCCCGGCCTTTACATAATTTTAAGGACCAAAATGTCGTGCTGCTGTTTTTAAATTAGCCACACAGAACATATTCCTTAGTCTGACAATAAGCGTCACAGCAGCTCACTTTTTTTACTGCGTAGTTAACCTAAAGTTCATGTACAGCACGCTGTCACTTTGCTAACTGGAAAGTGAAACTAGCGGCTACAGCTGCCATGTTCAGTCACTGAAGCTATTGTTAGTCGCAAAGCTATTTATGCCGGCGACAGAATAAACTGTTATGTTTTCACACAGCTTTTAGCTCTGCTTACCTGTTCTACGACAACATTTGCTGTCAAAGCTAGAAGAGTTGAACTGTGGACTCTGAAGACTTCCTTGTTGTGCTGCTTGTTGAACGTCCGGTTGCGTCATCAGCTCAACGTGTTAAAGGGCCAACGCAACTTTGTGAGAGTTGACAGCTTACAGCAGTATTTAGTTTTAACTGAATAGTATGGGGTTTGGTATACATTCGTTTGGTTTTCTTTGTTCTTTTTAAGAAGATTTGTAGTGCAGCAAAAATCAGATAAGGGCATCATTGCAAATGTTAACTTTGATTACTCAAACATCATGTAGGAGTATGTCATGGATAATATGTACTAATTTGTAAATAAAGGGACATCATTAACTATTAATAAAGACAAATATTAGTGCAGTACTGCAGTATATTTATAACTAACTGTGCAGCTCATTCTTTTTCTCTTGACAATACTCTTTAAATACTCTTTAAATATGAAACACATTTTGGGGCCAACTTAAAAGAAAGGCAGATGTGAAATGTAAAAGTGAGGTCAGAGGTCAAATGTGACATTATATTTGGATGCAAGCTATAATGTGATATTTAGAATCCCCATATACCAATCATTGCCTAAATGTTGCCAATACAAACAGTCTATAGACAGATAAGTTACTGCTTTTTAATCCATATGTATCCTTCTGTATACAACTTAATTGATGGACCTCTATAGTTTCTATAGTTCATTTCTGTGCATGTGTGGATTGATGGGTTGTTATGTCTGTGAAGGTTCTCAGTCATCCAGGTCATGGTAATCCAAGGAGCTTGGAAAGAAAAGTGACTGGACTTCTTTGAGTTTCTTGAAGACATTTCACTTCTCATTCAAGAAGCTTCTTGAGTTCTAAGACCAATTGGTGGAGTCTCATGTAAATCTCATTTGATTATGCAGATGATCAACAGTGGGTCAACAACCCTTATAAGAGACAACTCCCAATAGGGTGAAACATCTTCAAGAAACTCAAAGTTAATGGGTTGTTACCGACATCTGGTGAGAATTTCACGTCGATAGCATTTTAAAAAAGAATTTTACTTAGAAAATTGTGATCAACAGTTATTTTACCCGCTGTAAATGTAACACTTTACTTTTGTGACCACTGAAGTATATTTTATTGAGAACAATTGCCAGTACATAAAATTATGAATACAGGTCTGGAAGGGAGTATATTAATATTGTGGGGTGACTGAACATTGCTGGAATGTGCATAAGCACGTTTGAAGCACTCGTGATTAACAGACTTGTGAAACGACTGTTAAGTAATGGTTGGACAGAATTAGACTTTTTAGCACTTACGTGCATTTTATGGCTCATATAAAAGCCCTCATTTGATTAGGGCTACACCCTGAACAGTATAAACTGGATCCTGCTCAGTCACAGTGGTTTACAGTGTGAGTGATCAGGTAGCAGCTGGGTCTTAGATTTCTGCTCCTTTCAGTTTAATTACATACATTTGCCAAAGCAATAAGATAAAGGGTGTAACATATAACATTTATTGAGGGCTGTTTTGTGGCTTAACACTTATTAAGTGCTAACTTAATACATAAAATGCTAGCTTCTTCATTCTTCTGGGAGTTTCAAGTATATCCGCTATTGCTAGGACTGCAATCTTCTGGACAGAGACTTCTGATGTTGCCAGAATCTGCTGGAGCTGGGCTTCCAGTTCCAGGTGTTACAGCTGCTAATGCAGTAAATACAAATGTGTCTTTTTTGGCCCCGACCAGTTGTTCCTTTAAGCCCTGTTTCAGCTGAGCTTTACTGTCACACGGTCTTTCTTACAGATGTTTCAGCTTAGACTCCCACACCCGTCACAACACTCTTCCACTCCTCACCAACTACCACTGTGTCTGACCAGTTGGTTGACAACTGATTGCCTGCCTCGAACTTAGCCCTGTTGTTCTCAACCACATTTAGTGGACTTCTAATTCATATACAGCACTGTCACTAGGTTGACCTTGGGTATACTGTCTCAGCTTGGGACTCACATCCTGCTGCTATGGACTTCTTAATCTCTTGGGCAACTTGTGCAATATGCAGCTTGGATCCTGTCAGCTGTGACTGACTCCTTCCTCTACAGATCTTGTGCTCAGGGCCTGTTGTTGTGATCAGAGGCTGGTTGGTATTTCTCTATGGAGGGGCTTGATCTCTTACCATATTTCCTGCTTCTGTTCCATCTGTATGGTGGTTGTGGTTTTGATGGTTATGTAAAGGTTGGGACCACCAGATTCAAGAGCATGCTAACAAGGTAATATTGTGTTTAATTGCAAATATAACAAAAACTCATGTGATGACTACTTTCTAAATGAAAACTATAGCTTTATGTTGCAAAGAGAGAAGCAGGTCAAACTGAGAAACTTCAATGTGGCCTGTAGTGCATTACAGTTTTTCTCCATTGGTTTGGCTCATTTCTTGAAACAGAAATTACATTCTCAAAACTCTAAGATCATTTAGCACAACACTATAGCTCACCTGCAAAAGCTCATCTCTTCCAAAACTGTCCACTCAAGCTTCAGTCTAAATCCCTTTCTCATTTAAACAGTCAGTGTCTCCAAAATGGCAAAGATCCTTCTCAATAGCTTTGGCTCATTTCTCGACACAGATCGGACATTCTCATCATTCTTCGTGCTTTTGTCAAAATAAACCTGGATGGTTGATCACAACAACATGGTCCACCTGCAAAAGCTCATCTCTCCAAAAACAGTTCACTCATGTGTCAAAACTACATTTCTTTCTAATCTGAATAGTCAGTGCCCCCAAAATGCATCGTCCCTTTGGCATTGTGTGAGTACTGCCATACAAAATGTTTAGATGTTTTGTCACTATGGGAGAGGACCAACAATATACAACAGAAAAGAGTAGCCTCCAAGGTTTGACATCACAGATTGCACTCACACTACCAAGGAAATTATAACCATTTTTTATTCACACGCAAAGAAAGTTTCATACATATGTAAAAAGAAAATGTACATTACAGTAGTAAATTGTATGAACACAAAATCAAAAAACAAGGACTTATTCAGTGGTCGCTGTACTCATTCTCCTGCTCTTGTCCACTGTCTTCACCCTCCTGATTATTTACACGCTGTTGTCCGTCTGGCCACAGATTCTCGTCCACATCACAGCGGATACTTTCTCTTGCGATGCAACGAGGGAAGAAACGGCGTGCATGCCGCAACCATCCCCTGCATTGATCTCCTGTAATGTCGTCACACGCTGCGTCCATAGCATGGAGCAGGGACGGCTGATCCTGAGCATGATTCTCATACACTATCCACCTCCAAGCAGAGAAAAACTCCTCTATCGGATTGAGGAAAGGAGTGTAAGGTGGTAGGAACCCCATGACCATCCTTGGATGCGTTGCAAACCAGCCCCTAATGAGTGGGCTATGGTGGAAATTGACATTGTCCCACACAATTAGATAAATGGGTAGGTGAGGCCCTATGAGACCGCTCTCATTTTCAGGGATAAAATCGGTATAAAGGCGATCCAAGAAAATGAGCTTGTGTGTGTTGTATGGGCCAAGACTGGGGGTGTGAGTGGCCACACCATTCTCAGAAATGGCAGCACACATAGTTATATTGCCCCCTCACTGACCTGGGACATCCACTGTGGCCCGGTGGCCAATAATATTATGGCCACGTCTTCGGCCCTTGGCCAGGTTGAAGGCTTCATCCACGAACACCAGGATGTGAGGGGTCTCATGTCCTTCCAATGCCATCATTCTCTAAAATAGAGTAAAGAGCATAAAATCAGTCATACAGAAGAGCCATATACTACAGTTAGACAATTACATGTTCTCCCCCACAGGTTCAATATACTACAGGCCACTACTCCAGTGGTTCTAAACTAGTGATAGGCCTATGAGGAAGTACTGCAGGGGTATTTGATAGAAAGGGGAGTGGGAAATACTGATGACTTACTGAGATGTTACAGTAAAACCTACAGTATTAGATAGATTTGATTGGAGACAACAAAATAAGGATTATAATGAGAATTGTATCATACAGTAAACTGCAGTTTTCTGTTGAAATTGTTGAAGTCAGATGAAGCAAATACTGATTCTGAAATCAGGTAAAGGAGGTATTGAAACCAAATAAGTGAACAACTGCTTACTGTGATTACAGGTAAGGTTATAATGAGAGACAACCAGTAACTGACTTACATTTACATACTGGTAGCGCAGCTCCTTCACTCTGTCAGAGTTCCTCTCAAATGGTACCCTGTAGATTTGTTTCATTGTCATCTGATGCTTCTTCAAAACCCGGTCTATTGTGGAGATGCTTATTGTGTTTATATTCTGGAATATATGATTGTCCTGAAGGATGCCGCCGCCTCCTCCTCCTCCTCCTCCTCGAGGAAGAACTTCCCCTTGTCCGTTTGCTTGGCCTTGTCTATCCATGTTCAGAGATCAGACTGGCTCTGGTCAAGCTCTATATATCTGTGTTTGGCAGCACACAATCATGGAACACACCTGTGTGTGACACTCCCCCTTCGTTAGTATAGTTTCACCTGACTGTCAATGACTGTCATCAATTTATCAAATATTCAAAGAAATTCATATATGGTATTCATGGTATTATGTTCTTGACCAATTTTGACAATTGAGCAGACAGTTGTGCATGCGAGTACTTATACAATGAAATCATGCTGACATGTTTTGGAGGGAATGATCATTAGACTGAGAATCAATTAATCAGTTTAGATCTACGAGATCTATTCATTTGGAAATTGTGCTAAATGTGGGCTAACTGTATAACTGTAGGCTACCTGTACTTAATCATTTGCAAAGATGCACTGAGACAATTGAGACATGTACTAAGGCATTTGCCATTTGATAAAATGAATGAGAAATGCCATTCTGTTGTGAACATTTACCAAGAGGTTTGGAGGTTTGTCTGTGTTATTTTGAGAATGTAATTTCTGTTTCAAGAAATGAGCCAAACCAATGGAGAAAAACTGTAAGACAACTATAAATAGAATGGACATTAATAGCACTCCATAGCCTTTAATACATTCTACAATCAGCTATCTCAGATTACTTTTTATAAATTATTATTTTTTGAAGGTGGTTTGTACAACTTACTTAAGATACAAAAACTATGAGTGTAATCGGCATTACAAAACACAAAACAGCTAATAAGCACTGAAGCCAGAAAGCAACTGTACTGTGACTCCATGGCATGAAATTACTGAGCGGTAAGAGAGGAAAGAACCTACCGGTTTCACAGCACTGAAGGCATAACACCTCATTTAGACTCAATTTAATTAAAGCACATAATAAAGAAGGCATACGTCATGTGTTTATGTAATTCACACTGAATATTTCATCAAAGCACAGATGTAAAAGCAGAAAATCTAAATTTTTTCTGTGTACTGAGCAGAAAGAAGAAATAATGACTTTTAGCTGTAGCAGGTCATGAAGGAAAAAGCAAAGTTATTATTGACCAAACTGTGAAGGGGATTCATGTAAATAGCGCCTCACCAATTAGGACTGATTAACCATCGACCATGCTTGTGATTACATCCTTAAAAAGAGAAAGATTAATCAGGAACATTAAATGCCGTGTATTTCTTTTCAAATCCCAAACTGTGAATCATCTAACTTTGTCTCAGCTGCTGCAGACTGATATGTTTCTGTGAAATCTGTGTAGACCCATCCACATACAAGCTCATGGCCATCTGGTGTAATTTGCACTCAGCCTACTCAGAATTTGTGAAATATTTTACAAATCATTAACCTTCTTGTCCTTTTTACACGTTTCAGCAAAAAGCTCCAGTTGTATTTGTGTGGGAGTCTACAGATAGCTGAACAACTGAATAATTCAACTTCTCATTATCTGTCTCTCCCACACAAGTCGGTGTCAATGACCTGAACTTGAACTGTATCAGACTATACATACATATATGTATGTATGTATGTATGTATGTATGTATGTATGTGTGTATGTGTGTATGTATGGATAGATAGATAGATAGATAGATAGATAGATAGATAGATAGATAGATAGATAGATAGATAGATAGATAGATAGATAGATAGATAGATTTATATGTATGACATGCTCTTGCTAATATAGTATGCCTTGCCATGAGTGTGTTGACAAGAATCTTGTAAAATGACATCTCCACTAGACAAAATCAGAGAGGCAAGGCTGAGATGCTTTGGACATGTGCACAGGAGGGAAGTGGAATTGGATAAAGGGTGTTGAAGATGTAGCAATGGAGCTGCCAGGCAGAAGGAAAAGAGGAAGGCCATGCAGAGGGTTGGTGTGACAGAGGAGGATGTTATGGGACCCTCAAAAGGAGCAATGGAAAGATGAAGACAGAAGACACATGTCAATGTCAGTCACATGACACAGGTTGTTTTTACATTTTAAACTTTTTAATGTTAACTCTAATTAACAAATCTAGCAAATATGTAGAACAGCAAAACTGATCTTTTTCTAATATTGAAGGGTTGAATACTTTTGTCTGAAGCATCTGTGCCGCATCACTGCTGATACTCTGTAAAGGTTCAGAAAATCATGAGCCCGTTTTCTGTAGTTTTCTGTGGGTGACTGGCCTGGGCTGCAGTCACACCAGTTTTGCACATGGTCTTCTTTTTTTTTAAACCACAAAGCTACGCTGCTGGAATAGCCGTGCTGTTGAATATCTTCTGGGTTAAGCAAGACCTTCCCTGAAAAGGCATCATCTGGAGAGGACCGTTTTTTGTTTTATAACCTGTATCACTCAAGAGAAATGTTGCTCCTCTCTTTTTGAGCCTTGAGGACAGGGTGTCTGTGATTTCTAAAAAAATAACTAAAATGTTTTGTTCACTGTGTTTGAGTTAGGCTTACACTAAATGACTGAACTTTCTTTGATATAAATCACTAACAAATTCCAACAAGATATCAGTAAAAAAAAACGAATACAAAGGAAACAAAAAGGCTTGAACAGATATAAGAAACCAGCTGAGCTGTTGTAGGAATTTTCCAGCCTAATGTGTGTCAGACCGTGTGTTTAACAATTTTCTGTAAAACTAAATGAAGTCACCCATTCTTTTCATTGGAGCCTTTATTTTGTGTCTTAGTCTTACATACATCCATCTTCACAGCTAGTGTGTGTGTGAAGACTGAAACAACTGCACTACTTACAGTTTATTTAAACGATAAACAATGAATACAGTTTGAAAAGTGCCAGTTCATACTGAATCATATAATACCAAATCAAAACACGTTAATGCTGACCCACGTTTTTGTCCACTAGGTGGCAGTATTCCCTGCTCCCTGTATGACACATTCACACCACTGTTGTTTTCTGTGGCAGCTGAATGAATTCATGGTGACAGGAAAAACCAAATTGTGGTTTGTCTCTGTGTGTGCGGGAATGAAGAAAAGACACCGGCCATACAAATGTCTCTAATCTGTTACAAGGCACACAGAGCAAATCATAGCCTGTTACTGCAGCTAAGCCTAACTCCTGCATCATCTGAACAAGCACAACATTTCAGGTCAGATGTCTGTGAGTAAAAATAAGAAGGTGAGAGTTCAGTGTGATCAGCAAGCTAATAAAGTCTGGACAAAACAGAGCGACACCTCATCAAAAAGTGCAAAACATGTTGGCATCTTACTGACAATAAATGAGACAGCTATACTGTGTGTACCAAGCATATGAGTGTCAGATTTACACAACAATACAGTACACTTTAACTGTAAGGCACTTTACACATACTTTTCATTTACAAACGGTGTCACATAATACATCAAAAAATTTATACTACATCACTGATTTCAATGATAAGGCACCCCTGTATAGGCTGGTTCGTATGTCAGGTGTTAATGATCGATGACAAAGAACCCGCTGTTTGTGTTACGCTGCAAACACTGAAAACCTTTCTATCATTTTTCCATCACACCCAATGGCACAATCTCATTGATTGCTTTGCTATAACACAACTCTTAATCCACAGGTAGCTGCAGGTCTCCAGTAGAGTCCTTTTGGCCCAGCAGATTTAATAAAAGAAACAAATTCCAAGCACCAAACTTTCTTTCTGTCTAGAACAGAAACTAAGTTGGTGTTGGTATTCTACAATTTCAAATGTAGAATGTGCTGAAATTGTGAGAAACATCAAAAGCTGACCCCCTTCACCTCAGCTCAACAAGAGAGCGAGAGAGAGCCACAGTGGTTAGTGGTGAGAGAGAGAGAGAGAGAGAGAGAGAGAAGTGATCACGGGAACAAATAAGAGCAATAAAACATTATTTTCTGTTTCACCTCGGTTACATTTTACATATTAACACGCCCACACCGCCACATAAAGCCGCAGGAAGGTGCCACATTATGGTATTTTTAGTGAAAGCAGCTGAAGCACACGCTGCATCCTGTCTAATGTAATGTCTGTGCTCTGAATATGTAGCTCAGGCCAGCCCTCTGTCAAAGAGATGGAAATAATTCATATAATTCATGAAAATTTCAAGAGATTTTTCATTACAGTCATCTCTCCTAATACACACTGGGTATGTAACACTTAAACTGTGGGTAGAAAATTCGATACTACAACTAGAGAAAATGAAAATGACTGAACTGGTGTCCTTTGAAGAAGTTGCTTTGAAAACAAAGACTGGGTCTGGGACTACTCTCATCCTTGCTGACAGCAATAAGATGGAGTTAGTCTGCTATCAGTTTGCAATTGAATGGGGTCAAGTTAGCGTTTAAATGCGGTCAGATTTTGTTAATATGGTGATCAACTGTGTTAAACTGGTGAAAAATACAAATTCATTGCTGTCTGTATCCACAGAAATTCATATTAAACAGAAATTTACATTAACTGCTACTGCCAACCAGAACCATGGATTTAAAATTCAGAAATCCCTCCACAAATAATGTAGTTGCTGCATTACGGTCATTTAACTGCAAGATGACATTGGCGCTCAGCAACTTTGCTTATATATAAAGACATAATGAGAATATAATTTTGGTGGCAAGCTGTTGAATTACAAGTTGTTGACTGTTACACACTTAACCTTTAGGCAACCAGTTGTTGGTCCCAACTATTTGAAATAAGTCGCCAATGTGAAAAAAGTCAGTACAAACAATGACTGATTTTTCCTAGTCACAAGGAGGTGGTCATTCTATTGTTCTCTATGTGACTGAGACATATCTGAAAAAGCCAAGGATAGAGGAGGTGGATACTGTAATGTAGCCCATGAGTACCAGCGTGCTAGCTCAGATTTGTGTGTCTACTTCTCAACCATCACAGTCAAGAAATATCCAACAAAATAAGAAGAATAAGATTAAAAAGCTAAGTCTTATTTGTACCCTCAGTGCGCAGCGAGCACAGAGAGTGACAACTAAGGAACTAGCTTATTAATTTTTTTTAGTGTCACCATGCTAATTCTGACTTGCTAGGAGATACACACTTGTGTCACAAAAAACACTACAGCCCACAAATCTTCAACAAAATAAGGAGAAAATAAGATTAAGTGTGGGAAAATTAAAACACTGTATATACCAGCAGCTCTGAGACACAGGCGAACTTGGGCTCAATACTAGCATGCTAAAATGCTCTTTATGATAATGCTAGCATTATTAGTAGAAGGAATGTTTAACATGTTCCCCATCATAGCTTAGCAGGTTAGACAGCTAACATTTGGCTCGAAATACATAGCACTATTGAAGCTTATTAGACGCAAAACAAAGTGCATAGTCATTTTTAGACTCTTTTTGATAGAGACTTAATTTTTGCTCTAGCATTGACAATATGGTTATTTTTTAAACTATACTGCAAAACTTAGTATGTAGGGATGACAAAGTGTTTGACATTTGGACTGAACACTTAAGTATTTCCCATAGATGTGGCTGTAGTCCTGGGGGTTTTCTGTAAATGTCCCAATGTAGTAAAATAATTTCTTGGGGCTAGATTTTGGGTTCAATTTTAAGCACCCCTTTAGTGTCATTAAACTTTATTTTACAGCTGTAATCAGGAAAGCAAGTTAATAAATAGCTTTTTAGTGCAGGTTGCACATTAAAAAATTGGTGGGTCTGACAAAAAACAGCAGAATTTCTCGCATGTCCATCACTACAAAGTAAAAAACCAATGCCATATTGTGAAAATGCATTTTGATGTTAGGTCTGTAGGGTTTTGCTTTAAATGCTTTTACATTTATTGGGTATCAATTTAAACTTAAACAGTTTGCAACAGAGGCAATTGAATGACATTAACGGTAATTACGGCACTTGGTCTGATCATTAGCATACAAAGCTTTTGGCGGCCACAGTGCTGGACATCATTACCGTATATAGAAAAGCGACACATGGATTATACACATACTATGTAGTAGAACTTCAGCTTTTTATAATAACATGCTTATTAACATACATCTTCGTCTCCCTTCTACTATTATCTGCTCGGTCTCCCATGGCAGTGCTGATTTTGTCTTATGGATGGCCTGTCCTCGTCTCCTGGTGTGACAATAGAAGTGACATTTGTTAAACAGCCACTTCAGTAAATGACAGGAAACTGGGCTGAGCAGAATAGTGAAAATGTCTTTGGAATCTGTAAAATAAAGAAATAAAATGAAAACAAAATTCTTCTTTTGGTGGGTAACGAACATTAAAAGGCTGCTGAGGTTCATTTGGTGGTCATCCAGCTGCACATATGGGCTCGGTATCATCTGCCTTTAAACATTCGGATTTTGTGCTTGTCTGCCAGCAGCAGGGTGACATTATATTCGTAATCTCCATCGTGGACTCCTGTGTGTCGGAAAGCTCCGGCCAAATGGTTCTCCTCCCAGTAGTGGTGCCAGTTTCCATACTGGTCTGCACCGAATCCAAACACACTGACCTGTAAGAGACAAGGTTAATCACAGTGAAACTACCACAGATGCTCTTAGTGCATAATAACATACTTTGCAGTATCTCCAAAGTTCTCCAAATGCCTTTTTTTAATCATCAACAGAGCGATCTTTGCTTCACAAGTCCAGTTGTGGAAGCATTTTGCAAACTTTGAAATTGATTTTTTACAGAAATACACTGTGCAGTATCACCACATGAGGCCAGTGATATGTGATGAGATTTTGGTGACACTAGAAAACAATTTTGTTTCTACTACCTATTTTTTTTTTATTTAAAAAGAGAAATTGTTGTAATTTGTAGATGGTCTGGATGCACTCATCCCACAGCCTGTTACACAGAAACTGAATTCAATTTGGCTAGATCAGATGATGGCTCATTTTGATGAAAATTTGGTTCTAGCCCATTGTCTACACAAAATAGTTCGCTGTTGTCACTAATGATGCCATTTAACCAATACAAGCCTGATCAATTCAACAAGCAATGGAAACAATCTGAGGAGAAGAGGTGGAGCCAGGTCAAGAAAAGTAATTTCAGGTGAGCAACTGAATTTAAACACAACCTATAATTTCTCTTTTTTTTTAAAGAAGGGAGACATATCTCAGCCATTGTCCATTTTTGTTTTTGCTTCATATTTTTGTAGACTTCTAAGACATCAATATGAGGTTTAAAGGCCTGGGATACATCCCCTGAACACTGTGCTTTTCATTGTTTCATCTAGGGTGTACTGAAAGCTTAGTTCTGTTCTTATTTTTACTCTCTGTATGCATGAGCAGACCTTTGTGTGGTTCTGACCACAGATAAAACTGTTTGGATGGGTTTTTAGATTTTGCCAGAAGAATCAACGGTTTTGCGAATGTAGTTTGAGAATTGGGTTTTGTTTTTAGAGTTATGAGAAAAGGGTGAAATGTTTCAAGAAATGTGTCTCTACAAGTGAAACAACTACAGCAACTGGAGGAAAGTGTTTCTTTAATTTGAACAATATTTCATTAAGGCGATATTGACATTGGAAGTTTAGTCAACATCTTTGCAGAAGCACTTCTGAACGCTACCAGATAGTGATAGCAATGGTTAAAAAAAAGACTTCAGCGTTTATGTCCTCAGTCACTCATTTTGGGTCATATTGAATAAAAAACTTCATTCTTTTTATTGTTTTGTTCTTCCACACTGAGGGCACATTCAAATCTCGCATTAAGAGATTTGAATGTGCAATCCAGTGTCAGTAATGGAAAGGAACGAATGGGATGCTATCAGTGATTGTACAGCCAGTGTGCAGTGGCTCTTCAGACCAGTCGATCGGCCCCAAAAGTGCGTTGGCACACTGGAAATATGCCAGATTACCAGTGATGGTAGAAACGTTTATCTCGAGGCTTTAAATTGATCTATGGTAGCTGTTTCTCTTCTACACTCTCTATGGGTATACTTAGTTCTTAATTACTACATCAAAGCACATTGGCATGGAGGCACTCAGCTTGTGGCACTGGTTAGGAATTAGCCCAGGTTGCTTTTATAGTGCTCTTCCATTGGTCTTTTTTTTTTTTTGGTCTGGAGTTTCTCATCTTTCTCTTGTCAATATGTCATAAATTTTCTATGGGGTTCAAGTTAGGCAAGCTGGCTCATCAGTCAAGCACACTAAAACAACCTTGACAGTAAACCGTTTTGTAGCAGTACTGGCTGTGTGAGGAGGTGCTAAGTCCAGCTGGAAAATTAAATTGGCATCTCCATAAAGCTTGGATTCTTTTCAGATTCTGTGCCTCTCCATTCTTACTCCAGACTTTGAGACAGACAGACTTTCAAATGAAATGCTGAATGTCCTCATCTTAAGTCCAGTGTCCTCCACTGAAAAGAGGACACTGGACTACTGAACATAAATCTCTAACTTTCCATTGATGTGCCCTGATATAGCACTTTGAAAACAGCCAGGCTTTTCAGCAATGACCTTCTGTGGTTTGCACTCTTTCTGTGGGGTGTTGATGATAGTCATCTGGACAGCTGTCAAGTCAGCAGTCTTCCCCACGATTGTGATTGTGTGTATTGAACTAAACCAGGAGATCCATGATGTTTCTAATACTTGAATACTAATTTACTTAAACTCAAAATAATATATTCTAATAATATTTTATTTTTGATTTCCATTACCTGTAAGCCATAATGATCAAAATGAAAACAAAGAAGGTCTGAAATAGCTCACTTTAGGTTTATTAAATACTTAATTTCTTGATATGTGCGGATATTTTATCTGTGTCTGTTCCTCAATCTTTGCCAGGTCACAACTCTATCATTTTACCTTGATGTAATTGAGTATGACATCACTGCAGGCTGAAATTATCTGCAGTGTTTGGACTGTATTTCTAAAACAATCTGACATCTTAGAACACATCAGATAAACACACAAAAATATGGATACCAGGATGACAGTTATTCATAATGAAGTTTGAGGGTCACACAAATTAGAGGACTATCCAAGGAAAAACAATAAATAAGGAATTGGCAGGGAAATATGGGAGAAACTTATGAAAAATGGAGGTGTTGGCAGGAATGACTGAGCAGTCACACATATGTTACCTATTAGAGTAGTTCTCCTTACCTCATCGCATATGTGGACAGCGAGCAGCAAACTGAGGAAACCGGTCGAAGGATATCGTCCATGACTGTCAAGCCACGATTCGTAGACGTATTTGAAAAATGTTGGACTGTAAATCAACACCTGAAAAAGAGTGAGAAGAATTTCTACTCCTTTGTCATTTATCAAAATCAGGAAATGAAGAAATGTAAGTCACCAGTGCAGACTGCTTTTTAGATATTCGGTCTAGAGCAGATTGTGCTGGGCCCCAAATCGAATTCTTTATGGTACACTTCAGAAAAGTGGATAATGGTATAAACTTAGAGACAACAAAATAAAGCCAAGATGTGCCCAGAATGTGCTTTGTGTGCCCTTTCTAGGAAAATAAACCCTCTTACCACATCATGCTTTGTAAAGTGTAAAAGAAAATAAGATACACTCTCCACTTCACCTTGATCACACAACACACAAAATTTTTTTCTCTTGAATATTATGGAATCAATTGACGTCAGTAGCCACTGAAAAACACCCTGCTATCATCTGTGTGATTAAAGAGCGTTGACTTCAAGTTGAAAACAGGACTTGTGTCTTCTATTTGATTTTATAAAGATATTTTTAAAGAACTGGCATGACCTGTTAGCGTGATGCTACACTCGGTCGACGCTACACTCGTGTGGCTGTAGTTGTTAGAAATTGTCTTGACTGCATTAAAATATTTTTTTATTGCCACTGATCCTCTAATACAGTGCTGTGCATATTTGCAACTTTAAATATTTCAGATCATTAAACAATTTTAGTATTAGATAAAGATAACAGAGTAAAACCAAACAGCATTTTTTAAATGATGATTTTCATTTATTAATGGCCTGGTGTGAAAGTACTTGACCCCTAAAACTAAAAAATGCTTGTGGCACCCTTGGCAGCAAGAACCACAATGAAGTGTTTGCGAGGAGTCTTTTCAGTCTTTTGTCGCACTCTTCCTTTTAGGTTAGTCTTTATTCAGTCATACTAAAGAGTTTTCGTGCATGAGCGGCCTGTATAAGGTCTTAATTAATCATCTGAATCAGATTTAAGTCTGGACTTTGACTAGGCCACTCCTAAATCTTCATTTTGTTTTTTGTTTTTTGAGCCATGCAGATGACTTGCTGGTGTTCTTCAGATCATTGTCCTGCTGCATAATCAAGCCCATGAGCATCAGAGCTCAAACTGAAGGGTGGACAATCTCCGTCAGGATTTTTCTGGAGAGCAGAATTCATGAATCCATCAATTTGGAAAGCTGTCCAGGTCTTGAAGCAGCAAACAGCCTCAGACCATCACACGATCAACACCATGTTTGACTGTTGATATGATCTCCTTTTTATTAAATGCTATTCTTTTCAATCCAGATGTAAGAGAACTCAAACTTTCCAAAAAGGTCAACTTTTGTCTTGTCAGTCCACAGAATATTTCTCCAAAAGTTCATTAAGATGTTTTTTTTTGGAAATGTGAGATGAGCCTTTGTGTTGTTTTTTTTCTCAGAAGTGATTCTCACCTTGGAAATCTCAGTTCTTTAGATGTTTTTTCTGGGTTCTTTTGTGGACATCTGGATTAGTCATTAATGTAATGTTGGAGTAATTTTCGTAGGCTGGCCACTCCTGTTAAGGTTCGCCAGCGTTCCACCAGGTTTTCTCATTTGTGGTTCACTGGAGTCCTAAGCCATGAGAAATGACCTTTTAACTCTTTCCATGACTTTGTTTCTCACCTGCTTCTTTATATCATGTCATAGTTAGTTTTTAGATCTTTTAGCCTAGTTTACTTTATCAGACTTAAATTATTTCTTGATTTAACATATCTGGAAGTAATGAAGCCTGGATTTTGACTTGTGACATTTACCTTGTGAAATTACATCTTCCAGGTAGGTTTGGATATTTTTTCCCCCTAATAAATAAAATCATCATTAAAAAATACTGGTGGCTGCAAGTGCTACCCATCAGCTTCCAACAGATGCACCTATGGTTTCAATTTCAAAATCCTACATCGCTTCAATGTTGAGTTATCGCATTCACAAGATTTTCAGAAAACCTGACCTCTGACCTTATCCTTTAAGTTTATGTCACTGAGATTCAAACTCGTCCTAAATTTTAAGAAGATGCACCTATGGTTTCAATTTCAAAATCCTACCTCACCTCATTCGCTCGTTTTTGCATTTAAAAACTCTGATGCCAAGGCAGCCGATCATGTAATGGCAATAACCCATCAGCCTTTCACAGCTGAGGGTGAAACACTGCATTCTATTTTTTGACAAGCTATAGTTGAATAATATTGTAATTTGTTTGATGGGCTGAATCTTTTAAATGTGACGATTATTTAAAAAGAATATGCAATCGGGAAGTGTGCAATTACCTCAAAGCACTGAACTTCTGCTATGATTGCAGTGAAGACCACCGCATGTGATTCACATAATTTTCATACACAATAAACCACTCCATGACCCTTTCTGACCAGTGGATGAGTGCACTGTCATCATTGGAGCCATTCTGTTATAGTTTGAAGGACTTTGGACCCAAAAGCTTTACAAGCAGGCAGAAACTCTACAGGCAGGCAGGTTTAACTAAAGGCTCACCTTTAATGGTGGAAAACTGTCCAAAAATTCAGAGAAACAGAATACATGACAGTCAAACACATAAAAACAAACAACAGTGAGATAAACAGACATTGCGACAAACACAAAGGGCAACTGAAGCTATTAAAAACACAAAGGCCTAATCAGGTGAAAAGGGAGCAGTTGGCTGGACAGACGGAATAAGGCACAGACGGACGGAAATATAAGGCACCAGGAGCAAAAGACTACCAAACAAAACAGGAGGTATAATAAGAAACATCTGGCACAGGGATGGAGATTTGACAACAAATTACAGGGAAACACCAGAGAGGCAGAAAACCTGAAACCTAAGGAAGTGATCTATACAACATAACTATGATCAAAGAAGACTAGATCAGAAAACTAAAGGTAAGAAAACATAAATATAAAACTGAGGCTACAAGGAAAATATTGTTAAATAGAAAATGAAACCCAAAGACTCAGAACACTAAATATAGGAAATCAAACAGTAAATGCCAAAAACCCAGGGTCTGTGACACGTTCACATCAGGATAGAAATGATTCAGTGCATTTCATAAAAATTCAAGTACTCACTCAAAACTTTGTATGGATTTGCAGTGACTCTAACCCTGCTGGGGTTCTCACAACGGCAGTCTAATTTTGTGAAGTGAACAAAAAACATAACCGATTGCACCTTTACTTTATACGCAGTTCAAGTCATACTAAAATATGGCACAAACATTTCAATGTCAGTACTTTTATTATAAAATATTTATGCATTCTAATCGTCCTGATCATTTTCTAAAACCTTTAAAGCCTGAACCATGAAACAACTGCCAGAAAATTCAAATAAATTTGCATCTATAAGTTTTAGTTTGTATAACTTTTGCTACATCTGGCATTTCTGTGCAATTTACTGCTCACAGTTAGTTTATCTTAAATCAACAAAAACATATAAGGGAATTAAAGTTATGGTTAAAAACAATCACAATGATGACGCAGAGGCCTCAAAAACTCATGTATCAAATGTGATACACTTGGCATTACTGTTGCTAATGCCAAGAAATTCAACATGTTGTCTCACAAATGGTTAAAAATATATATAAAGGAGTTAAAAAATGACAAAATCACTCTCCTTTGAACAAGGAGGTCACAAACAAGAGCTGAAAGTAACACTTGCATTGCAAGAGGGACTGAAATTACAACGCAAACCTCAACACGCTACAGAGTGACCGATGACTGATCACCGGCGTGAAGGGAAATAAGGGCCGCTGCTGTAGCCTACATTCATTATATTTCGGGCAGACATTTCACATCTGGAATGACTTATTCATTACAACAGCTGAATACAGTTATGAGTTTGGCATCAAGTCTCAGAGCTCATCAGCCCCTGCAAATATGATACAGATACAAATTTGGGAGAGATGAGTAAAAATTCCCCAGGAGCCTAGAGGTGAATGCTGGGAAGCTGGTGTAAGGGTTGAACGTGTGAACATGAAAAATTCTGCGTCTTTAATAGACGGCCAAATTGATGTGGTATGCTTGAAGTGGAAACTATCAGAGTGCAGCTCTCGACAAGCTCGCAAGCCTTGCTCCATTAGCGGGAGGGTTCATAACCACTCCACAGGCTCTCCTGTGCTGTTGTATGTTCCAAATAAATTATTGGTTTTGGAACTATGTTGTTTAATGCGTGGAAATTTTCTTAATGCGTTACTCTTACATGTTCACCCATGCACTCATCTACTTGTTGAGAACTTGGTGAAGGATGACTCATCTGGCCTTCAAGCATGTTCTTACTGGCAGTCTGATCACGTCGTCATTGAGATTCTCACTTGGCTGAGGGAGAATTGCTCTTCTGTTTTTCCTTTTATATCACACTGATGCATAAGAATAACTCAGTTGGCTTCAGTGCAGCTGTTTCTATTAAAACACTATCCAGGTGAGCGGTTTGTTTTTAAGTGAATCTCCAACAGTGAACCCTCTTTAAAAGTCATTTACCCATTTTCCTCTTGAAACAACGGCGCCTACTGATGCTGTAATAAAGTCATAACTCACCTTATCTTTATTTGCCTTTATCCTGGACATCACAGGTAAATATGTGCTGTAAGACAAGAAAAATTACAGGAGTTTAGACCATTGAATTGTCTAAAGCAGGGTTGTCAAACATAAGGCCCTGGGGCCAGAATTGGCCCAACAAAGACTCCAACCCAGCTAGCTGGAGTGCTTTGGAGAATGTGAAGGATGGCATAAATTTTGGATTTCTAACTTTATTTTCATAAATTTTAAATCTCTTCTTACTAATAAAGACTTCTCTCATGACCATAGCAGTCCTACTATAACAAAGTGAGTAAATAATAGATAAACAGAGTTTTTACAATCGTTGAAACAAAATTTGTTAAAAAATATAAACTTTCAGTTTTATACTTACAGGACAGTCTGGAGTTACCAGAACTGCTTCTGTAATTTTACACATTCACTTCTAATAATTTAAGCCCAAATCATGTATTACAGAAACATACTTTTGCATGTATTTTCCTTATATTAAGAAAATATTAATCTTCATGATTAAATGTACAAATAAACTTCTCTATACTGACAGAAAAGGGACTTTAGCTGGTGCAGCCCACTTGAGATCAAAGTGGGCTGTATGGGGCCCATAATGTAAAATGAGTTTGATACCCCAGCTCTAAAGCATCCCCTGAAATGTTCTGCTGAACACCATCTGGCAGGTTACATGTTTGTAATGAAATGCCACTGATGATGTATAAAAATGAATGCCCAGTGTCCCTCCTCACCTGTATCAGGCAAAGTAATTAAAACCTCATGAACAGAGTTTGCAGTCATTACAGTGACTAATGCTCACCGTCAGCCTCTTTTTTTGCATCGTTCCCCACATCAGAGCTGTTAGTGACAACACATGATTTTTAAATAGAGGTGTGTGTGCAGTGCTGTGAGGTGGCTGCATTTAGGCTGTGTGGATTGTAGCGCATCACAAATGGAAACAGAGACACATGCAAAAAATGGGACTCTCTACTTTCCTAAATAAAGAAGCTAATAAACTTAATTTACACTCCATGGGAATTCCACACTCTGCTTGTGCATATGTTCACACACTGCATGATAAACTACTAGGCTCAAATGAAAACTAAATACATGGCAAACTACAATAAAGATAAAGATGTTTAATTAGAAAAAAGGTTAATCAAGGTTGTGGCCTCAGAGGCAGCATGTAGGGTATTTTTCAGGAGAGATTTTTTTGGAAACCCTCAGATTTATTCTTCATAAAGAACCAAAAGAAAATGCAGCAAAGTGAAGAAAGAAAAAATGTTTACACTCAATTGTTAATAGAGGTTTCTTCTACTTGAACATAGTATAAATTTGTTAAACTTATTAAATGGTAAAAAAAAAAAATAGGAATAACATACATTCTTTTCGAATAGGATAACACAAACTCTTGGCCTTTGCAAAGTAATTGTGCTTACATTTTAGTCACCCATCCTAGCTGTCAGAAAAACCCTAAGTGTGTCTCATTTAAAGAAAGAAGATGGTACAGAGAAAAGTGTTTCCAGGAATTCAAGTGGGCACAGTGGGGGCAAAGACCCAGTCAAGAGGAGCCTGTGGGAAATAAATATGCATCCATTTGATATTTGTCTGAAAATTCCTAAATATTTTAGTTGCGGACAGACCTGCAGCCTCCATAAACGTGCATTAGGAGACATGGCTGTCCTACAACAATATAGTCACTAAAGTGAAAGACAGGACTCTATTGTGAGAGAAAGGAGAGTCTCACAGATCCTATTTAAGATTCACATACGCAAAGCAAATTCAATTTAATTCAATTTAATTCATCTAGTGCAAAATGAGAGACCCTAGAACAATACTGAGAAAACCCCAGCAATCAAACAGCTTCCTTTGAACAAGCACTTGGTGACATTGGGAAGGAAAAACTCCCTTTTAACAGGAAGAGACCTCATGCTCAGGGACGGCCAGCCATCTGCTGCGACGACTATGAAGGTGGGAATCGACTTTTCAAGCCTTAAAAAACAGTTTTTCATGGACCCAACAGATTTCTATGCATATCAGATTATTAGTTATACTTAAAACTCAGCATATACCAATTAAAAATTTTTACAGCTTCAATATAATACAGATTCATTGGTTCATGGTCTTATAACAATGTTGTTGAATAAACTCCCCACTTTCAACTTTCTTCTGTAGAAATAAAATTTATAAAATCCTTCCAGGAATATATATATATTACCGAACTGATTTTAATAAATCAAATAATTTAAAAAAATAATAAAAATAAATTACAATTTATGCAATTATTTGCACTGCAATCTAATTAGAGCTCTTTTTTGCAGACACAAAACGCCTCCAATTTGCTTAATCTTTTGTGGTTAGCTTTCTCTTGGTAATGCTAGGTCTTCCACTAGTAATCGTTCCACAAAGTGGCACAACAGCTTTATAGAGTTGCATCTAAAGAAACCTTCAGCAGCATCAGGTAATGTTCAGATGTTGATTAATGGTTTTCTTTCGTTGTTGATCTACTACAGAATTTTTTTTTTTTGAATCCCAGGCCAGGAAAATCACCTTCGTGTTTTTTTGTGTTTTATCCTCAGTTACTTTGACACAGGCATCTGCTGTGATGCTTACACCTTTGATAAAGTCTCGCAAGTGTCAGCTTTATTTTTATAGATATAAAAATATGGACATGTACTGATGCATGATCTGAATTATAATATTTCTGACTGTCTGAGGCAAAATTTCCCCGATTCAAATCGACTTGAATCGAATTGTAGATCGAATTGATTCGGGACCTTGTGAATCGGAATCGAAACGATTCTAGAAATCAGTGACGATACCCAGCCCTAGTTTGCATAAACAATACCTGCGAATCTCAATGAACTAAAGCAACCTTGTAAATAAGAGTGGGTCAAAGCAATGACGTGAGTGACCGACAGTCATACAGAAAATTCCTGCATCAAAGATGGTTCTACAAGCTATAGAAGTGTCCTTAGTTTTTCACAGTACTGCACATGACAACTTGTTTTCAGGCCCTTCTGGTTCTTTTATTTAACTACAGGCTGTTATGCAGATTTGTCAGATTTTATTTTTTGTGCGTGTACAGCAAGGTTTGTTCCTATCCAGAAACAGAAAGCCATATGTCCATTTAACTAGTTCTGTCCTTTCAAAGCCCCATTTAATTTAACAAGCTTAGAAAATGTAAAACAATATAAATAACTGATAATAACTCATATCTCCCACTTAAGATCTACTGGCTGTTGGGTTAATGCTGACATTACTCTCAGCAAAGTGAAATTTAATGATGCAGAATGATTGCTTTGGCAGAGTTGGAAGACAACTGCATATTTATGGGCAATATTTGTTTGGCTACTTGCACCATCTAACATGCTGGCGTGATTGAGTTATTGGCAGTGGCATTAATTGGCGGTGACTTCATTTTTTTCCCTGGATGTCCAGTAATCAAGCTAATGATTATGGTTCACTGGGGGTGAAACAACTGAAGGTGAAATTTACTGGAAAATTTCAAAGTGAGTGATTATCCTTGTTATGGTTATGTGACAAACAGCAATATTGAGCAAGTCTGATTGCTGTGACAATCTGGTATTTGAAGGATGTAAATGAATCTGGGAATGCTGCACATGAAGTATGCCTGATTATGCATTTGGGGCTTTTACATTTCCATGCTAGTGAAAATGTTTGAGCTGATTCCAGTGACAAATGAGATGGTAAATGAAGCAAATCACATCCAACTCGGAATAAAAGAGAATGTCTGTGAAGGTTCTCAGTCATCCAGGTCATCGTAGTCAAAGGAGATTGCAAAGAAAAGTGTCTGGACTTCTTTAAGTTGCTTGAAGACGTTTCGCCTCTCATCCGAGAAGCTTCTTCAGTTCTAAGGTCCCCACCATTTGACCTTAGAACTGAAGAAGCTTCTCGGATGATCTATGCTACATGAAACCTGTGTGGAAAAACATTTTTATTGTCTAGTTACACAATAAAAATAGACTAACTGAACTCTGTGTAACTATTGAGAATTAAACTCTATTTGACCTCATGGCTATGCTTACATGCTGGCACTGCCACAGTATGCTGTCATACAGTCAGCAGGCAGAACACAGTGGGAGTAGATGGGATGTGTTGTGTAGCAGGCATGCTGGAAAGGTCAAGCTGTGCCTGATATGTTTGCCATATGAGTGACGATTCATGGTGTAGCCAGCATATCGATCCTTGTATATTGTGTATGCTTGTGATACATGACATGATTTTTACTTTAAATAACAAAGACAAGAGTCGGTGGCTCTTTGCTCTACAGGGTGGGCCATTTATATGGATACACCATAATAAAATGGGAATGGTTGGTGATATTAAAGTCCTGTTTGTGGCACATTAGTATATGTGAGGGGGCAAACTCCTCAAGATGGGTGGTGACCATGGTGGCCATTTAGAAGTCGGCCATCTTGGATACAACTTTTGTTTTTTCAATAGGAAGAGGGCCATGTGACACATCAAACTTATTGGTAATGTCACAAGAAAAACAATGGTGTGCTTGGTTTCAACATAACTTTATTCTTTTAAGAGTTATTTACAAGTTTCTCTTTGTTCACAGCCATTGACATGTCGAAGAGGTTAACACGTGAGGAGCGGATCGAAATTGTTTTGATATCTGGTGAACGCAGTAACCGGGCCATTGCAGCAGATTTCAATGCAAGACACCCTACGAGACCACCCATCTCCCATGCTACAGTTAGCAAATTGCTTGCTAAGTTTCGTGAAACTGGTTCAGTGTTGGATTTGCCAAAATGTTGATGCAAGAAAACTGTCAGTAATCAAGAAACATCAGTGGCTGTCCTAGCTTCATTCAGCAAGAGCCCACAGCGTAGCACTCGCCGCATGTCACTGGAGAGTGGCATTAGTCGAACATCCCTTCGGCAGATAAACTCCAGCTACTGCAGCATCTTAACGAGGATGACCCAGATCGGCGCACAGAATTTGCAGAATGGGCAAAACAAAAATTGGAACAGGACCCTCAGTTCACACAGAAGATTTTGTTCAGTGATGAGGCAAACTTTTATGTGAATGGTGAAGTTAACAAACAAAACCACCGCTATAGGTCTGACACTAACCCACATTGGATGGATCCCTCCAAGACTGTTGGACCAACAAAAGTAATGGTTTGGTGTGGTATATGGGGTACAATGATAGTGGGTCCATTCTTCATCAATGGAAACCTCAAGGCCACTGGATATTTGAAATTGCTACATGATGATGTGATTCCCTCTTTATGTACTGAAGCCAGCACGTTCCCTGAGTTTTTCCAGCAAGATGGTGCACCACCACATTATGGGTGCCAGGTCCGAGCATTCCTAGATGAACAGTTTCCTGGAAAGTGGATTGGTTGTTGTGGGCCAGTTGAATGGCCCCCAAGGTCTCCCGATCTGACCCCCTTAGACTTTTATCTTTGGGGTCATCTGAAGCCAATTGTCTATAGTGTGAAGATACGAGATGTGCAGCACCTGAAACTACGGATACTGGATGCCTGTGCTGGCATTTCTCCTGCGGTGTTGCTATCAGTGTGTGAAGAGAGGGAGAAGTAGGGTTGCATTGACAATCCAACACAATGGGCAGCACATTGAACACAGTTTATAAGTGTTCAGAAACTTGTAAATAACTCATGAAAGAATAAAGTTATGTTGAAACCAAGCACACCATTGTTTTTCTTGTGACATTACCAATAAGTTTGATGTGTGTAAGTTTGATGTGTCACATGGCAGCACGGTGGCACGGTGGTTAGCACTGTTGCCGCACAGCAAGAAGGTCCTGAGTTCAATTCTACCATCACATCTTTCTGTGTGGAGTTTGCATGTTCTCCCCATGTTTGCGTGGGTTCCCTCCGGGTACTCCGGCTTCCTCCCACCGTCCAAAGACATGCAGCTTGTGGGGATAGGTTTATTGGTCAATCCAAATTGCCACTAGGTGTGAATGTTCGAGTGAATGTGAGTGCGAAAGGTTGTCTGTCCCTGTGTGTTGGCCCTGCGAGAGACTGCCGACCTGTCCATGGTGTACCCCGCCTCTCGCCCTATGACAGCTGGGATAGGCTCCAGCGCCCCCCGCGACCCTGAAAAAGGATAAGCGGAAGCGAATGGATGGATGGATGGATGGATGGTGTCACATGGCCCTCTTCCTATTAAAAAAAACAAAAGTTTTATCCAAGATGGCCGACTTCTAAATGGCCACCATGGTCACCACCCATCTTGAGGAGTTTGCCCCCTCACATATACTAATGTGCCGCAAACAGGACTTTAATATCACCAACCATTCCCATGTTATTACGGTGTATCCATATAAATGGCCCACCCTGTATATAAGTGAGGGCCCAGAAGAGTCTCTTTTCACTGTTGGAGCATGTGCTTATGGGAAACATTCTGGGGACACTTTTGATTCTTTGACTAATGACCCTGCTCTTTTTGTCAACAATCAGTTTTGCAGCAAACTCTGTTTTTTCCCAGAGGTTCTTTTTTGAGTGTTGTTACTTTTTAATAGACTAAAAAGCGAGATTCCAAAAGTGATCGGCCAGAGAAAGATTATCATTTTGGCTCCGGATTTTTGACACACTTTTGTGCTAATTATATATAAAAAAATTACCTGTGATCTGTGTTTATGCTTTACTGTAATTAACTTCTTATAAATACATTATGGTCGGTCTAGAATTAATACAGTTCAAAAGAACAAAATATTTTTCCTGCATAAAAACTGGCTGCTGCAGGTCTGGCTAAATCTATTTTTGGACCTAAAAATTCTGACTTAAGTTATTTTTATTGATCAATTTTAAGTGTCAATATAGTTATACATAAAAATATGATATGTTAAATGATTCCACAATTTAATACATTTTGTTTAATACATTTCTTTAAAGCTAAAATAACAAAACCTTCTAATGAGCTCATACTGACTAAACATTTATGTATCCATTCTGGAAAACCTGTGACATCTACTGTTACAGCTCTAAATTCTGGATAAGCATCAACTGGCCTTTTTTATTATCTTTGAGTTCATCTGCAATAGGCTAGTGACATGTTCAAGGTCAGTTGTGGGCAATGCAACAGTCACTTTAGACCTTGTTAACAACAAACTACCCATTTAAGATGGGCATACACTGTGCGATTTTTGGCCCATTTTGGGATGATTTTTCACTTATGCAACCATTTTGGGGATCGGCACGAGTTTCGCCTTAATCGTGTGTCATGCATCGTGTAGTATACATGGGATAATGCGAAGCAATTAACACCTCGCCGCCAGCTCCCAATCAGCAATCGTGTGGCCACGAGAAAATCAAACCTGTTTGAAATCCTGGTCGCCTCCTGTGAGGGTATTGCACTGCTGAAGCAGTGCCACGAGTCGATTTAATGCAACCTCTCACACTGCGCATGCACAAACACAGAAATGGAAATGACAGAGACAGAGCAGAATGGCAGTGCAGCGTGTGATCTGGACACAAGCGGTGGAGGCCCAACTTGTAGAACTTTGGCAAACCTTTTCGATGTGGCCTCACAAAACTATCACGACTGCAACAACCGAGAAAAGAGCTGGATGGACATTGCTGCTCAATTATGTTCTTCATTAGCAATTTAGCAAAGTTGATGGTGGTACGTGTGTGTGTGTCTGTGTGAGTGAAAGACAGAGAGGGAGAGAGAGACAGATTTTGTGTTATATATTAGTTATATAATATTTAGACGCAAATTTGGACGCACAGTGTGAGCACTCAGGTCGTATCAAAGCTTCGAGCCGTATAGCCGTATATATGCCCAGCTTTAGGCATGCAGAAGGTTCAAAGCGCCATTTCTCCATTGATTTGGAGTTCACTGAAAAACATAGGATTTCTCAGGAAAAAAAAGAACTCTTTAGCTGCTAAATAGTGAATATGTTGCTGTTAAATTTGGCAGCAATTTGGTGGTGAACAGATGGAGCCTGTCCACCGCCTACAGGTGGAAACAGTAAAGATGAGAGCGGGTGAATTTAAACAAGTTGCTGCCCATAATATAAGATTAGTGAGAAGAATGACATTATGTTACAACTCTCTGTGGGTTCTTCACTGACAGTCTTTCACATTATGCATCAATATTTAATCCATTTTGAATGTGGAATTATAGATGAGCGCAGCTTTAATGTTCACTTACTGTTTAATAGTGCCAGTGGTCAGAGCACTAATAATCCACTGCAGATCCAGAGTCTTGAAAGGGATCAGCACCAGACTAGTAATATTGTCCAGGTCTATGGCACTTTCTGGATACATGACGTGATGAGTTGTCCTGCTGCCCACATCCTCCTCAAAACCACTGGTGGGAGCCTGGTTCATCCTGCAGAAATAGAAGAAGACTTTTCTGAGTTATTTGTCACACATTCTCTTTCCACTTTAGTGCTTTTGCCATCTTTGTCTTTCATTCGACAGTTCAAAGTGAGTTTTATTTCACCCACATGTTACAAAGATGGAAACCATTTGGCTGCTGTTATGCGAATCCCTATAATCTTCAAAGGGTCTGTCTTATAGACCATGTGTTTAATTATCAAGATTCTCTCATGTCACCCAAACCACATGTCGCTGAGTCATACAAAACCAGCCATGATTGTGAGAGACAAAGACAACAATAAAAAGCACAATTTGTCCTGCTCTCCCATTTTTGGGCATCCAGACAGTAATTTTGAGATCAACAATTACCACCTGGCAAGCTAGGCGAAACATCCCTTTCATTATGTCAAACAATACTCTCTTAAACTGGAGCGGTAATTGGCAGGAACATAGCTTGACACTGGCAGTTGGTTTTGGTCAATGGCAGAAAGTGACACAGAGGAAAGAGAAATCATGAAGCTGACCTCCTATGTAACTAGCAACACCTTTTTGAGCGCTCTGGTCTGGGCAATATCATCTTCCTCATTACTGACTCTTGGGTGACAGAGATGTGATATTTTCAGACTGCTTCTTGAATCATTTTGACTCCTGACAGACTAATTGTTTTTTTTCTTCTTCTTTTTGCTGCAGCTATTTATGGTTGACAAAAATGTTTGGGTTATTTGATGTTGCGACTTTTCATTTGAAATGACCTTGCACAAATTGAGACAGTGACAGTCTGGGTATAAAAGTAAAATTTAAGAAAGCGGTTGCAGCATCTGGAAAATATTTCCCGAGCGGATGACTGTTACTTTACTTCTAATTGGTGCTGAAATGCTTGGCCCAGGGCTTAAGATATTATATTATTTTTTATTTTAGACCGGATATGGTAGTAGAATATTTCAATTCTTTAGTGAATTTCAGGTATTTGAACATATAAAAATTGGAAATTCCCTCTTTTTTCTCAGAAAACCTTCTTTTAAAACCTCATGAACTTATTTTTAATTTGATATGGCAAATGATTTTGATCCTTAAATATCCATCCATCCATCTTTAGCAACTTATCTGGTACTAGGTCACAGACGCAGCAGCCTAAGCCTCCCTTTCACATCAAACAGCTTATCTGGGGTCCATCCCAGGCCTCTTCCCAGTAGGACATGCCCAGAACACCTCACCCAGAGGTGTCCAGTTGGCATCATGCCTGAACCAGCTGGCTCCTATCCATGTGGAGGAGTAGCAGCTCTACTCTGAGTCCTTTTCAAATGACTTTACTCCTGCCTGTAAGGAACGGTCCAGCCAAAGATCCACAGTCAGGACGACAACAGCATTGTTTCCCCTGAATCTGAGTTTCAACTAATGGGTTGACTCTCTTCTCCAGTATACTAGCATCGACCTTTTTTCCTTCCCACTGTCGCCAAGTGTTTGCTCAAAGGTGGTTGTTTGACTGCTGGGTTTGCTCTGTATTATTGTAGGATGAGGTGACTGTTGCTGTGATCTGGCACTATTATCTAAAACTGAATTGAACTGATTTGAAACAACCCCCTTTTATTTATAGTACTGTATCACCCAGAGCCTGTCTTTGTCCTGTCTTCATCCACTCACCCCAGCTTGTTGAGGCAGATGGCTGCCTGTTCCTGAGTCTGGTTTTGCTGGGGGTTTCTTGCTGTTAAAAGGGAGTTTTTCTTTCTCACTGTTGCCATAGTGCTTGCCCATACAGGGTTATATGATTATTAGGATATTCTCTGTTTTCTTGGTAATATTGTAGAGTTTTTACCTTACGATATAAAGGGCTTTGAGGCAACTGTTTTTGTGATTTGGTATGATATACATAAAAAATGAAACAAATTGCCCGTGTCCTTGTCTTGTAAAAAACACTCAACATACAGGCAGCAAGCACACACACGCAAAATACTATGAGAAGGCTGGATGATTATGCTACACATGGGAAACGTTTAGTAATGAGGTCAGCCAGTGTTTAAGTAGTTTCTAAAGCCCAAAAGCTCGGGCATCAGGCTGCTCTAAAAATTCAGTTTTTAGCTTTTAACTTTTGAATCTGTATGATGTAAATTAGAATAGATTTGGTCGTCTCAGAGAGCTCGAGGTGGGATCATCAAAGGCACCACACACATACCATTAGATCATCTGTTTACATCGGGGAGCCAATCAGAAGAAAGTTCAGCTAAAGGGAAAGCAGCTAAAAAGGTTCGTTCTAAACAATGGATAAACTGAGGGGCTGCACCGAGAACCTGAGCAAGCATCAATGAGAATAATTTTGAACTGTTATTCGTGCAAAGCCATTGAGTCTAAGAATAAAGTATATGTAGCTGTAACTGTAAATATGTAATTGAACCATTAAGCCTTTTATAAAAAAGCATCAAACATTAAACAAGCTCATGAAAACGAAGACAGTGTTAATGCAACAGATGACAAAAGTAGCTGTGGAGCGGTAGGAATGGCAGTTACTCACAGAGGAGAGTGCTGTGTTACTAGTAATAAAGCTGCGGCACCAGATGTGACTGCGGTTATTAACAGCACACCACTGAATATTATGATACATAAAGCATTTAAACTACATAATATCTCCATTCATATTAATACACCTACAGAACTCCTAAAGACACTGTTTAGTCTACTTTATACTTGACGTGACAGAAGAAGCATTGGTTTATTTTCTATTTGTAAGTAATGGTACCATTTCAGGGAAAAAACAGTCAGGTTTCAACAGCTGTTTGGTAGTCCTTTGTTACTTTGATGAGGTTCATGTATAACAAACTAGGTTTATGGCTCTGACTGAGCTCAAACTGTCAAGTATGGAAGAAGAGAAGCACTGATGATAGGCTTTATGGTGCAATATGTCACTAGAAAAAAAGCACTTTTTGACAGGAATACTTTGGTAGATTTCTTCCTTAATGGTAACTGCAGCATCTGGGGGTTTTAAAATTGCCCTACAAATGGATGCATCCCGTCGAGAGCAGATGAAAAAGTATGCCGAAGAGGGCCAAGCAACACCAAATAGTAAAATGTGAAGACTTCATTACTCCTGCAGTGCATTCAGATATATTCTTCATCTGCACCACATTACTTTGTGTTAGCTTTTCTTAGCCCTTAATTTACATCCCAGCTATTATGCAGGTGTTTGGGAGACAACTGGAATCAAGATTAGGCTTTAATAGAATTCGATGCAGATATTGTTCCTTTTCCACTGACACACAATAGGAAAACAGACCCTGCTCCATCTTCCCAGAAATAACCCCAACAGCAAACTATATCTAATTTAACATCTTACAAAACCAGTGCAGGCACTGTGAGGCACTTTTCTATCATCTTTCTCTCAATAGTAGAAAATTGCTACTCATTTTAACTAGAAGAATGGACGTGATTCGTCTGAAGACCTGCTGTGCACATAGAAAAGATGTGTGTAGATGTAAAAGATAGACGTAACCACTGGTGACATTATTCCCCCACTTTGTAGACTTGTTAACGTTTTGGCTGCGTAGCATGTGTCGGTTTGTGACCATATTTGGAGGACAGGGCGGGGTTATCAGTCAGTCATCATCTTTAAATGGGAACTGACAAGTGGTTGTTAAAGGAACTGCAGTTTTTAGCACTTCTGTGTTGGCTTCATTTTTCAGCCTCTGCATACATGTTGCCATGCATCTCTACAGAGGTCAGTACTACATGAATGCAAATGTGTATGGGCACACAACAAGCCACCTTGTTGTGGGCTGCTCGCTCACTTAATGTTGTGGCGTGCGTGTGGAGTCAGCTATGTTAAGGAAGCAAATATATCAGACAATATTCAATCAATATTCAACTTATGCTTCAACTACCCCTTTGGCACTGGAAATTTGCACCAGATGGGCTTGAAACAAACCAAAGCAGATGTAGTGGGCCTTTGAAAAGCCCATCTCATGCACAGGAAACCCACAAATACCCAGGAAAAGACAGAAGACATCAATGGGCAAAAAAAACCCGCCTAAAAAACGTATTTAATGGCTCTGACTGATATCTTTTTGAACCGATCAAACAATAGTTAATATTCAGATCCTGAAGCAACATAGAGTTGCTTCAGGATAGATAGATTCAGGAAATTAGATTCAGGAAATTATAAAATGTCAACAGTGTTTTAAGGGAATGCATAAAAACAGGACACATAACTCATTCTCAGTGAAGGGAGGAAAATCAGAGAGGAAATCTTTTTATTTATGACAGATCTCTTAAGTGGTATTTATAGCAGAGGTGAATGAGGCTTATAAGTTTAAAAAAATAAATAAATGCAGTAATTTGAGCATCAACCAGCCTCACTCAAGTTTAGTGGCTCAAATCTAAGAGGCAGGTTGAAATGTGCATATATTTACAGGATTCATTTGAATTTTTTTCCACCTCAGATGGTTTTCTGGAGTTGAAGCATTTCATTTCAAACAGGAGCACTGCGTGGGTTTAACACTGCAGCAAACCTGACAGTGTGGATTAACAGCTGCTTTGTGCTTATCAATTCATGGCATCGTAACTTATTGAATGTTTATTTATGGATGAAATCAAACAGTGACTGAAAGTTTGTTGTCTGTGTGGTTCAGCGATGATCGGTTCATCTGGTGCCAGTTCCTAAAGATGTTATCAGTCCGTAAGTGTGGACCAAGCTAAGAAATGAACCCAACATGGAAGTGCCAGGCACTGCAGTTCCTCTAACAACCGCTTGAGGTGAGTCAGTCCCCACAGACCGTGCCTGCTACCTGTACCTGTGTACACACCCATACAGCTTGTGGATGTGGCTTGCTAATCAGTGTTGCTAATGTTAGCTGATATCTTGGAACTCCTCAGAGTAGTTTAAAGCTTGTGAGATCAATGGGAGAGCCACATTAGCCGGCAAGTCTGAGGGTCCTCTCCCTTGAGTTTTAAGCATCAGACACATTTCTTACATTCTAATTATTTTGTATGCAGCATTTGAACACTTTTTTGCACAATTTTATAGCTTAAATGTCTAAAAAAATCAAAAATAACAGGGGCAAAATGCATCCATCCATTCTCTTCCGCTTATTCTTTTCAGCCCCTGGAGCTGGGATAGGCTCCAGGGGCTGGACCCTATCCCAGCTGTCTTAGGGCAAGAGGCAGGGTACACCCTGGACAGGCTGCCAGTCTGTCGAAGGGCTAACACATAGAGACAAACAAACATTCACACATATGGGCAATTTAGAGTTTCCAGTTGACCTATCCCCACTAACTGCATGTCTTTGGAAAGTGGGAGGAAGCCGGAGTACCCATGCAAACATGGGGAGAACATGCAAACTCCACACAGAAAGACTCCGGCCTGATGGTGGAATTGAACTCAGGACCTTCTTGCTGTGAGGCAACATTCTATGTGTGTCCTCGACTGGATGGGAATTTCTGCTGGTGCGTGGGACTGCAGCCTAAGATTTATATTGTTAACTGCTAATCATGTGACAGCATATTTCAGATCATTTTACAGAGTAGCGTGAAAGTAATGTAACAAGTAGTGTAACAAACTGCTTTCTCTGGAGTAATGTAATGTATTACTTTTACGAAAGGTAACAAGTAACGTGTAATACTTCCCTGCTTTTACGTAACGACCCCAACACTGGTCTAGGCTCAGTTAAGATAATATATTTACATTGTTACTGTACGTCTTCATATTTTCAGTCAAGACAACTGATAGCCTTGAGACTGAAACATCACTGGAATCAGATGGACTTCAGTTTGCACTCAGGCTAGAAGTGAAAACCTGCAAATGTGCAGGTCCCGGTCCATGAGTGTGTGGAATTGTATTTTTAAATTGTTTATTTACTTACTTAAAAAAGGATAAAAACAGGAGTGTGAGGCTGATAAATGAATAATGACATCTTTAATATCAGGACTGTTTGCCTGCCGGCATGTGGTTGCACATTACTTGTCCAATTATTATGTATTTGCACCCAAAATGCTCACAGCCAAGAACCCCAGAGTTCCATAAGGCAGCCTGATGCTTACGGATCACGCAGCATGTAATAGCTGACTAACACTTTAAAGGTCACTGGTGTTTCAGAATCCTCTCTATTCTCCACATTGCTGCTGCTTTCCTTTGAAAACCCGAGTGTCTATACATTTTTTAAAACCTAACAGTTAAGTTTCCACTGACCAATAATCGCAATTTACATTTTTATCGAATGAGTAAAGCTATGGGACCACGAATGAGGCAAGAACTGAGACAAAAGAAGAGATGTCCCAGTGTTTTAAAGGACACCAATTATGCTCATTTTCAGCCCCATATTTTCTATTCTTGGAATAGCTGTGAATGACTCAGAATTAAAAAAAATAAAAAATAAATCTTGACCTTATGTCTGAAAGAAGTTGTTTCATCACCCCTTCCATTGCCTTTAAACCAGCTTCTGATTTGCTGCCCTGGTAAAGAAAAGAGTTGAACAGTAGGTGGGAGGAGCCAAAGCTGTTTGCCTTAAAAACAACAGATTAAGAAATATCTGCTTTTTACTGACATCATTCAGAGCAATGAATAAAAAATAATGCGAATCTTTAAGTTGACACACATTACTTATAAACATCTGTCTGTATCTGACCTCTTTGTTTTACACTTTTTTATATGAGCAACCACCGTTGTCATTTGTAAGCATTTTCTAAGATAACATTTATTTTTACGCTAGTTGGAACATAAACACTGCATGCATAGAATAACCTGTCATATTTGATATGCTTGGAAGCATTTTCTTCGCTCCTGGAAGTTATATTTCTAACACCATCTGTACGATTGTAAAATCCACCCATAGATTACATTTCAGGATTCTCTGAGCCATATCTCTCCCTTATGATGTCTCTACAACAGTCTGGCACCGCCTGCTCGGTATAGTAAATAGCTTGCAGTTGTCCTGGAACGACAGCTGATATTATCTACCTGCCTTCCGAGCACGGTCTGATGTATAGCAGCAGTCTGCTCTGTGGACACCCAAAGAAAGCTTGGCTACTACACTGTGAGCTTTTTATAGTTAAGTAGCAGGATGTTTCAATCAATTCTTCATCTAATAGGCATTCACCAGGACAGCCAACAACCATTAATGTCCTTTCCCTGACACAGCAAACACACCCGTGCACACTCCCTCACCTCACCTCACACTTCTTGTTAAAGCAGCCCTCAACTTGTAGAATGTGCAAACACATAATGAGCACTCAGACTTGTTAAGTGAGCACTAACGAAGCCTCCCTCATCTTGTACATCACACTCGATGAGCAGTTATTAACCTTTGGATGGAAAAGTGATGGAATGGAAACTAACTATAAGCAAGAATAATCTTTTGACTGAATTACAACACAATTTGGGGGAAATGTTGAGGAATCCGCAGGATAGGTTATTGCACACATCCACCAGACCCACTATGACTTCATTCTTTCTCTCCTTTACACACACAGGCATTCACCTTCACAAGCACACACACACAAACCCATACATCTCCTCATTATCATACTCTGTGTGACAAGCTGAACTGCATCCCCTCAGAAGATACAGTATCTCCTTGTGTTTCTGTTGTAAATCTTTATGCGTAGCACAAAGTGGACAAAACTGGCTTTGCTTTATAAAAGCACGTTTCACATCCCAAATTAAATTTCTTGCCATTATATATACAGATTTTAGGGGATTCCTCTTTTTTCTTCATTCAGTTAAAATATAATCGGCTGCTAAATAATTAAAGATTGTATATACTGTATTAGTGTTAGCATTAAATCATATATCGAAACAACCAATTTGTTGATAAAAAGTGTTTGTGGCAGGGATGTGGTCTCGGGCCTGCTGCAGTGGAGGGGTGGTACTGTGAGCTCTCAGAGCGGCGCTGAGGTGTGGCAGAGAGGGCAGGTGTGAGCACTCACTGTAATGATCTTCTTCTTCTCTGTGTATATATAGTGACGGCGGAGACGGAGGAGGGTGTGTGGAATGGAGCAGCTGTTACGGAGTGACTGGTACCGAAAACAGTTGCTAAAACAAAATAAAACGGACCTGCACTTGCATGAAATCCTGTGTGTGTGTTGGGTCCCTATCACAGTGTTCCTTTAATTTTTATGCGCAGTATATTAGTCTTTGATTTATGTTTTTGTTGTACTTGTTTTCTGCTGTACTCTGAATATCATATAAAACTTTCTGAAACTGTTTACCAATTTTTTTCTTTTTAAAAGGTTCAAAATTTCTTTGAACAAGTCAAACACCAATCCCAAAGTGTACCACAGACTGAAGTACAGATTCTGCAGCCCAGCATAGTTAGAAAAAACAATAACTCAGAGTCTAATTAACATCAGTTACAGTGGACCCACAACAGCTGTTTTGCATGTCAACCTCACCCCAGCACATTACCGCACAGCTGTGCCCTCACTGAACCGGATTCATCAACACTGGAGAGCAACTGAAAAATAAGCATTCCTGCAACCCCTGGCCTCCATACTGACGCTTCCTGGAGATGAGTCCCTGAGACAGCTGCAATAGACATGCAAATTAGATACCAGAAGGTCCTCTGATTTATGGTTTTTCCACAAAGAAGAATGTTATGTGTACTTTTGTTTCCAGGTCACCAAAAAGTTTGCCTGAATAAGTTAATTTACAACCAGCAGTATTTCATCAGGAAGTGTGCTGGGACATCAAACTTATGTGGCTACAAAGTAGTCCTGGGGGCTTCACACGTGGGGCTCAGCATTCCCAGCATCATTCCTGATGGGTGTGCTACTAAGTTGTAGGTTTTAGATCAGCTGCTGGTGCTTTCACCTGCATTTAACAGCACTCATAAACACCAGGATGAACCCCTCCTTCTTTATTGGACAGACGCAGTGAAGAGTGACAGGAAAGCAGAGGGAGACATGCGGCAAAATGGTCGGGTTCAAACCCAGGCCCGCTCATCCCAGTGAGCTAAACCGGCAGATGTGGCAGCTGTATCAAGGGCTTGGGTGAGGAGTGACTTGGTGCAATTATTACTGAATTCTTGAATTGTATTTTTTATTGTGTGGTGGTAAAGATAAATGAGCAGGGCTGCTGCATCTTGGAAAACAGGAGGTGATACACAGGAGACTGAGGAAGGCACTGGGGAGTTTCCAGTATAAAAAGACAAAACCTACTTAACCAAGACTGAATCACAGTTTACTTCATTCATATACAGAGATAAATCTTTTTGTTGACCTCGCTTAACAGATATCTGAGGATAAATGCCAGCTGAACATATAAAATGGTATTGAGTAATAATATCGACGGCTAATAACATCACGGAGAAGCTCGCAGCTATTAATGGGAGATTGAGAGACCAGTGTCGGAGTGTTAAAAACAGCTTGAAATTCTCAATTACCATCATAATGCGGCTACCCCTTCGGCGCCAGCTGTGGGCTCAAGGCCGGAGCTCAAGGCTGGAGCCGAACAAAAACTCCCTGATAACGACTGTGTTGAGTCTGTTCCTTCCCATTCCATGCGAGGCCACCTGGGTTGGCTGGAAGACTGTTTACTTAGCCTGGCAGGGCGAAGGACACTGTCTCAGCTGAACTATGGACACGCACACACATACATATACTGATACTGGTAAGCACTCACTGACGCATCACCCTCCCTACCCCGGATCCAACGCCACCTCCAACGCTTACCTCCCCCATGATGTGGACATCGGGTCAGCTGGAGGCGCAGTCGAAAGATTGCAGCGGTCCCAGATCAGATGTACACACTGGAACTCTTTCCCATGTTGCTTGTCTGTGTTTATTGTGTTATGGTGTGTTGATACCTGTGCATTCCTGTATTATCCTTTTGTGTTGCACATTTCAATGTTTTTTTTTCCTCGCTACCTGGCCTGACCTGTCTCCCCAATGTGATGTTTGTATTGTATGTACGGTCGGCAAGGTCTGTCATCTCAGTTGTGGGCAAAAGACCTGCAACTGACAAATAAAGGCTATCTCATCATCTCAATATCTGCTTACTTCACTCTGCTGTTTTCTTAAATGTTCATTAATGTTTTTTCAAGTTGTTGTGTGATATTTGGATTATCTGAAAGTTTTCTCTGGGATTCCCAGAACTGTCATGGATGAGTCTGCTTTGACTACCACCAACCTCAAGCAAATTAGAAACTGCCAACTTGAGGGTGTGTCTATCAAAAAAGAAAAAGACAAGCAAACATCAGTTGACACACAAAGCAGAAGATAAAAATGTATATGAAGAATATGAACAATACGGAGGCTGCATCACCTTTCAACAGCTTGAATTTTCTCCTCAAGTTTCAAATGTTTTGGGAAAAATGTTGTCAGAAAAGGCCAATGCCAATCCCAGCACTTATCATTCGAATCCAGAAAAGCTCCAAAGGTGAGCCTTCTGCGTGCTGTGGTTAGCTTTTTACGGAAGTGAATGAAACAGTGCTAACACAGCATTTGCACAACAATGCCCTCTTATTCAGTAATGACACAAGGGAGACATTATCACTTTTTGTGTTGCTATATCAGAAAATGAACACAACAACACTTACTGAAGGGAATATTGCTGCCAGGATGCATCCTACTACTGTAGCGTGGGAGTTGAAAGTATATCCCTTTTTTCCGTGTGTTTTAAGATATTTAAAACAAATGAAATGATCTGTTCTTGCTGCAAATGTCTTCAGGCACCTCTTATTTTTTCTTATTTTGCTTCCAAAGAGACATATTTTCCTGTCATTTTGAAAGTGGTCTTTCTGAACCAGGTTTTCTGAAGCCAAAGTTTTTTGTTTGTTTTTTACAGTCTAAGGAGCCTTGGAAAGAAAAGCACTTGGACTTCTATAAGTTTCCTTGAAGACGTTTCACTTCTTGTCCGAGAAACTTGATTTGATTTGATAATACTTTATTCATCCCGAGGGAAATTGGGTTAAGGCTGCCAGCCGTGCCAGCGCCATCTTACCCTTCCGACCATACATACATTACACAAACATCACGTGGGGTTGACAGGTCAGAGAGGTATAACAATGGAAAGTGCACAACATGAGGAAAGACGAGAAATAATCCTAAAGACCCTGTTAATATAGTACACGCATAGCTGGATGCAACACGATCAGTCAAGAGCCCAGACCAACAGCCAGCAAATATCCAAAGAAGAGCTTTGAATGTCCTTCAGGAAGTCTGGATAACTTAAAGAAATGACAAGAAAGCTTGCCTAAGAGTTCAGACTGTTCAGACAGACAAATATTGACTTTCACGTTTATTAAAATAGTAAAAACTCTGGTTTTAAATTGTACACTGTATGTCCATTTATGTTTGCACATGTTCCCCTTAACAGCTATACCTATTTCCAGTTTACCTTCCAAACACAAAGAAATGAGGGATGGCTTAACATTTTCGTATCATCATTGAAACACTTAGTATCAAATATTCTTTGCTGATCACTGTACATCAGGGTATATGCAAAAAAAACGAAAGAAAAAAAGATGATCATGACCCGATCAAGTGAATTTCATACAGCAAATCTAAATTTCCTACAGTGCCCTGGTGGCACTCATTTGTAGTGTGACGTAGCCTGAGTAGCAATCAAGCCAGAGACCTCAATTGTTCTTTGCCTCACAATAACACAAAGGTCCGCTGAGCCAAGGACAGCACTGATTGCAAAGTGGATTGGGTGCCCATGAAAATAAAGTCTTTAATGGAAATTTTAGGAAAAAAATAATCTTTGAAGGCACCACTCTCATTGTGCAGTAATAATAACCAGGAGGAGGAGGAATAATGGAAGGACTAGCTTTTAATACTAGATCTTTGTTTGAACTTTAAACTACTGATTACCAACACCAAAGTGCAGCTTATTTATCCTTAGACAGGGTTAAGAGGCATCACATGGAGCTTTCTGGCCATTCATCAGCCCCCAGGAACATATCAATATCTTAATGAGTCTCTCACTGAGAAAGGCAACCCCCCCCCCCCACACACCCCCCCCCACACACACACACCCAACTTCTTTCTTATAAACAAGTATATAAACAAAGAAAAAGATTGAGAGAAGACCGAAGAGAAGCAAAGCGAGAAAGCATGTGCATTACTTGTGTTAAAATCCCAGTTTTAAAGCCAATTTCATCCAGAGACTTTGAGTCACAAATGCCTGCCTATTACATCTGCTGGCTCCAAGATCCATCTTAATGAAGTTATTTGCAAGGGCTTACATTATCATGTCGACTATAAGCTTGACTGATCCTCAATTCAGCAGAGTAAATAAAAATGATGAGACAATCATACATCCCAGACAGACTACTTCTATTTCAAATGAAATATGCTAGTGTACCCGCAGAGCATACAGACTACTAAGAGAATGCAATTGCTGATAGTCTCTGTTCAGACGTGCCTCGAGTGATTAGACTTTTTATAAAAATAAATTCCCAGGTTTTGTATGTGTTATAGTGGTTATTCTGGTATAGATTGACTAACATCATGACTTATCCCAATACCACCTCTAGAAATATTGAAAAGATGACTTTACCAGACAAGAAACAGCACAAAAGTTCTTTAAAAAGCGCTGGTTGATTTTGAGAGCCATATGTCACCAGTGAGCGGAGTGCTAACTAATGCTAGCAAGCAGTGACTAATTATTGAAAAACGAGCATCACAAACTTCTTGAACAGGCTTCACCACATATTATTGGACATATTATTTGCCAGCTAATTTCAATGTGCTTCAAGGATCAGTGTGTTGTGCATTCAGAGATGCTATTGTACTTTAGTTGTAAGAAGTGCTAATTTCTGTCGAGCTGATAGGCAACAAAGCATTTTCCCCCCAGAGAACTGCCTCTCACTGGATGTCTTCTGTTTTTTGGGACTTTAGAAATGGATGTGCATTAAAATCCCAGTCAGCAATTTCTGAAATACTCAGGTAATACTCTGGCACCAGCAAGTATGCCAAATTCATTGGAATAAGGGGAAGAAAGGTAATTTAAGTCACTTGAATCCCCTTTTACCTTGCATCCTGTCGATGCTCAGTTTGAACATCAGCAGGTTGTTTTGACCCAAATGGCCTAAATCCACTGAGCAGCAGCCACGTGATTGGCTGACTAGATATCATGTTAATGAGCAGTTGAACAAAAATTGTGTGTTCCCATATGTGGATAGACCTGCTATTGTAGCCAGTGCCATGTGGCTAGTTTTTGGAACTTGGTTTCTAATTGAATATGATGTATGCTAAACCTTTACCTATTAACTAATCTATCCAGTTTTTCTCCTGAAAACTGCACAACGGGTCATATGAATTCAAAATGAGGTCATAGAGACAATTTTTACACTTTACCTTTCAACCAAATTTAGCAATAAAGGGATGTCTTTTTAAAGGTCAAAGCTGATGATCTTTAATCCAGAAAATAACTTCCATGGACATCTGATGCTTGGTGACTTTTTGTTTTTGTTATTTTCCTCTCCACTTAGTTGCCATTTTTAATTGTGTCTCTTTTATTTCTATTCAGCTATTCATGAAAGTATTAATTTGTAATTATAGTTCCTCACCTTTATGCTGCCCTTTCCATTACGCTTTCCATTAAGTTTTGTCTGGTGTTTGCCCCTTATTACTCTCCCTTATCTCTACTACAGTGCAGGACAGATGAAATGTGATTCCACTATTTGTGTCTTCACCTCCATAAAGTTAGCTGTATTTTTACATTTACTAGACAAAAACATTGACTTTGTGTCTAAAATGTCTTTATCTGCAGATACAAACTGGAATTGAGCATAGTGTAACACTGTAACATTCCCTAAGACAAGCTGAAAACAAAAAAAACATCTTGAATGAAATTTTAATAATTACAGTGACTTACTGGTGCTTCAACAGCATATCTCTTATAAGATTTCATCATTCAAAAGCCAATGAGCTCACTATTGTCTGTCAAAGGAAAATGCACAGCTCTTTTTATGAGTCAAATCTATTTTTTTAATGAAATCTGCTGAGCAAACAAGAGGCTTTAGCAGATACGCCAGTGCCATTCAATATTCATAATAGTCTGTGAAGGAGGCTTTAGAGGATCTGAGTGAACTGAACTGTGGATATTTGGAATCCTTTGTTTTCAGCCTGCTCGTTCTTACTGGACAGTGCTCCCAGCGAGTGTCAGCCACTGCTTTAGAAATTTGCATGTAGACGTCAGTCCAATCAGCGCAACAGTTTATTTCAGGTTTGTAAAAAAACAAGAAAAAGAAAAGAAAAAATGTATGTACCCCTTAGTGGTCCCTTTCCTATTCACTGTTGTTGTGACCTTTTGGCTCAGCACCACAGCTTCCAACCAAGCATGACTGAAAATGTGACGCTCAGCCTACAGTAAATAAAAAGACAGCAAACATTTTCAAAGCATACGTCTAGAGGAAGCTCTTCTGCTAATAGCAAAGTAATAACTCTTGTCTTGCTGCTGTCCTGTCATTCTATAATTGAATTGGTTGACAGTATCATGCTGCTGCCATGGAGGGGGCTGCCAGAGAAGATAAGTGCAATAATATGGTTTTATACAGAGGCAAAATGTCATAGCAGGTTGGCAAAGCCATGCTGGGTTGAATTAAAAGCCTTGTAAGAATAATGCAAGAAATTTGCTTTTGGATATTTGCTTAATGGTTAATCTGTTGATATGACCATCATGCTGAATAGATTATCTATCTGTTTGCTATCGATCATAACTGAGTGCTTGTCCACAGAATTGGGCTAATGTTTGTCCCTGCTCCTCTAAAAGCATCCAATTTTTTCAGGCTCAAGTTACTATATTTAGTTTTAAAATGTCACTTCAATTTGAAGTAGTAATAGACTTTCCAAAAAGGTCTTATCTTAAAAGCATTGTATATATATACAATGTTTTTAAGACAAGAAAATGTGGTATGTTTTTATATATAAAAGACACCACAAAAGCCCTGCCCTATGAGTCTCAAAAAAGAAGCCAATTGCCAAAATCTGCAGTTCCTCTAATGGCCACTTGAGACAGGCCCCATATAATTCCATGTTGAAATTCAGCCATGAAATTAATATGTTTGCAGCCTCGTCCTAAAAAGAGTTTTGGTAATTAATGTTACTACATTACTTAATAAACATTAGTAACTCTGTAACTACTGTTCCCTTTGCTGACAACTGTATCAACTGTATAAATAATATCAGATTAATCAACTAGTTCAGGCCTAGCTAACAAAAATATGTGGCTCCAGTAGTTTAGTGGTTAGCATTTACTTGGCAAGCAAAAGCTGGGTTTAATTCTAGCTTGACACAAGTCTCCCTTGGGATTGTGTCTGGTATACAAACATGTGGAACTACATGCTGTGGTGACCCCTGGTGGCAAGGGTGCAGCTGAAAGTTACTTTTTATCTGAATAATATGGTCTTCTTTTAGGCAAAGTTTGCACCTTGTCAACGAAGTTAGGTAGAACTTGCTCAGTTAGCAACCCACCCTCTTTTCTAGATGTGGTGACACCTGGGTCTAAAAAGCTAATATGGCTAACACTGAGGTTTTAAAGGTGGACTCTAGAAACTATTGGCTGAAACCACAACAGTAATGCTCATCTTTTGGGTATAGCCTATAGTCCCTCCTCATGCTATTCATAAAAACTATATTTGTCTGGCAAAACTCAAATGGACCATCATATCAGATGGACAACATAGTGGGCCTAACCGTAACACCTTGTAGCTAGGATAGGCTCCAGCCTGCCCATCCCCTTAACCCTGATCAGGATAAGCAGAAGAGAATAGACAGATGGATGTATGCGTTAAGTGTGGCTTATCAATTACTATGTTTTAGAAGAACATAAACTATTTCTATCCATTGTTATTTTTATATCCTTATATCCATTAAAGTAACTTGAAATATTTATCTAGAGTTCATGCACGTTATTTTGCACTTTCTATGGCACTGGCTGTAATTTTAAACAAGCACAGACATACCAGGCCACGCTTATTTGCTCTTTATTCCAAATTATTCTCCCTTCTCTTCCCTATTTGTGAACTATAAAACAGATGAAATGTGATTCCAAGTCTTTGTCTAAAATGTACTTCTTATCTGAATTCCCACGCCAACAGGAAGTGGACTTTTGTGGACTGGTGCATTTCAGAAAGATAAGACAACCCCACCCCAAACAAAAAAACTGAGGTTTTAGTGATCATGTGCATCGGCTTATCAATTATACCGCCTTAGAAGAACAAAAACTGTCTGTGAAAGGAAGATGCAAAGGCTGCTTTTATGACTCAAATCTATTTTCCACTTCAATCTGCTGAACAAACAAGAGGCTCTAGCAGACAGGCCAGTGCTGTTCAATATTCATAATAATCCATAAAGGAGGCTTTAGAGGATCTGGGTGAAATGCATTGTTTTATTGTTGTTGTTTTTCTTTTAAACCCTCTGCTTACTGTTCACTAATCAATTCTGATCTGATATAAAACATTTAGTAGGTATGGTATTTAATAAAACTATTTCACAATCTGTAGTGCAGACATTATTGTTCAGAAAAAAAAACTTTGGATGAAGTTTTATCTCTTGTAGTTGCAGAGGATAATTCCGATACAGACTGTAACAGCCTTCAGAGTTGTTAAATACTATTCTGAGAACTCCCTCTAGATAATACAAATCCACTCTCGAGGAATATACATTTCCCACCCCTGCAGCCTTTAGCTTATTCTGAGTCAGAGCTCAACAAGTCTCATTCAAATCCAAACTGCAAAGTGATAAAACAGAATCAGGACATAGCAAAGGCTTCAGTTTGGCATCAATGTTATAGTATTTGTTTAATTCTTTTATGTTTTGTGCCAATTGAAAAGTTGAAAACACATTTGAAGCAAGGTTTTGTCTTTAAGTGGTCATCCTCATCTTCTTCAAGTCATCTTTTAAATTTTGATGTTAATCTGCTTTAAAAAAACAAGCTGTACTACACTTCAGTCTTCAGATATAATAACTATCAATTTGATTTTTCTCCTAAGTTGTTTAAGAATGCAATCAGTGACTTCTCTACTCTGGAGAAACAGCATCAACAAAGTCTGAGCGAGCATGTTTTTTAACCCTTTCATGTACATTCTTGTCATTTATACCTCAGAGAGCAAACTCTGTTGTTTTTTATCTATTCAAATTCCTTCTCTGCTGTGCTGTAATTGATATGTGAGAACACAGAGAGCAACAGACTCTTCTTCTGTTTCTCATCACCGCAAGGCACGGGAGAAACATTATAATATTCAAACTGCATGGTTTTTATCTCCTGCATTGTTGAGGCAATTTACTCAAATGGTTATCTAACCCAGAATGAGGATGTGGGACAGTCAAATCTCTAGCCCCACCTTTCTTTCTGGAAAGCTTCACGGCAGAGCATAAATGTGTGAGTGAGACAGGACTGATGAGTGCAGTCGGCAAATCAAATACAGAGAGAGAGATATGAGTCATGAGAGAAATCAGTAAAATAAAAACTAAGTGCATCTACTCTTTTAAAACAAGATCACAAAGACACATACTTTATGTGTGCCAAATACTGCAGTTCCTCTAACGACCACTTGAGCCTCTGTGTCTCCAAACGTCATAGATGTTAAAATGAATTTCCAACTTAACAGTATTAAAATCTGTGTTTACAACCTGACAAAGAATAAAACGAAAACACAAAAACAAACTTGTTTCTATGCTTTACTCCTTTATATGTATGTTATATGTATGTTGGGTGTTTGGTCCAATTAATAGACAATAGCATTTAGCAGGTTAGCAAGTATCAGTGTCTGTGTAATGGACCCATAAAATTTTTTGTTGCATTTAGTAACTAAATGTTCATCTAAATGCAGCCACTTTTGTCATGGCGACTATGTCCATCTTTTATATACAGTCTATGGCAATAATAAGATAGATAGAGAGATAGTAGGGCTGGGCGATAAATTCATATCTCGATATTTTTTATCTGGATGGCGATATACGATATATATCTCGATATATTTTTTTAAGCCATAAGGTAAGAACACAAAGAGAGTTCTTAGTCAAAGCTGTGTCCCAGATGTCACACAGGCACTTTTATTAACATACAGCGTAGATGTACATGAAGAAATTACTCAAAAATAATATTATTAAATAATAATGCTCCATAAATAAAAGAAAACAATGTTGTTTTTGTGCATAACAAAAAGCTCACAATTGTGCAGTCAAAATGTAAACTAAAAGACGCTGAGCATAATAACAAAGACAGATTTCACAGCTGCTCTATTCCCATGTTCTACTGTGTGGCTGACAGCCTGGAGTTTGAAATCTGCTTCGTAACCGTGTCTTTTAACAGGTGCCATTTATGGCCATAAGCGCACTGTCGTTTTTTGAGAAAATGAAAGGATTTTAGGCCATGCATGTCGTTAGCACGGTTAGCTCGCGGTTGATGGCGTGCAGCCCCACGCACGGGCGATCCGCGGTAACTCGTTAACGGAGATTTGTCGTGTCCATCTTGTCGTTGCCTGCAGGTGAAGTGATGGGGGAGGAGGAGTTGTGTTCAGTGAAGGAGAGGCGAGGCCCAGTAACGTTGCATAGAGACAAAAGTGGACGAAAGAGAGGCAAACTTGTGGCTCCACAAGTATAATTATAACGTAACATAGACTATATCGATATAAACGATAATGTCATATCTTATATCTTGTATGAAAATATATCGATATTTTTTAAAAACTCGATATATCGCGCAGTCCTAAGAGACAGATCATTATTAATCCATCGGGTAGGTTCCTCTGGGGAATTCGGTTTCCAGTAGCAGAACACCGATAGAAATTTGCATAGTAAAAGTTTTGTTAAGCTGAAAATTTTGATAGTTAACTGCAGTACTTTTGTATCTTCTGTGGCGGTAAATACTGGTTGGACTGAACAAGCAAGAGCTGCTTTTGTTAAAAGCAGCAAACCCCTCAGTTCATTTTTAAATCCAGGGAAAGAAAAGACATCTGACGAGGCAATAACAGTAAGACAAGGATGCCTCCAGGTTAATAAATTATGAAATGAAAGAACAAAGACAAAATTAAAAATGATAAAACATCTGGCACATTTAACCAGGTTCCTGGGCCGACTTTGATTTGTTGTACCAGCAAAGTAAAAATTATTTTAGGGGCATAACCAGGAATGATGACCTAAATATTAGAAATCTTTCACTGCCTTAATATTCTACCTCTATATCTATAGATCTATCTCTAAATATAGAGATGAGTTTAAAGAATGCCAGATTCTCACATTCCAAGAATACACACTGAGAACAAGACCTCATAGAGTCAATGGTGCACTCAGCCCTGAGCAGACTTCTTTCAGTATTATCTCTAAATTAAATGGGAAGCATATTTTGGCTACAGTGTTTTCTAATCATTTTACTGCACGACTTTCTGCTCTATTTGAGTTTGTCGTAGCAGTAATTAGCTGGAAAGAATATATTCATACGATATAGGGAAATAAGTATAGTTAATATTTTAATATTATTTTGAACTTATGAAATATCTAAGAAGTAGAGTTTATTATTGAAATATACATGTTGCTTCAGTGTTGGGATGTAGGCATGCCTGATGTTCTTTATGGTACCAGCCACTTGAAAGGCAAAGTAGCTAAGCTTCAGTTAGCAATCATTATTATTGATGCCAGCTGCCAGCAAACTTTCTTCTTCTACAACTAATAGACTGGTTATAAATGATGGATGAAACTACAGTGTGGGCTTCAAAGCAGAAGCCTTCTTGTTAGAGTGCAAAATTTAAACCCTGTCTGATATATTGACCTTGATATTTAGCTACTTGCTGATCTATTGGTGTCTGCAATTATAACAAGCGATAAATGGGATTTTAAAAAGTAAAAAAGAGAAGGGAGAAACACCCTTCAACCATGTAAACTGGGCTGATATTACACATTTTGTCCACCGGGGGCACTCTGCAACTTGGCATCACACATGTTTGGAAACGCACAAACAAGGAACTGATCCTAGCAGAGTCAGGGAGAACGTAAACAAGTACTCCACAACTTCTTGTGACAATAAAATACCTTTATTCTGCACCCCCATATTTCTATTCTTAACTAAAAAAAAAACAATAAAAATACAAATAATTTCACATAAAAATATTTAGAATGTCTGTTTATGTTTTTGACAGCTGAAAGATTTTTAAAGCACCAAATATCTGTATCATTTCATATATAAGACAACACATTTTATCGTTCTAAAATATAAGTGGTGATCTCAGTAAAATAGTAAATGGCAACAGAACCTAAATAAATCCAAAAAAAATGTAAGCAAGTTATTCACTTTTCAAATTTACACTAGTCTGTAGTTAGTAAGCTACTGCATCTACTGCGGCTGTTTAAAGCTGTGCTCATCTTTACTTTCCCTGCACTGCCTGTAAGCACACCTCCTCACACACCACATATCATATATGGAGTGGTGCTGACAAAAGACAGATGGAGCAAAATAATATTAATCTAGTCAATATTAATCAAATGTTCTCTAACCACGAGTGCAATAAAAGCAAATATTGCCTTGAACATAATGAAAGGGAGTGAAAGAGAGAGCTAGAAGCGTCATCATCTGAGCTCTTCAGTTACGTTGGAATACTTAACCACAGTTTGCAAATAAAACAAAAACTACCGTAAAAATGAGAAGAAAAGCTTTTGGTATCGCAGGTATGAAAAACCTCCAAGCTACTGAACCTTCAAAATGACCTTCCTCCGTGGTATGTTAGCTCTCTTACTCCAAGCTAAAGCATGGCACACTTAAAGGCAGAGCAAGAAAGAACTGTATCAGTCGCACATATCGACCTGTCCCAGATACCCAGTGTTTTTAGTCAGGAGTGGAGCCAGTAGGCAGTAGGCCATATTATTAGTCAGATAATTCCAGGGTAGAGACATCCAGCTCAGTTCAACCATGGTGGGCTGTGATGCTGGGCCTCCACAGAGGGTAAAGCTGCTATTGTACCAGGCTGTAATTATACTTTTTAATGTTGTTTGGTTGGGAATTTTACATGGAAGTCTTGCTTTTGGAATCATCCTCATGTGCCCATTAGGGGAACTGCAATTTTTGACATTTGTGTGGCAGTTTTCAGCTCAGAGGTTGCCGCTTGCTTTTCTTTCTTCTTGTTTTTTTGTAATTCTGATGTCTAACGACAGGCTGCACTGGCAGCTACCTTGCCCTCGTGTGATGCTTTCATAACATGAACTGACTTGTGAAGCTTGAAAAATTAAATTCAACTCTTAAATTCACTCTGCCCAAGCAGAGTGAAGCAACAGATCCACAATTCAATTTTCACAGTGCAGAGTAAATAGAAGTGAGAGCTTCAAAATCAAACCTCTGATTGACGTGTTTACTGACCTTATGATGAAATCACTAGAGTCGATGAGGCCACCGTAATGGGACCCCTTCAGGTTCCCCGAGTTCCCCACGACGGCGCAAGTCCTGCAGCGCTCGGGACCGGCATCCATGTAAAGCACCTCATCGGGGATGACTTGGAACAGCTCCTCCACCACTTCGTTGAAGTTGGCCGGCTGCCTCTCTGACTGCAACCACTGGTGACAGAGCACATGCAGGCCTCAGAGACAGACACACAGCTCCAGGGCCACTTTAAGTAGAAGTGATTGAACAAGGGCAGTGGAGCTCAAGACACCGAGCACATTTCTGAAAGAACCTGAGGGGCGGCTTAGCTCCGTCTGCGGGGGCTCTTTTGGCCCTGCTTTCTTCTGGCAGCTTTGAACTCGGAGAGTCAGCAAATAAGCGCAGGAATGTGCGTGTGCTGTCTGCTGAATGGATACAGGACATTCTACATCAATCTAATTTTAAAGCATGGCTTTGGATACATGTGGTTCAAAATTTTCATTCAGCCTTTTCTATCATATTTAAACAACTGGGCAATAAGGTTTTAGGTGGACAGCAGGCAAGTTTAGAATATGCAGCAATTGATGCAGGAATTACATTTAGCTGTGTAACATGTAAATTGTGACAGCTCCTTGGAGAAAAGTGCTCAGATGCACCTTATGGTCATGCCCTTGCCTTGGAGCAGAGCAGGCCACACCATCTGGCCGGGCAACCGTTGATATGTGATGCTTGCCTCATCAAGCTTCCTGTGAGAAGCACTTTCTGGAATGAATAGTGACAGGAGGCAACCTTGCAGTAATTTGCCTATTCCTGCCTCTAATTGGACATGGTGTGAGGTGAATGTGGGAATACTGGATGCCTTCCACACAAAGGTAGGATCATTTCTGTGAATAGCTCTTTCTGATTTAGAGAGCTGCAGTTTAATGATGACATATAGAGAAAGTAAACTATATATTGGGCTGGTACATAAGTACTTATGTAGATGGGGCAAGGGATCCATAAAACACTAAGCGCCATGGTATCCAGCGACCGTGGATTCCTTTTTATGTTTGCTGCGTTTTATGTTCCCCACACGCGACAGGCCAAATGTAGGGGGCGTGACATCCATTAAGCTTTTTTTCCGGTGGAGAGAAAATGGAGGTTGATATGGGGGAAATCTCAGTAAATAACAGTAAAAAAAAAAGTGGATTTCCTGTCACTCTGCATCCAAGGGCTTCTACTCTCAGGGGGCCATTTAGTCAGTGATGCCCAGCAATCACACAGGTGACAAAATCCATCTTGGAAGAGGCAGAGATAACAATTCCTCTGCTGACTGCCATGTCAAGTCATGGTGCTCATGTCAAAACAAATACATTATGTTTAGTCTGACACTAGACAGTTGCCAGATGGAGACTTCAGTGACTTGAAAAGACTGGGATGCACTGAGTTTTCACTGTTACAGTAATAGTAAGATTAAACAGAGACTTTTATGCTTTGTCTCATTTCCTCTCACGCATATATGTTACAGCGTTGGATGCTCATCTTAAGTGTGGCCAAGATTTCAAATGAGGTTGATTTTTTCAATTCTTATCTCCATATGATGTCAGTAGAAAAGGATTTACAAAAAATAGTAAAACATGTTCTGCTGTTTAGAGTAGGGCAGCCCATTCAGAGGAAAGTTGTCACGAAGCATTAGCCAAACCTTTTCTGAAATGAGGTCCTGCACCTCACACTTTTTGTCACTTGCAGTGATGAAAATGTTATAATTTTGGTGAAATATTAGTCAAGTTAGTGAACTTCAAATGTTTGTGATTTGGGAACAGAGCCATGCGAGATAGTTGCGTTCCTTGTGGTTTGTTATTACAAGGAAACAGACATACAGTGTTACCGATGTTTTTGTTAACTTTCTAGCAACAAAGTCACTAAAGTAAAGCTTTCTGAAAGCTCTTGTAAAAGTTTACTGCTAAACTAGTTTTATGACTGTTTAATTGCCTACAGCAGGGGTGTTAAACATAAGGCCCGGTGGCCAGAAACGGCCCGGTTTGAGCTCAAATCTGACCCACTGGATGGGTTTGGAAAATGTGAAATATTTTTTAATATGTTTTACAACATTTACTGATAATTAAGTTATAACCTTTAATACCACACCAAAGTATTTACATTAACGATAAACAATTCTGCTATTTTTTTAACTACTGACTATAAAAATTGTTTTTTTTTAAATGGGTATGGCTAAAAAAATAAGAAACAAGGGACTTTCTGTGAATTAGCAGAAACTGTTTCATATTTACCGGACAGTGAGAGCAATGAGCTACCAGAACTTTGCAATTTAAGTCCAAAGAGTCATGTTGGCAAATTTCCTTTCATTTACCTCAGCAACATTTCTTTATCATGTAGAAAAACTGACATGTACTGTTAAAAATTTAACTTCTTTTCCTTATAATAAGATATCTACATGTATATTTAACCTTCTTTACACTGACTTCACTGGTCCCGGTGTCCTGCAGGGGAATCAAAATTTGATTCCCCTGCGTCGGGAGCATGTGTTGGGCTCTCCAAATCACAAACAAACAGGATCTCACATTCTTGATTTTTAGTTCCCAAACACTTCTTATAATGACTTATTACTCCTGAAACTTTGGAAGTTTTAGCTCTTTAAACAGTAAAGTTACAGGAGGATACAAATAATTATCAGGCAAAATGTCCTTGGTTTGTTGAAATAATCCCATTGAATACCACGTGAGAACAATAAATGTATGATTTTCTGTTGTAACGCTCAACAATGCAATGCAACAACACTCATTTTTCACTTTTTTACAAAACTAAAACATCACTACATTCACGTCTACTTGACTGTAATGGAGGCGGAGTAAACTGGATCCGCCTCCCTGCTCAGCGAACGCTCCCTACGCAGGGGAAACAAATTTTGTCGGGGACACCATCCTCGGTACAACATCGGCTCACTTAAGTGGCCCAACACTAAGGCCTACAATGGAGTTTGACAACCCTGGCCTAAAGTGTGATGGAGACAGATTCCAGTGAGTGAACAGTTAAAGCATCTTTTACACTTTCAAGTCATGTATGGAAAATGTCTCTCGTTATCTACAGATTCTCTGGGAGAGAATTTCCATATTCTCCATCTTGCTTGTTAAATATGAACAAATTGTGCGTGGGAGTTTGCTTCACAACTTGATCCTGGTAAGGACTTGTTGGATTTGAAACAATCAATGTGGCAAACACAAATGTGTCGTGGGAGCATTACAGCAGTGTGTAAACTCTGTTCTTTATTCATGATCTTTCCTTTTCAGCACCTCACCTTCTCTCGAATGCTGAATGTGCTTTTTTATTACCAATCTTGTGTAGAAACAGCATTGCAAATTCCCCCCACACACATCCCCTGAATCTTACCTGCCACCACTTAAAGGTTTCATCCGAGAGGGCACTGTTCTCTCTGGTCATCAGAGGGTGGATGGACTGATTAAAGCGTTCGGCGAACCACGGGTCATCCTCCAGCTCTGCTATGCACTGACGACAGGCACACAGCCCTTTGGAGAAGAAGTTGTCCGACAGGCGAAATGCGTACTTAAAGAAGTAGAGTGAAGGGTCCCGGAAGGTATAGCTGAACAGGAAAGTTGTAAATGTAATCACACAAAAAAGGAGAGCAAAAGTCCTGATTTTCCTGACTTTGAGCAGAGGCATGTTGTCGATAGTCAAATTCCGCTTGTGGGAAACTCCGAGAGCGCAACAGAAAAAAGCAGCATCACGATAAATCTAGAGTCCAAAAGGTATGAGAAAAGAGCAAGCCCATTGACCACATGGTACAGGTGACTCAGATGTGTCAAAACACGGCGTCAAAATGACTTGCGATTATTTTTCAGACAACTCGGGGTTTCAGTCAAAAACGTCCTTAATTAAATCCATCAATGTGACTTCTTTGCAGATTCCTTTCAAATCAAAGGAAGATAAATCTGCTGTGTGGTTCTTCCAGCCTGGTGGTCCCAGGTTTATGAGTGTAAATCCGATTTACTGACTGCTCTGATGTTGACTCTTTGAGGTCAGTGACTGTTGTGTCATCCATTGTTTAATAATCCACCTAGAAGGCAAATAAAAGGACATTGTGTAACATCGACTTCTTGAATTCCCCCAGCTCACTGACAAACCACTTAAGCGTAGGGTTAGATTGCATTTTATGCTAAGAAAGCCTAGAATCACAGATTACAACATGTTATCCTTAAAATCAAGGTTTTTTTCCACCATTCTGGCCTTACAGTACCTGTATCATAGGATATCCATTTGTGTGTCAAATAGGAGAATTCCATACATAGGTTTACAGGCAAACCTAATACTAACCCTAATCCTAACCACCTGCGGTCTCAAGGCTGGAGCCGAACAAAAACACCCTGATAACGACTGTGTTTAGTCTGTTCTTCCCATTCCATGCAAGGCCACCTGGATTGGCTGGAAGACTGTTTACTTAGCCTAGCAGGGTGAAGGACACTGTCTCTGCCGAACTCTGGACACGCACACACATACATCTCATAAATCTTATTCCCTTCCGATGCTGACGGTGGATCAAGGAGACCAGCGCACAGGCTGCAGGCCCGGATGTACTGTCTCAATCGGCTGTCTCTCACCTTTACCCATCCCTGTTGCTTGTCATGTGTTTCTTTGGTGCATTAAGAGTTTTTTTCATGTGCTATGTGCAGAGGTGTTTTTTTCTGTTCTCAAACTGATCTCCCTATTGGAGCTCAGTCTGGGGGGAGTTATTTTTTTCTCTTTCCTCATGTGGTGCATTTTTCCATTGTTATACCTCTCTGACCTGTCTTCCCCATGTGATGTTTTGTGTAATGTACGTATGGTCAGAGGGTAAGATGGCGCCGCCATTGCGTGCAATAGGTCGGCAGCCTTATGAAATTTCCCCTTGCGGGACTAATAAAGGTATATCAAATCAAATCAAACACATTGCCAGAAAGCTGGTGGCTCAGTACACATCACAACACACATTCTTCAAAGCTGGCTTCTTGTAATTTCACAGCACTAACAGTTCCAAGAGGAGACTGTACTGCAGTACAATTTGCAAGACTGTGAAAAATGTTTTCTTTATTGTTCTGTTGTTGCCAAATTACACAGGATGCATCAAAGTCTTTTAGCTCTTAAAAAAGACCATCATCAAAAACCATAAATGTCTTCAGCAAAATCATATCAGCTTTTCTGGAATGAAACAGGAAGCAACCGTAATCCCCTTTTTCATCCCCCCACTCCCCTGTGGCATACATAAAAAGACAGACTGAACATAGAAATCATTGACTAACTGGAGAATAACTACTTTTTGGTTGTAAAACTCCAGTACGAACAGTCACGCTGCTGTTTTCATCCATGTTTCTTTGCAGACATTAGTATTGCAGTTTTGCACTTGCCATCAGCCACATTAATTAGGAATATCAACAATGAACTAGCTAGCTACCTAGCAACCTGGCCGGTTGGCCAGTCAGCTGGTAAAACACGAGAAACACGAGACAGGAAAACCTGGAGTCTGCTAGTTAGCATCGGGGAAACATTTAGATAAAAAACAACTACCCTGCTACTTCCAAAGGTGGGTTACCAACAGCAAGACCTGCTTGTCGGTACTACCATGCACTACCGGATACTACCATGCAAGTGGCAACATTAAGGGTTAAAGCAGGATTAAAAATAATTCTTAGACTTCAAAATGCACAACCTAAAATCAGGGGCAACTGCCATCATTTATATACCGTCTTTGAGACCAGAGCATAGCTAGTTAGTTGGGATAAGCTGACAGATACCACTTTGGTGATATTTACTCATCTCAACAATCCCATTTTGATGTCAAAAAGGCATCAAGGTACAGATGCATGGGGACAAGTGTTCGGTTGGCCCTAGCTAATTGGATTTGGTGTTAAATCTTCTTTTTCTTTTATAATTAGACACATTCACATTCATTCGTCTAGGCAAAATAAGAATATTCCCTTCGGAGGGTAGATTTATGGTGAAACCTCACTTTTAAGGAGACAGCAGATCAGCACATCATTACATCATTGTTACAACATTAGTGGTTATTTGCTTCTCCAGCTAGTTTGGCCTCTTCCTTTAGCTCTGACCACACTTTCAGGTCATGAGTCCACTGTGATGGTTGCAGCAGCTAACGTCTGGATTAACTTGCTTATTTCATGCCCACAAGAAGTGGGCAACTTGCTGTCACGGAGTTGACCAAGAACACCTCTGAATATCAAAGTATTCTAGAGTCAAATGTGAGGTTATCTGTCTGGCAGCTAAAGCTTGGCCAAAATTGCCTCGTGCAATAAGACAATGATCCCAAGCACAGGAGCAAATCTACAACAGAATGGCTGAAAACAGAATCCAGGTGTTAATCCAAGCAAACCTGATCAGGACCATTAGAAAGCCCTACATAACAAACATCTCAAAGAACTGAAGTAACGCAAAAAAGAGTGGGACAAAATTCCACAACAATTTGAAAGACTAATAAAGTCATGCGGAAAATGATTAACTTAGTGCTGCTGAAGGTTGTTTTACAAACTACTAAATCATAGAGTGTATTTGGTTTTTCACAGGACTGCTTAGAATCCCGTGAAATGTTCTGTTTTGCATGGCTGTATAATGTATGGTTTCAAAACTAGTGGTTGAACAGAATAAAAATCTGAAAGTCTTTTTTTTTTTTTCCAGAAGGATCAGAAGGGCTTCCCACTGTCCACAGGCCTCTAGGCCAGGGGTCTCGAACTCCAGGCCTTGAGTGCTGGTGTCCTGCAGGTTTTAGATGTGTCCTTGTCCTCCAACACAGCTGATTCAAATGGCTAAATTACCTCCCCAACATGGCTTGAAGTTCTCCAGAGGCCAGTTTTAGATAACCACAGGATGATATCTAAAACCTGCAGGACACCGGCACTCAAGGCCTGGAGTTGCCTACCCCTGCTTTGGGCCAATACCCAGAATACACACTGGATAATCCACAAATCCCAGCAAAATCAAGACCAAAAAAACCCCTAAAAAGCAAACACAAAGAAGAATTTGACCACGGTAATTATTTAGAGAAACTGTGATATAATATGACAAGCCCTGTGTTAAAATTCAAATACATTTACAGCATGACATGTAGTGTCAGTGAAAGCGTACTCAAACTGCTCCATGAGGGGTGTCTGCTAAAAATAGTTGGGAAGCAATAGTAAAAACCACGTTCAACCTACTACGGAGCCTATAGAGTTATTCAGAAACACACTGCTGATAAAATTTCCAGAATATCATTAAGTATTTTTTGGAACGTGGCTTTTCTTGACGCACAAAGCAGGCAGACCTCCTGGGGTTTCATTTCCAACATGAAAAGGCCACCTCTGCCTTTATCCAGGGCCCGGGCTTCATTGTGATGTGCAGTGGTGTTTAGGATTCCACAAATACCTCTATATTTAGGTAACAGCAGATTCACACTGGTGATAAAATGCATTCATTGCAATGCAGGTCAAAAAAGACATCAGAAAAATGAACCCTAGAAAACATGCAACCTACCCTTTGCTCTCAACAATTTCAGAGCAAGCCTGCCATATAGAAGATCTGTGGGAAACTCCATTACAACGAGAGAAAGGCTGCAGGTCTTTCCTGATTAGAAATTGATCAGGTCATTCAAATTCCACCCTGGAGGGAAGCAAAGAGGATTGGGTTTAAGACTGCCTGAAAAAGACTACACAGCGACACAGCTTGCCTGTTGATTTCATTCTCGCTATCGGAGCAGGAAAACAAACTGTACAGGCATTTATCTGCTGCACTGACACAGACCAATGCACAGGCAGGCTTAGAAGTGATCCCGTCTGCTGTTTGAGAGTCAGTAACTCACGGCGCAACACACATTTGCATAGAGCCCAAGGTTGGTTATTGTCAAAGGCAGCAAGTTTGACAAGGATACCTGGGGACACATCAATGAAGAGGCCTACTTCTATAAAACAAGCTGTTGACTCCACTCAGTTTGAAGCTCTTTGGCATTAAGGGTGCAGGTAGATGGGAGAGTGAGCAGAATTTATTCTCAAACAGGTGGCGCCTCCCTGCTTTTGACAACACACAGACTGTCATCTCGCTCCTCTGACCTTGTCCGACTGAAGGCTGGCAACCCTGCGTTGATCAAAGATTGCCAAGCTGAGACAGCAAAGCGTCTGTTCACACTTCACAGACTCCAGGCGGGTTTAGGGAGAGAGAGGGAGGGAGAACGAGATGGGGTGGCAAACAGTAAAGGGGGGGGGGGGGGGGGGGGAGTGCACCCCCCCCCCCTCCCCCCCCCCCTAATCTTCAGTTCTGAGAAGTCATCAACTTTGCAGGGTGTAGTTACAGTAAAGTGTTTTCAGTTTGTGTTCTGTGGAAATAGTTTTTTCTCTCCAGCTTACCTCTGCCACAATTTTAGAAATCAAAATTCTGCAGTTTTTAAACTCCTTTGTATTATATAGTTGAGAAAGGTATCTGCTGAGCTGTGAACTTGCTGAGTTAAACCAAGCCTCTTAGTTGGAGTTAACTCTCAGAAGTGCTGCAACCACTGTTTCAATGTCATTTTTACATAAAAATAATAATATACTTGCAATGTGGCACACTGCCAGACTGAGTGAATGGGTAATCTTTTCATGTAGGATGGAAAAATCTCCCCCCTTGTGTTGCAGAACAAGAAAAGTCTTCATTCATGGGACACTTTATAAAACTAAATGCCTGATTGTGTCAAATTTAAATAAGTAATCCTAATTTACAGCAACATTGTCTAGTCAACAAAACATCCATCCAGCCATCATTTTTCACAACATAAAATAATGTGTGTTTGATTGCACACGATCTGATATCCCTCTGTTGGTGTCGTTCCTGCATCATGTTGGTCCTGGATCAATATTGCATCACATTGTCAGCTTTTAGTTAGCCAAGAGGTGACATAATGCTGTAAAATGCTGTCACAAGGAGACTAACATGTGTAACCTAAATTTAATAACCTAAAAATCTTCAACCTTACCACTTGTTGTAGAATATTTTTGTATAAACAAAGGTATTCTTTCCCCTCCATGTCCCAAAGCTATAGCATCACAGCGATGTGTCTGGTAAGCTGCCATGCTGATCAAATACAAATTAACTCCTTACAGTTCCTGTTAGATCTATCATCACCCACTGATTTCTGGATTTTATAGCAAAAGGCATAGCGGTTCTTTGAAACCAGGAACTGCTAACTAGTGAAACCAGTGATCATTAACGATATCAGTAATCATTCATCAATGTTACCCCAACTTTAAAAAAAATATAGTGATATCCAAGTCCCAGCCTGACTGCAAACTAAAGGTCAAACCCAAACCCACCTGATTCTAGTAATGCTTCAATATTAAAAATATCAGTTGTTTTAACTTAAATATGAAGTGATTAATTTAGACAATAGTGAGCGTCACATTTCAACGCCTTCCTCTGTGGTTTAGTTGGTTTCTTTTTGTTGCACCTTCTGTTTCAAGAATCAGTTTTTCTTATTTACCAGTCATTACTCTAGGTTATGTGTGGGTGGGGCAGTGTGTCACCGCCACTGCTGCAACTGTTGATCATCATGATTAGTGGACCAGGCTCCAGTAACTACCCTTTGTTTATAGAACGTTGGCGTACACCCTTTGCCTCACAGTCCTCCCTCTAGCTCTCCTTACAAGTCGGCCACTTGTCCCTTTCGATTTGAAATACTGTCAGACTTTTAGTAGCTTAGAAACACATAGGAGTACAAGAGTGGCTCATTTTATAACACATTCTTTACCTGCTTAGTTAAGCTAAGATAGCCCAGTATCATGTGGAAAAGCCCAATGTGGCAACACTGAAGCAGGGAAGATGTGTCCACATCACAGGCTGTATATAAAAGACAGGCGTACTGTTTTGTGGATTTTAAAGCCTTGGTGTTGGCATTTTGGCAGCATTCTTCTTGCTATTTTGAAGCCAGAAATGACCAGTGTTGGTTTAGCTCTCCAGAGAGTAGAATTCTAGCTTATCAGCTCATGCTAGCAAACTTGGTTAGCAAGCTGCATTCTTAAACTGCAGTAGTGCGTCACATATATATGCAAATCTGTGCCAAGCTACCGAACCACATTTTCTTTGACTACCTGTAACATTAAATCAAATATCTCCATTAAATATGATTAAAATGATGCTACACTGAAATTCCCCTACTATACAACTGATAAGCTATTTTATAAGGCCATTGAAATAAACCAGCTCAATGCACGAGTTAATCTTTTGGAGGTATTTTATCTGTCATACTAGCTAACAAAGCTAGAAAATTCAGACAAGTAGCATATCTCACAATTTGATGGTTGTATAAATTAATAACATAACAATACTCATCAATTTTCTTTCTGCATCCACTGTTACATTATATCATGTATTTTTGGAATTAGCACACATAGAGCTTTCACTTTAGAACCACAGCACCTTACCAAAGGATAGTAGGGAAACTTTTTTGCTGACCAACGCTAGACTCCCACTGTGTACCCAGAATGCCTTCTGTTCCAAATGAATGATGGGGCAGCATTTCTTCATGCAGGGCCGCAGCCGATCTCTACATGGTCAAAAGAAGAGCATTTATAACGTGAAACCCATCTGAATGGCAAAATGCCTTTACTCTCAACAACACGTACAGCCAGTGATGATACATAGTCCATGTCTGAAAAGGGCTTTATAAACACTTATTGTACAAATATAGGAGCCTACCAGCTCAATTATTTAATAAAACAACATTATAACAAACCTAAGTGTAAGAAAACCTCTTTTATCATCAGCATTCAATATCCCAAAGTGCACCAGACAGGATGAATAAGAAAAGCTGTTTAAAGCAACCAAGAAGAAATCCAGAGGGATTTTCTGTGAAATTTCTGCTTCATAACTAATAATACCTCTCAGTGAATAAAAAAATGAAACAGCTCCAGATTTTACATTTGATGGCATCACATCTATGAGTCTTCATGTTCTGGTCTCTGCCTTTGATGGAGAGTATTTCATTTTCACAGTTATTGACTTTCAGCTCAGTGCTCTATTTTAATAAAAGGGGGGTTATGGTTATGTTTCTTGCTCTAGCAGATAAAGAGGATTCCAGGGTCACTGAGGGATTGAACAGTGAGGGCAAAGTCTTCTGAGGTGATTTGAATAAGCTGAGAAATGTTTTTGAGGTCAGTTCACACATGTGAATGGAGCATGGGATCAGTTGGTAGATAACTGAAGCTAAATAACTGGTGAAAATTTGCCAGCTGGAATTTACTAATACTTTTTTTTTGAAAACTTCAAAGCATGAAAGTTTTAAGACATATCCTTTTTCATTGTTTGGCAAATTAATACTGAACTGAAGACTGATGTTACACTTTATTTTTAGTCAATATCAGCATGTTAGCTTAACACATACACTGGAAAAAGTCAAACAGGTAGCCTTAAAGTTTAATCCTAAACACTTTACATCATCTTTATTTTATTCATACAAAAAAGAAGTACAAAATAAAAATATGTCCGTTTTCTTTAGCACCCACTTTGGTTTTCTTCACTTGTTATTCAAATTGTCACCTCTCGCCAAGGAGGTTATTTTGCTTGTGTGCGTGTCATTCTGTCTTTCACATTAGCTTGAAACGCTTTAAATGAATTCTAAGAAAACGTTAGGCTGTAGATTTGGGTCATGTTAACAAGCCATTAAAGTTTATAATAAAGTTTTCAAGGTCAACTTCATGATTAATTGGTCAAAAAGCAGCAACTTTATACAAGCGTGGTGTGTATTGTCAACATATAGAAAGTACTGTATAAAGATTAAAAACATCAAGTCACACTTGATCTTTAACCTCTCAATCAATGTCAAATTGATCATAAAACAAACTTTACTAAACAATGAAATGAATGCTACACATATACTAAATAAATAAAAAATAATTTTACTCCAAATGATCTCAAGCATATGAAAATTGGTTTCAGGAAGTAAGCAAATAAGAAAATAAGGAAAGCCTGCACTTTGCACTTGTTTTTACTGGACTGCAAACTACTTAAAGTGCATTTCGAAAGAACAAAGAAGTAAAAATATATACAATAGTATTTCCCTAAAAGCTAATGCTGCCCAGAGGTGTGTTTTACATTACATTTTATTCTGAGGTGTCTACCCAAACCAATTTTGGGGAGTTATTTGAACCTAACCCTAACCAGTCATCAGACTTATCTGCCTAAATCTATCAGTTTTAGACAGCTCTAAAACCTTTCAATGCCAACATACAGGTTTGTCAGGGATTAAGAGAAGGGTAGAGAGAAGTAAAACATTACTTCTAGTACTAATAGAGTCTCTTCTGGCGGTCTGACAACTGCTCAGAGCCAGAAATAATCCAGCAAAGCACAACATGAAACTTTTTTTTTTCCAATCTGTGCCAGGTTAAGTTAACTGACTGCTGGCTTTTTATTTAATGAAGCTATGAGAGTAAGATTGATTGTCAAATGCAAATTTCTCACAGAAAGCGTATTTTCCTGAAACCATTCCTTTTATGTGTTCCACTGTTTTCAGGAGGAATCACTAGGTTTACGTCCAGAGCCAACGGCAGTGTAGTAAAGTCAGAAAGTCATGGGATCTGTCGAAAATAATAACACAATATGAAAACTTGGATGTTATTTAAGCCTGAGGTCTACAAGTTTCATAACGTTAATGCCTACATATTATAGATGAAAAAAATAGCTGTTTTAAGAATGGTAGATTATATACCACCACCACCACATACACACACACCTCCACTGCTCTTTTGAAAAAAGTATCAAACTTTACATCACACTCCACCTCTGGGCATGTCGCTTCATTTGACTGAAGGTCACTGGGTTTGTCACACTCTCTCACAGTAACTAGAATGTGTAGATTTTAAACAAATAAAGCATCTCACTACTGCACAGCTGCACGCGTGGAAAGAAATGCTCTCCGTGCCCTTGATCTCTCGCAGACTTGTGTAAATGACTGTGACGTGCTTCACTGCTACAAAGCAGCACAGATTCTTTCCATTTACTGTTATGACCCAGGGTCATTATTTGCGGTACGGTGTTGTTATTGTTTGTATTTGTATTCAGTGTTGCTTGTTTCCAGGTGGAGGCCACCCATTGGTGGAGGAAGGAAAGAGGCCAGCTACAAAAGGGGTTGGACTGGGTCGGCGAGGAGACTTCCTGGTTTCCCGTGAGCTGTGTGTCTGGGGACCGTCGTGGTGTGTGACTGCACGGGGCTGCAATATTAATGCTGAAAAAGGGGTTGTACCTGGGCTTGGTAGCTGTAGGGGTGGGAAACCGTTTTCTTTTATTCCCCTCTTTTCTCCTGTTTCGGGTAGGGAGACAGGTTAGAGAATTGTATTTTGTTTTGGGATCGTGGCAGGTAAGTTAGCTCTGTTTTTCTTTCTAGTGTGTTTTGTTTGTTGTTTTGGCATCACCCACCCTGAAGCTCGCTACCTGTTCAGTAAATAAATTAACCAACTCTCGTCATTCTGCCGTGGTGTGATTTTTTTTTTGTCGTTATTATGTATCGGGTTTATCTTTTTGTTGTGTTGCACCCCGGCTTCGGGCCGGTGTGTAACATAAATGGGGGCTCGTCCGTTTGAGGGATTTTGGGGTCGTTTGTGTGTAGTGGGGTTCGTGTGGGTGTGTGGGTGTTTTTTTGTGTTTTTGTTGTTTGTGTGGGTGGCCGCGGATGGAGTTTGATGTGGATAAGTTTGCCGAGGCGCCTTCCTTGCAGCAGTTGAGTCGGTGTCGGAGGGAGGATTTGCTGCTTATTGCGGGCCGTTTTGATGTGCGAGCGCCGGCGGGGGTGAAAAAGGATGATTTGCGACAGCTTGTCACGGTGGCTTTGAGCGAGCGGGGTTTGCTGTCGGGCGTGCCGCTTGTTGGTGGGACGGGCGGGACGGCTATGGAGCCGTTGGCTCCGTTGTCTGTTCCTCCTGTGGCCGCCCCCTCTGTGGCTCCTCCTGCTCCGGTGGTGGGGTCGTCGGCGGAGGAGCTCCAGTTGTTGCTCCGCATTAAGGAGGTGGAGTTGAGTAGTCACCGGTTGGAGGTAGAAGCGATGCATTTGAGGGTGAGGGCGTTGGAGTTGGAGCGCGGACCTCCACCGCGTGCCCCTGACTCTACGCCGCCCACGCCTGCGCCCTCTGTGCTCCCTGCGCCGCCGGCGCCTGGTCCTGCCCCGGCTCTCCGTCAGGATTTTGATGTTGGGAGGCACATTAAATTGGTGCCGCCCTTTTGTGAATCAGAGGTGGAGTCGTTTTTTCCTGCTTTTGAGCGTGTGGCTGCCGCGTTAAAGTGGCCGGAGGAGGTCTGGGTTTTGCTGTTGCAGTGTCGGCTGGTGGGTAGGGCTCAGGAGGTGTGGGCTAGCCTGTCAGCATCTGAGAGCTTAGATTATGGTGTGGTTAAGGCTGCCGTATTGCGTGCTTTTGAGTTGGTGCCTGAAGCGTACCGTCAGAAGTTTCGGCAGTGTGTGAGGGGGGGGGATCGGACTTATGTGGAGTTTGCGCGCGAGAAGGGTTTGCTCTTTGATCGGTGGTGCCAGGCTAGTGAGGTTAAGGAGTTTGCACAGTTGAAGGAGTTGATGTTATTGGAGGATTTCAAGGGGTGTCTGCCGGAGCGGGTGGTTGTTTATTTGAACGAGCAGAAGGTCGTTTCCCTCGCGAAAGCGGCGGTTCTGGCAGATGAGTTTGCTTTGACGCACAAGAGGGGTTTTTCCCCTCCGTTACGTCAGGGTTCTAGAGTTTTGCCGGAGGTGGGGGGGGGGGCGTTCTCCCCCGCTCTCGCGGCGTAGCCCTACGGTGGCCGCTGGGGACCGCCGATGTTTTTTTTGTCATGAGCTCGGTCATCTCGTTGCTTCTTGTCCCGTGCTGAGGGCGAGGGAGGGGGCGCGGGCCGACATTTCGGGGGGGGGGCCGTGCAGTGTTGCTCCGCGGTAACCCGCCCTAGCTTAATGCCGGTTGGCGTCGTTCCGCGGGGGATAGATGAGGTGTTTCGACCGTTTGTTTCGACGGGGTTTTTATCGTTGTCTGGTGATGCGGGGGACCGGGTTCCGATCACCATCTTGAGGGATACAGGGGCGAAGCATTCGGTGGCGCGGCATGGAGTCGTGCCTTTCTCTCAGCAGTCGTACTGTGGTTCTGATTTGCTGGTGTGGGGTATCAAGGTGAGTCTTTTACGGTTACTTTGACCTCGTCCTTCGTATCGGGCGCTGTGCGGGTGGGGGTTCGAGATCAGCTGCCAATTGAAGGCATTGATCTTGTTTTGGGAAATGACATTACATCCCCGCCTGCTTTCTTCTTTAACGCCCTTGCTGAAATCAGGTTTACTTTTATTAACACAGCCGTAATAAACCTTTACTCATTTGCCTTGAGTCAGCAGCTGATTATATATCTAATTTTATTGCTGCAAAATTACATTATCCACTCACTTTCACCCTCTCATTGCATTTCCACTGATTACTGCAGACTTTCATTCGTCACATCCTTCACAGCCCTCCATGTACCTGCAGTTGCCTGAAGCAATAAACTTTCTCTGGTGTGTTAACTCCCTGTGAGGCTGCCTTATTCACTTCAGGCTGATGTCACCAAGTACAAACAGAGAGCAGTGCACTTTGAGATGAATCTTCACACCATGTTTCCAAGCAATTCCCTCAGCTCAGGCTTACCATTTTAAATGCCTTAACATACCCCCCCCCCCCCCCCCCCACCCCCCCACCCCCGTTCCTTTCCCTCCAGCTTGGTTCCAACTACCTCACTCTGACAGTATCACATATATTCTGTGCCACGTTGTGCAAGCTTCTAGCGATATATGATGTTTACACAGTGAAATATTTAAAACTCTGTACTTTTTTTTTATGGCTGTACTAGTCAATCAAATAAAAGATGTCTTGTGCAATTTCTCTAAACCACCCCCTCTCCAAGTGTGGTACCTTTGAATACTTGGCTTCTCTACCTGAATTGAAAATAAGCTTTTGTCAGTTCTGAATGTTTTCATGTAGAGAATAAGTTTGCAAAGAGCGACCCAGCAGGCCAGGATGCGTTTGAATTCATTTTTGAATATAAGGTTAAAGACTGTGTCAGCAAGGGTTTAAAGGTTAAATTTATTGACTGATATGAAGAATCAAGGAAACAGACTTCTATAAAGGGTCAACGCTTAATAATCTTTATATCATAGTTGAAAACCAGCCAAGAAAATTTCAGATGAATAAAAGAAAGGCTCATGGATACAGCGATTATACTTTCACCCTGAGCTCAGAGACATTTGGACTCCAGCATGGAACCTGATCTTCTTATTACTTTTACACCGCTTTCATTCATTTAGTTAGTTCAGGTTTTTTTTCAAACCTCGGTTTTCTTAGTTGCCATGGTGATTTTACATCCCAGATGAGTCTTGTATTTCCTATTTAAATACATTTGTTTAAAAGTCATGCTGGCTGTAATGAAACAGGGGGGAAATGTGTTGCGTTCTTGTCACTACTAAAAGTTTTGCCATGATACATGCTTCGGTTTATGTCATGATTTTATTTCTATTGGATCTTTTCTTGTTTTTCATTTGTCAAATAAACTTTGCTACCTCAGCAAGTGCAGCAACTTTTAAAAGCTATTTTTGTATGCGTTATTTTACTGGCACTTCTACTGAAGATTTTTATCATTCAAAATGAGAAAGGTTTTGCTGCAAAATGGAAAAAAAAAACACAAAAGGATCAGAGCCCCTTGTTAAGACCATGCCTTTGTGTAGTGCTGCACAACTTTTAGGCTTAGATTGCTCTTGGCAAATGCTATTCTGATCGCCTGCGTGTTCAAATGGTGATTTAAACTCTTACTTTCTCTCTCTCTTTTTTTTTTTTGCCTGTCCCGTTTGGTTCTTTTGCCATCAGAATTGTTGTCTAAAGGCAAAGAAAGATGCCCAACGGATTTACTTTATCAAATGGACCATCCTAGCCTTGCCGTAATGGTCTATTTGATTCACCTTTGCTTTTATTGTTTATTTTATTTTCATTTGCTGAACACGGGGCAGACTTGACTGGGGAAAAGGAAAGGGAGAAAGAAAGAGGGAAAGAAAAAGAGAGGGAAGAGGGACGGTGATAAAGGGCAAAAACCAACAAAATAAACAGACAAAAAATACATATATCAATTAGGGCTGCCATGGTTAGTCGATTAGTCACGATTACGCCGACTATCAAAATCGTCGACGACTGATTTAATAGTCGACGCGTCGTTTGAAGCTTTGTAAGATCCCAAAAGATGCAGGAATAAGTAGGATTTAAGAGTGTAATAACGGACTGAAACAGAAGATGTCTTTCGCTACTCAGGTTAAACATGATAAATAAGTCACTTAGATAACTTAAAAATGTTATTGTTTGGCTTTTTTTAGTATTTTATTTGTTCCTGAGTAAATCGGTTTGGCTGAGATTAAAGCTGTACGTTTTATGTCCAGTGGATGATGATCTGATTAGTCGACTAATCGCAAAAATAATCGGTGACTAGTCGACTATCAAAATAATCGTTTGTGGCAGCCCTAATATCAATCACCTTGATCACCTGTTGAGAAAGAAAAAAGAGAAAAAAAGCAAAGAAAAAGAGAGCAATATAATAAACAACTCAAGGTAAACGCAAGGATCGTATTTGTGGGTTGAGGATAAGCAGGTGACCATATGCCACATGGCTGAGAGTGGCTAGCCCGGCTTCGAATCTGTCCCGTGGCCCTTTGCCAAATGTCTTCCCCTTTCTCTCTCCTGTCCCTCTTCACTGTACCCTTTCAAAATAAAACTGTAAAATATTTTTTAAAAAGGGTAATCTTTGGTGATCTTTCACTGAGTATGCTTGTTTTGTTCTTGTTGCTTTTTTGACAGCTACAAGAGTTTTTATTATAATAACAATGTAAGGCGTTTTGCCAGATATAACTGTCACAATGCATTAAAATTTGGGGGGCACTAGCAAGAAAACTGTCAAGATTCAACGTGTGAAGTCAATGCTGCCACACAGGTCCATTGGGGCTGCTGTACACACCCAGTTAAATTGTAAATGAAAAACTAAAGAGCCAAGGATGGGCTGCAAGAGGACAGTGGACAAATTTAGGCACAGTTGGGTTTTTTTACTCAACGTCTTTTACTCAGTGTTGCGTCTATTGTGTCCTGTAATTCCAATTTGACAAATACTGTATACCAAAGAGAAGCCGTCTTCTGATGTTTTAATATGCTGTCACATGCTTGCAAATTGCAGTTGGTTGTACACTACAGGTAAATCTTTCACTAGAACAGAGCCCCATGAAATCTGTTTAACTCCCTGATTGAGGCTTTTGTGCCATTTTGGTGTTTGGAACAATGTGTTTGGCTGTCAAACACAACAAACACAAGTCGATGTTCACTTTAAATATTTTTTCTTTACTCTGCTATAGTGTCATGACACAGAAAAAATAAAACATGAATGTGATAATGAAGCCCCCCATTCCAAAAAACACACGAGGTACAGGTGCACATTTTGTACAAACCATTTGCCCTCTCTAACTCGGTATCGGCCAGCTAATGATTTTCAGATTTGATGAGCTCTTTGTGTAGTAAAAAACAAACTCAGGTAGAGGCAGGCACAGCTACAGCCTCCTGTGAAAATTAGGTTTGATGTTCACTCTCAAATGAAAATCTCTGACCAATTTTGCATGCAGTCAAATGTCGTCCGCTCCCGTCCACGCACGTTAACTGAGAGGTGGACAGAATGTAAAGCAGGCTGTGATTATTGATGTCTGTTGTCAAGCACATTCTGTGTCCAAAATGAGAAGTCTCACTCATTAATCATTAACAAAAATGCACAATGCCTCCAATAGAATGAAATGTGTAGTTCATTTGGCAACACACAATCCATGTTCCCATGATACTACAGCTTTTTCCCCCCCTCCAGTTTCGGTGTTTTTATCTCTAGTTTTGATTAGGCCATTTTGCATGCAGACAAATGATTTTCCTGCACTTTCACTGATAGATGCAGCCAGAAAGAGAATGTAAAACAGGTCTCAGTATTAATGTGTTTTGTCGAGGAAGTTCTCCATCCGAAAGGCGACGTCTCTCCCATTAATCATGAGCACCAGGGTAAGGTGTGGGAAGAAATAAAGCAGTCCATTTGCATTTCTGGCAGACATAAAAATGTCCACCATGATGCAGCACATTCTTTACGTTTAGTCTTTCTGATCGTTGACTGTTTTACTGTAAAGCAGTTTTACACCCGAATGCCTTTTCCCTCTTTATGTAGATGCAAAAATACAAGCCGCAAAAGGAGATCAGATGGCACAGCAGCATGTTTACTGAGGACTGAGGTCCTTGGAGGATTCTTCAACACTGTAAGCTATTTTGCCATGTGGAGTCAAAAATTTGGCACACAACTAGGAAACATGTTTCCAGCAGCATGTTTCATCATGAAAGTGGTTCTATTTAACTGCTAGGCACAAGGACACTCCCTTTGTTTAATTTCTGACAGTCATTATTCAGGCATCAGGTGGGATGGTGGATCTGTCACTACATCAATGCCACAGAATGTTGGGTTTTTTGTTTTTGTATCAAATGATTTCTCTATCAGCGTGCCAGTCAGATCCACTGAGGATTTCACTCTGTCTCTGATCTTGTTCCAGATTCACTCCTGCATTTGGAAGAAATCCTCTTCTGTCAAGAAGAACATGAAAAGCAAAGTGTCCTCTCCAGAGAACCAAAGCATTGGTTGTTTGTTTAAATTTTAAAGAACCAATGTTTATGTTTACTACCGTGGCACAGCAGGAAGTGTGGTAGGAGATCCTGCAGTGAAAATGATCCACGCACAGGTGTGTGGTTGGTTAACAGAAAATGGTAAAAAGAAAAGAAAAGACTATGAGTTTAGCACTTAATAATGACTTTCCATGCGCTGTAGCCTCTATACAGTTTATTTTGTTAACTGGTAATTACCCTGGAAATACCCAAAATGATCACAGACATGTTTGCCATGGTTTGAATATGAATAGAAATCCTAGTGAAACAGATCTGAGTGACAACAAAAAAAGGTGTTGATACGTTTCCAATATATAAATGTATAAGTGGTGTGAACAGTTGCCACATGCACATTAAGCAGGTTGCTTCCCCAGACAAAAGAAAACGAAAGTATTCTGACCTTCACATCTAAACCCAAGCAAACCCACATGAGTACAGAAGAGACTGTTGACTCAGTAGGGATAATATTTAACAAGGACAGATGAGAATGATTATTTGAAAGTAATACAAAATGCATGAGAGCCTCAGTGCGTTTCTGCCACAAACTGATGCAGAAAAGGTCTAAATTAGTTCATACAAATTCACCAGAATTCTGAAAATTAAGAGTCTGATATCCAGCTTACTGTGTCTGATCCACAGCTCAAATGAAACCTAAAGCAATCTGCGAAGGTTCACACAAAACAAACTTTCTTTAGAAATATGACTATGCCTTAACTCTTCTTGCCTGAAGCTATTAAAAGCCTAACCCCAGGTAGGCAGATAAGTATGAAGCTCATTAACAGTCTGTTTTAAGGCTGTTTTTGGTGTATGCGCTCGGCTCTCACCCTCCACTGAAAGATCCAGATTCAGTTAGCTCAGGCACCATAACACTGCATATCCACACAGAATTCATAGTGATGCTGATCAATACCAGTACTGTGACGAGTACACGTCTCACTGGTGACATTTCAGGCTTTCACAGCATCTCCCTGTTCAGGAACAAAGATTCTCATCCATCCAAAATGTAAATACTAATGCACTCACTAATAACCACTTCTGACAGAAACAGCAACTCAGGTAAAAGCAGAGGAGGGGGGCTATGTGTTTACGTGCATAACGAGTGGTGTTGTAACAGCAGGATCATTCACACACACTGTTCTCCTGATTTGGAGGTTCTGGCAGTCTCGTGCAGACCTTTTTACATCCCGAGGGAGTTTACAGTAGTTATTGTGATAGCTGCTTATATACCGCCGGATGCTAACGTTAGCACGGCTCTCAGCCTCTTGCTCAACACCATAAACAAACAACAGCTTGCCCACCCCGATGGGGTTTTTATTGTCGCCGGCGACTTTAACAAAGCGTGCCTAAAGACTGTGCTTCCTAAATTTGTCCAGTTTGTGGACTTTGCTACGAGAGGAGAACACACTTTGGACCATGTCTATTCAAACATCAGGCATGCTTTCAGAGCGACACCCCTCCCCCACCTGGCTGGATCTGACCACCTCTGCATGTCCCTCACCCCCACCTACACCCCCCTGCTGAGAAAAACAAAGCCCCAGACAAAGACAATAAAAACCTGGCCTGAAGGAGCCCTTTCTCAACTGCAGGACTGCTTCTCAACAACTGTATGGGATTTATTCTCCAGCCACAACCTCCAGGAGTACACGGACACTGTACTCTCGTACATCAGGAACTGTGTTGACAATGTCACCGTCAACAAAAGGGTCAGGGTGTTTCCAAATCAAAAACCCTGGATGAATAGCGAAGTGCAATCCCTCCTAAAAAGCCGCAACACTGCCTTCAAGTCAGGGGACAGGGCTGCGTATAGGGCGGCCAGGGCAGACCTGAGTAGAGGCATCAGGAAAGCTAAGGCTGCCTATAGGAGGAGGATTGAAGATCACTTTGCTGACAACGACCCCAGAAAAATGTGGCAGGGGATCAATCACATTACCAACTACAGAAGCAATAACCAGGCAACATCTAGGACTGATGCCTCACTGGCTGAGGATCTAAACCGTTTCTTCTTTGAGACGACCAAGCCCTCAGCTGCCACACCACTTCCACCCGCCCCCAGCACTGGCACACTAACACTTAGGGAGCACCAAGTGAGGTGTGTTCTAAGGTCAGTGAATCCCAGGAAGGCGGCAGGTCCTGATGGAATACATGGAAAGGTTCTCAGAGCATGTGCTGACGAACTGACCGGAGTCTTCACTAAAATCTTCAACCTTTCCTTGTCATCAAACACCGTCCCGCCCTGCCTCAAAACCTCCACCATCATCCCCATCGCCAAGAAGACAGCTGTGGCCAGCCCAAATGACTACAGGCCTGTTGCACTTACGCCTGTAGTGATGAAGTGCTTTGAGAGACTGGTCTGTCAGCACATCAGGGCCGGTCTGCCTCCCACTCTGGAGCCCCACCAATTTGCCTACAGGACAAATCGTTCCACCGAGGACGCTATCACCATAGCGCTCCACACTGCGCTGAGTCACCTGGAGCACCGAGGAAGCTATGTGAGAATGCTCTTTCTGGACTTCAGCTCAGCATTCAATCATATCATCCCGGAGATCCTGGTCCAGAAACTGTCTCACCTGGGACTCTCCACCCCCATCTGCCTCTGGATCAAGGACTTCCTGACAAATAGACCACAGTCTGTCAGACTCGGCCCCCACCGGTCCAGCACCATCACACTCAGCACCGGGTCTCCACAAGGATGTGTTTTGAGTCCCCTCCTGTTTACGCTCTACACATCCGACTGCTCCCCTACCCATCTCTCAAACACCATCATAAAGTTCGCGGATGACACCACAGTGGTTGGACTCATCTCAAGGGGGGATGAGTCGGACTACAGAGATGAGGTCAACAGACTGACTGAGTGGTGTTCAGTTAACAACCTCCAACTGAACACCACGAAAACTAAAGAACTTATCTTGGACTTCAGGAAGGGCAGAGCAGACCCGGCCCCACTTTACATTCACGGGAGCTGTGTGGAGAGGGTACACTCCATGAGGTTTCTGGGCGTGCAGATCTCTGATGACCTCTCCTGGACTGCAAATACTACAGCGGTGCACCGCGCCTGGGTCCTCCTTCCCCCACTCCTTCCACGGTGTGCCATGCCATACCGTGACAATTTTCCCTTTTTTCTCGAGTCTGTTTGCTCATGCAAAATGAAATGCGATTAATATAGAATAAAAATTAATGATAATTAATCGTGATTAATCAAAATTAATCCACAGTAACCCTGTGATGAATCTCATTAAACATTTTAATTGTTTGACAGCACTAATATATATTACATATTAGAGATGGCACGATACCACTTTTTTATGTCCGATACCGATATCATAAATTTGGATATCTGCCGATACCGATATGAATCCGATATAGTGTTTTTTAATCAACAAAACTGCTTTTTTAAATATCTTGCTGCATTTTGTATAAGTTCATACTCAAGTTTAAAACAACAACTACACTAAAGCTATTCTGTTATACCTGTATGCAAAAAAAATATTTCATAGTTCAGCAATACTGATCAATCTAATAAACTTAAACCTACACCATCCTCCCTATTCTGGTATTTTAAAGAGTACTTAGCATAAATATTAAGCAACCTAACTAATAGGGTTCCAACTCCCAGCAACAACAAAAATAAATAAATAAAAAATAGGGAACCACCCCTCACGCTCCACCTCATGATGCTTAATCGACGTAATCAACCTTAATTTGATGCAGTGTGAAAAAAAATGCACAGAAATCAATTATTTTTCAAGAAATATTAAATAGATTCAACATCTTTCTTCAACAAAATTGCAGACTGCACAGATGGTACCTTCCCAAAGGAAAAAGTACTATAGCTTACTAGGGTATATATATTAGACCTAATAGTCACTATATACAGTAATTGACTTCTATTCATTTTACATCAAATTAAAACTTTGGGTGTCAGATAATTATTTATTAAAAGCTCGACATTTTAAATGAGAATAAGAAAGAAAAGTATGTCTTTGTGCCCCCTTTTCCCTGTTAATGCCCTATCGGCCCCCTGGCTAAACTTTGCTAGATCCGCCCCTGCACATTACCAGCGTCAGCTACGTAGAAAAAGATCCTGGAGTAGAAAGTAATATTAAATACATTCTAACAATAGCTGATCAAGCTTAAACGTGCTGCTGTTGTTCATCCGCTGGTTTCCTCTTTCTGGTGCAAAGTGGGCCAAAAGCAAACTAGAGACACGGACTCGCGACAGAAAAGCCGATCAGCTGATCGTTAAGCAGTTTCATGATTGAAGTAGCAGCAGGAGAGACAGTCGCTCGTTAAGCTTAACGCAGGAATGCTTTACAAACATTCAGAGATGGACTTACACACTTGCTTTACTTCTCTCGGGATAACTTTGTCGGAGATGAAATGCCGGGTTGCTAGCGAAGCTCCACATGCTATCCAGACCACCGACAGGTCCCGAATGCCACCGCCGCTCTATCACGTGATGCATACTGCTCCGACGTGCTAACGTTCTGAGGTGAGTTACGGCGTGTTGCAAGTTTTGTGAGGTGCTTTCGTGATATTTAATGGATCGGATTACATTTTTTATTTTTCTCCGATATCCGATCCAGTAATTTAGGTCAGTATCGGACCGATACCGATACGTAATATCGGATCGGTCCATCTCTATTACATATTAGTGAATACTTACCTATTACTATTTAGGTTTTTTAAAAAGTTGTATTTCACAGGAGAGAACCTGTGCTAAAAGAAAGCTATTCAAATTCTCTTTGAATTTAAGCACACACTCTTTGTGTTTATTCTGCATTTATTTCGTTATATTGCATAAATGTCAGTTACAAGCTTAAATATAAAGTTGAAAAAATGCAATTACAACCAGGCAGTTGATCAAGTAATTGCAATTAATCACGAGTGATTACAGAAAACTGTGCGATTTATTAGTTAATTTCTTTTAATCTATTGACAGCACTACTTAGCATGCTAAAACTCTGGATGAATGTGATTAGTCAGCTTCTCACAGTTTTTTTCTTCTTTTTTTTACTGTTTCAATTGTAATTGTGATGCTGATTTTGCAATAGGAATCTTAAACAAACATTGAAATTACATTTCAATTATTACACACACACATATATTCATGTAGCCCCTTCCGCCAGGGTTACTTGCGCAGTAGCATTCCAACAACGCCCTGTTTTCGTCTCTTGCCCACCGATGCCTTCCTGTTCCAGTAGCCCACTTGTCGTCAGGGTGCCCTGGTTCCTCAACACCTGACGCGGACCTTGTTGATCCGGGCAACGTCCGAGCCGGCATGCCTTCATATTTATCTGTCTCGCTCATGTCTGCGGTAGGCTCGCTTAGCATAGGGGGTCTAACCTTAGGACCCTTACTGGATACAGACGCCCCAGGCAGGAATAGAACTTGCGATCCTCTGCTCCAAAGGTGTGTAGTCTAACCACTACGCTATCCAGCAGATCCTGTGGGACTTCCAGATACTGACGGACAAAGTGGTGGTGGACAAACAGAAGAAGACGGCCGTAGCGGTTCCGAATGACAGCAATATCAGGAAGAAGGAACACGAGGAGCTGGAGAAATACCAAGGGCTCAGAGAAGAGCTCGAGAGGATGTGGAGGGTGGAGGTAACAGTGGTCCCGGTAATCGGAGCACTAGGTGCGGTGACTCCCAAGCTAGGCGAGTGGCTCCAGCAGATCCCGGGAACAACATCGGAGATCTCTGTCCAGAAGAGCGCAGTCCTGGGAACAGCTAAGATACTGCGCAGGACCCTCAAGCTCCCAGGCCTCTGGTAGAGGACCTGAGCTTGAAGGATAAACCGCCCGATAAACTTCACACATATATAAGTGTTAAAGTGTTAGATGCCTGTTTTTATTCAGGCACCTAACAGTGGTGGTGAAATCTGTCTGTGTTAGAAAGAAATAAAATCAGCCAATGAATAAAGAGTACAGCAACATCTAGCATAGTGTTTATTGCCCGTTTTATCATATATATATATATATATATATATATATATATATATATATATATATATATATATATATATATATATATATATATATATATATATATATATATAAACGCAGCCTACAGTGGTAACTCCATCAAAACCCAGGCTGGTGAGGTGATGGGCACAGTCTGTGCCACACCAGATTGCGGGATACACTTAACTCTAAATACCACTGTCAAAATGTGCAACAAGCACCAATAAAGTGCATTTTGGAGGCATGAAAGCACTCTTTGGCTGGCCTTCGTATGCAGCGATCGGCTAGTGAACATGAATAATATCCTGTCATATATGGATTTGTAGCAGTGCAGTAGCTGAGCGCGCTCACTAAAGCTTTTCAAGAAAAAATGCTAATGGACACAAATGACTACCACTCCATTACTTTGCATGCTGTTCACTGGAACTTTGGGTTGGTTATTCGCCACTAACAGATGAGGGAGCGAAAAGGTAGGCAGTGTAGAGGCTTGTGTGGGAGGAGATATTTTCTATCAGTGTTTTCTGGTTCCCAAGAGAAAAGTGAAGCTACAAAACGGTTAAGCACCAACTATAAATATTTCCACATGTAGTTCCACATAATTACTTTTAATGCTGTTTTGAACCAATGTCATCAAGCCCCAGACTTTTAAAACTTCATATGTATAAATTAAAAACATTATACACACCTATATGCAGGGAACAGATGGGCTTCTTTGGGATTAAGACAGGCTGCATTAAATAACCTGAAACTTCTCAGGAAGAACAGCCGGCTCTGCCCTGTCTAATCTATTGCCACAGTGTTATCAGACCACTGCAGGTTGTTAATAATGTGACACCCCACCGCCATGCAGAGCAGTCAGGATGGGTGCTGCCATGTGGAGTGCTAGATGGACTTGAAGTGGTGAAATCTGTCTGTGTTAGCAAGAAATGAAATCAGCCAGTGAATAAAGAGTACAGCAACATCTAGCATAGTGTTTATTGCCTGTTTTATTATATATTATATCATATATATATATAAATTAATATATATATTAATTCATTCATTTGTACATGTTATGCAATTCAAAACTGTAGCGTAATTGTAGTGTAACATGTAGTGTAATCTATTAGTGCTCATGTACTGCACATTAATGTTGGCACAGTAAATACTGCTGTGTAATTTAAACCAAACGAAACACATCACACAGCTTGTTTATTAATGTGTGTATGTGTATCTATACATCATGTTAATGTAGTGAAGTAAAAGATGCAATATTAGGAATACTGATTTAAAGTATAGTGTAGCAAAATTCTAATTATCAAGCATTTTCACAGTTTTTCTACACTAAGTAGAATATGCTAAAGATAGCTTTTCCTTTCTGAAAACAAAAGATTAGAGTAGAGGCAACATTTAATGAGATGTGTATTTACTGTTGTATGTAGCTGAGAAAAGTGCACAACCAAAAGATCACAGATGTTAATAGCAACATTACTTATGGGTCAAATTTTATGTTCTGGGCATAAAATTTGAGTCCTGACCTCAGTCTGTCAATTAGACTTGCAGATGAATGTGCTCTTAGCACATAGCCAACAATCATATTTACATTTTACTCTTGGTTATCTACTAAATGATTAATTATTATTAACACAGTCATGTAAAAAATAAACTTCCCATAGAGTTCTGTGAGAAACTATAGCAATAGCTTTAGGTGCAATAACTTGAAGTAATCATTGGTGGTATAGCTTCGTCAGTCTCTTCCGTTTGTGTCATTGTCTTTCAGTCGCACCGTAACAGTGGGTCAAGATTTTATGTTTTTAATTTGCCATATTTTTATAGCTTATTTTAGTCTAATATTTTTCAGGTGCAGGATTTAGCCACAAGACATTTCCAGGGCTGGAAAATATTTTATGAATTGTCATAAAAACTTTAGCCGGGCTCACAGTGCAAGGCTTTTCAACAATCTCTTCAGGAGCCAAAGCTGCTGACAGAACCAAATATGTGTGTCCAAATCATTATAACGAACATGAAAACACCAAGTTAATTATCAGTTTCACAGCCGTTAGTTACATTCATGTTAAAATATGGCTATAATAAGAAATTATGTTGAGATAGAAGAAACCTACATCCTGTTGATAAACAGGGTGTAGGTTTTAATTGGTTATCTTTGTCCAAGTGTGAGAAACATGCAAACAAACTAAGAAATCAGAAAGATGGAAAACACGTTTAGAAAATCATCACAAATCATTTGAAAATCAAGTGGAGCTATAACATCATCTGCTTATTCTTCTTCTTACAAAACCACTATCAAACCTTATAAAGTGAACCCTTCTGCAAACACATCCTCGTGTCATCCATTCTCACAGCGAACTTCAGGACTCAGTTCACTACAAATTATTCTAAATGTTAAGAAACGAGACCATCTGCAAGCCTTTTATGATTGTACGGAGTCATAAAACTTATCATTTATGAGAGTCATCCCTCTCATAAATGTTAAATCCTGTGACTGAGTTACTTTACGGTCAGAGAGATGTGAAGATCAAATAGGAGATAAGAAGGCAAATGAAAGATAACAGGATGGTGCCTTGGGGTGGCTCCTGGAACAGTACCAACAGGAGCCTTTTGGCAAGATAGTTTGTAATCCAGGACACCGCAGGGCCATCCACCTGCATCCCCCACAGCTTATCCCCCTACAGCAGTTTGATGTTAAAGGGAAAAAAGAAAAAGAAATGCTCAGCACTGTGCAACCCCAGTCACTTAAACTGCAAGAAGTATGCGGCCGGGCGATGGCATCTGCCAGAGTATGAGACTGGATGGTAATGACATAAAATTTCCATAAACTCAAATAATCAATGTTAACCTGATAAAGACTCTGAGTGCAAGATTATCATTTAGATTGTTTTATTCGATTAGCTAAATCGGAGTACGCGTTCCACTAAAGCTACAATTAGGTTTATGTCCTCAACTGAAACAGGAAAACACTTCTTTACATTTTCGTTTTAAAACTTAAAATTCTTACAATTACACACACCAAAAGAAATGCAGGCCCTGCAAATGCTTGTTGTAATGTTTTTGTCCTCTCAGACCTTTGGATCAATAGCATGGACCCAGTAAAAAGCCAAGTCAGTGGATTAGAAATACCATTGATCACAATGATTCTCACTAATCCAATACTGTTTGTGTAACGGTACTTGAGCACTCAATGCAGCAGGAACCCTGGAGATGGCTGAGTTCTCTGTTTACGGAGGACTGTCTGCATTTCAAAGTTCACAACCATTTCACTCGAAGTACATACAATTTATATTGGATATTTATGTTTATCTGTCTGTCTACTACTCATTGGGAAATGCTCACATTAATGACACTTTTGCTAAACTTCTTTAATTTAAGCTAAATGTCTACATGTCAATACAATCTTGATTATTTGTTTTAAACATAATCAAGCTGGTGATATAGAACATGATGGGCCTATGATGCATACTTTCACTAATTAGACTCAAAATAATGACATGCTAATTTAAACCACAAATTTCTATTTATACACTCACTCAATGCCAGGATGCATATATGTGCTTCTGAGGCACCCATTGTTCTGGCACAAATGGACATGGTGCTCAAAAATAGTGGAGCAGTAGGGGATCGAGAGCTTGAAATATCAGTGCACTAAATATTCTTTATGGGGTTGAAAGTTATCCCAATACAATTGGTTATCTGGGTAGATAATTTCTCCATTTGGATCTTTCTACTTTGTAAAACTGGCTGGAGGTACACCCATCATCCATCTGGTTCACTGCCTATAGGTCCATTTTTTTTTTTCAATTTTATACCACCAGAATAGCGCTAACATCTCTGATCCCATCCCCCACCCTCATTTTATGAAGTCCTTCATGAAATATCCCTTCAATTCATTCTTTCTGCTAACCCCTGACCACATTTCAGAAAAATTATTTATTCACATAATAATTGCTTAATATACAATACAGAACAGACTTTTCTCAAAAGTGGTATTAACGTAGATTTATTAAGTTCATTTCCTTCTACTACTAGAATTCATATGCTTGATTCACAGTTAAACATCCTAATTTATGTTCTACTGAATTAGCTTTATTCTCTTTAACAACGTAGCAACTCATTAATCATTCAAAACCAGATAGATAGATAGATAGATAGATAGATAGATAGATAGATAGATAGATAGATAGATAGATAGATAGATAGATAGATAGATAGATAGATAGATGTTTTCTTCTGATTGGCTGTCTATCTTTGAACAGGATGTTTGAACAGGTGGCTTGGGCTACTGTGCTAAAACCTGACCTGTGTGCCTGAGATGATTACATTAGAGATATACCCTCTCACTGACATAAGACAGAATAATTTACTTCCTTGTATCGGATTAAGACCTTATAATTATTGTAAACCTTTGCAATAATTACAATCTAATGTTGTGGTGTAAAGAGGAAAATTTAAAAAGCTGTCACTGTCCAAATACTTGCTCTAACTGTATAACACAGCAGCTGGTCTGCTAATCAACTCCTGATGAGCTTTGCTAAATCAAAAAGGGGTGTCTTTTTATGCCCTTCATAATATTTAGAAAAGGGTAAAAAAAAAACCCAAAAACATTCCAGCACATTTACTTTTAGAGACAGTGTTGGAGAAAGGAATTTCACAGGACTTCATTTTATTTCTTTTCAATACAAGTGAAAACAGAGGACACCCACCCATCTAGCAATTCTAAAAGGAGTCGGTGTAACACTTGAAAGCAGTAAGAAGGTCAGAGCAATTCTGTAAAGATGCTAAGAATATCTTGTTATTAACTAAACATAAGAAATGACCAGCAAGTGGTACAACATGATTTGCCAGCGAGCTACTTGTCAACAGCGCATGTGGAGTGGATTGCTGCCTACACACCGGCTTTCTCCTTTCACCCAAATTTCTTGAATCCCCCACTCAGCTCAGATGGAGTACTTTGCATAAATGTCAAAGAAATGTATTTCAGTCTGAAGTGAGAAAAAAAATGTGCAAAGCAAACACTTTTTATGGCTGAACCATGGGGACTGTAAGCAGAGGTTACAGGAAACATTTTTGCCCATTTGATTTCTGCAGATCTCTATTTTTGGCACGTCTTCTTTTTAAATGGAGCAGATACCTTAAAGTGCACACATCTAAATGTTGCATGTGTCGAAGACTGTGCTTTTTGCACATTTATGTCTTACACACTTCACTCACTTATTACCATTACTTATTAAAATTATTCATGATGAACAGACAGACGTTCATGTTACTTGGACTTATATTTTTAATATTTAAATGTCTCCTTTTTGTAAATGTCCTGGATCCCCTTTTTTTCAGCTTCCACACAGCTTTATAAAGCTACTGCACACTCAGAAAATTCAAATTGTTTCATAGCTCTTTCAGTGTTGCCATCAAAGTCCATTCATTTCAGCTGTCAGGCTAGTCTGTAATGTAGGCCGATTAAAGCTGACAAAGCTAATAATTCTGAAATATAATGAATATGAATATTTTTAACTTAGTGTTAGCACTAAATGAGAATTCTGCTGTCAGAAACATTCATACAGTCTCTACATGGATGCAGATACTTGACACTGTAACTGCCTTTACATCATGGAGCCCTGCTCTCAAAGACTTACACAGATGTATCTCTATCTGTGTAGCAGGATTTAAGAAATAAGCACTCAAAGTTTTAAAAACATGTTTAGAGCCGTGTTCTGTCTGTATGAAACGTGATGCCATGTAGCTGGTTGACTGATTGCAACTAATAGACTTACATTAGTTAGCTAGTTAGCTAGCTAGTGAAAGAATCGATAACTCAGGGGAAAATAAGGACACTAAAACTAAAAATCAGTTTGAGGGAATCACTGTTGGGCTGCCTCTGACTGCAACAATGAGTTTTATGTTAAAATACCAAAGATATACTGTCCACTTTCGCTCTCTGTCTCTTTAGCAGTAAGTGGTAGGGGTGCAACGATATTCGTATCGATATTGAACCGTTCGATACAGTGCTTTTGGTTCGGTACGCATATGTATCGAACAATACAACATTTGTAATTTATTTTATCAATTTTCCTTCTGACGATGCTGTCTGTGTTGAGCGCTCAGTGAATCTGCGTTCGACTACTCCGCCTAGGCTGCACTGTCGAGCGCAGATCCACTGAGCGCTCAACACAGACAGCATAGTCAGGAGGAAGAGCGCAGGGCAAGCTAGCGAGACAGAAGTTAAGCTCTCCTTGCAAGATGGACCTCCCCCACCCTCATTCAGATCTGGCGTTTGGAATTATTTTGGTTTTCATGTGACGTATGACCCTGAAGGTAAGCGAGTCATGGACTAAAGTAAAACAGTATGTTGGATGTGCCATGCAATGCTTAATTACATTGGTGTGAACTAGTGTGTTAGCGCAGTTAGCTCGTTAACGTGTTGGCCGTCTAGCCCCATGCACGGGGCGATCGGCGGTAGCTCGTTAACGGAGATTTGCCGTGTTGTGGCGTTAAGGTCATTTCAACGAGATTAACCTGAAAGCACTAGTGGGAACACAACGAATATGACTGCACATTTACGCCGACATCATCCTAGTGCAAAGACAAAAACAACAAGCATGCTACTAACTTTAGCCGAGTCATTTAGACAGCTGTTAGCACGTGATTCTCCTTATGCTGCTGAGAATATAGCCCAGAAGAAGCGGATAGTATAGCTTTTATTTTGGAAAGAGACATTTCTCTGTAATAAACTCTCTTTTCCAAAGATGAGTGATTCCTCAATCAGATACAGGGCTTGCAAAATCGCTAGCCCGACGTCCCGGAGCTAGCGATCTTTCCAGTCGGGCTACAAAAATCTCCCTGCCCTGCCCGTCGGGCTATTGTAGGAAAAATATATGTCAATGCTTTTGCATTCTTTCAGAAATGTAGCTGGGTAATTATGTCATTGGCATCGGTGAGCCACTGTCAATATGTGACATATTGAAATCGCGTTTGAATTTGCGCTTGTTTTTTTGCTTTCACTTTGCAATGACAGCACTGATCTGTGAGTGATGATAATTTGTGCACCAATTTCTCTGACATCGTCTTATTAATCGTTAGCTTACTATGCAAACATGACAAGTGAAATCTCCCGCAGCAAGCTTAAACATGTGAGAGGTTGATCGCGCAGAGAATCGCTGAGCTTATGTGAGTCCGTGTGTAAAAGTAGCAGTATATATATTTTAGTTCTGCTGAGCCAAATAAGACAGGTCGGGGTGAAGAAGTGACAGCCAAAGAAAAGCTTACCACAAAACGGAGAAGTTATGACAAATGAGACTATAAGGCAAAAAGAAAGTGCAGCTTTATGGTTTCATGGACAAAAGAATTTCTGTGGCTGCAATATGACGAGCTAAATAACCAGGGGTGCACATAAGTGGTCCGCAGGTGCGCATTCGCTGTCAAAATAAAAAACGCGCACAAGGGTTAGGGTTAAATTTAAAAACTGTACTTTTGAGTTAAAATATATATTTATAATTTTAATAAATGACAAATTAAAAAGGCATGAACATTTTTTGTATCGAAAAAATATCGAACCGTGACACCAAAGTATCGAACCGAACCGAACCGTGAATTTTGTGTATCGTTGCACCCCTAGTAAGTGGCTATGCATTGTTTAGCTAGCAATGAAACGGAAAAATCCAGCCGTTAGCCGTAATGCTCGGGTTTGTAAAGCGCTTTATAAATGAGCACTATGTCAGTTTTTGAGAGCAGAGCACCATGATGTAAATTAGCCTTTATATGTTTATTGTTTAATGTACTCTTTAATCAGGACCAAATTACCTCTGTAAACACAGTCACCATTCAAACCACTGCTGCCCATATGAATATAAAATATGTTCAATATTTAAAATTCAATAAACAAAAAAACAAACAGAGACATACACACACATATATTTACTGCTGGCCTTTATATATAATATTTGTAATACTGCTTTTAAAACTATTTCTTATCAAACAGACAAATAAGCACATTTCCAGAGTATTAGCTCCACTTTAATCCCTGTGGATAATTGTGTTGCCGTGTACCACATTCTTGGATCAGCATTAATTTAACTGCAGAGTAAATGCTCTCAGAAATGTCCAACTTTAGCCTTGTAAAAAAAACACATGTATGCAAATATGGTTTGGTATAGTCATGACATTATCAACAAAAGCAGAATATGCAGGCGACTCATTTATGGTCAAACACTGCTCCAGACAGTGGTACATGCGCATCACTCGTTTAGACTAACCACACATTCATATAAGAATAGCAACAAGTGAAATATTAAAGGTTTTAAAACAAACACTATTTCAGAAACAAAGTATGTCCTCAACAGACCAGCTGCTCTGAAGCTGTACTTAAGCTAAACGCTAATGCCAGCATACTGACATGCTCACATGGCCTAATTCACAAACAGTGGATAGCCACACATCTCAGATTATACTGAGTGTATGATTGTTTCACACACACAAAGCCAGGATTCATCAACATTTTCTCAACTGAATTTGTTATACAACACTTTTTTAATTTAACTGGGCAACAATTTCCCGGCTAGGTTTCATCAACACAGAGAACAAACAAAACAGTAAATAAAAGAAAAAAAATAGATGATCATGCTGCTGTTTCACATGTGCAGTATATAAAATACATCCCAGGGGGGCAGAACCAGCTCATGAACTATCTCAATCTCCATAAAGGAAAGATAAACAACTTCTACCTACTGCGAAAAAGGTAATCAAAAAGAAACATTTTGTTAATGAGTTTGAGGTGTACGACTGTAATAATTCATTCTAACATAAAGTTCTTGGGTTTTGAAGTATTTTTTTGTCTACCATAATTCACCTTTGTTTGTTTTTTGTTTTTCAGCATAATTTGCTCAAAGTGTGGCTCTTTGCTTACTACTTTGCTTAGTGTCTATGAAGAAAAATGTTGCTTACTCCTGGTTTAGCATATTAAAACTGCATTGACTAAAACAAGATTTCCATCCTTGTTGGATGTCATCACTTACAATTTAATCCATCTCTTAAGTCTGATCTCAATAGCCGTTTCCGGGTCCAAACTCCTCTTCAGTTTCTAAACTCAAGCAAACAGTGCTGCATCACTGAGAGTTAAAAACTGTCTAAATGCTTTCATCTTTTTAATAAAATGATCAGTGTGTCTTCTCTACCAGGTGTAACAAGGAAGATATTAACCCTAAATTCCTTTTTGAAGCATCCTTTAATGCTTTGAGTACTCCAGGAGGGTAGAAAAGCACTACATAAGAATCAGCCCATTTACTTTTTGGAAAGGTTTGCCTTTTTTGGCTTCCTCCTCGTTGTTTTGTCTTTCTCTGGGTTTCTCACTTAGAATGACATCATCTACTCCATGATCCACCTCAAATTAAACACACTTCATTCTTTAAAAGAAGACAGGCATGGGTATATGCAGATTGCAGATAGCAAGCATGTGCTCATGTATACAGAATTATTCTGACTCCCTAACCTAAACATATGGTAAGAACAAAACTTGTCCATGCGTATGTTTTATTAGTGTAACTGTAATGTTGCATGTGCATTTATTTTCTGCACAGGATAAACAGAATTTGTGTGCATAAATTAATAAATTACACCCAGTAAGTAGCTAACAAGTTTTCGCTATCTTGGTTTAGCAGATTAGTATGCTAATGTTTGCTAAGCACATTGCAAGATACCAAATGGGACACTGGCAGTGGATCCTTTTGGTTGTAGATTACAAAGTTGGCTATTTGTGGACTTGGCTTGTATAGTGGTTCCCACAGGAAGTGTTGATGCATTGTATGGATGTGCTTTGTGTGCAGCAACGTTTAGATAGTTGGTGCATGTCGAAATAAAATTCAGTTGAATGAAGACATTTGCAAGCAGAGCATTACATTGTAATGAGATACTTCAAGTTATAATGTTTCAGTGTATATGAATTATGCTAATAGCAGCTAGCTGTACTCAAGATTAAGTAAAAATACTTGAGTTTGATAGGCTACAAGGCTTCCGGGCATTATAATAATATTTCCTGATCCTGAAACTATCCTGTTCAGCAAACAGGGATTAGGGCATATTTATTTTGCCTCATGCATGCTGTCCTCCCTGTAAATGTAGAACTCAGAGTGGGAGTTCGCATTCGTTTTGATTTTGATTAGTCACTCTTTGTTGTGCCTGCAGGGGGTGCTATTTTACATAAATCTTACATAATCTACCTTTGAGCTGAAGAGGGATGGGGTGGAGGGGATTTCATGGGATTTCTTTCAGCACCAAAATATCTCCTAGAAGTATAGGTCTTATTCTCTGTAGAAGGCAGCTTTAACATCTAACATGTATTTTTCCATTTTCTGCCAGGCAGTCTCTGTTTGGCATGCGTTACCTTCCTAGAGCTTATATATTGGAAGTAAAAGCATCCTTCAGTGTAGTTTAAATAAGTAGGGTGCTTTCAGGGTGCTTCAAAAACATTTTTTATTTTGGGGTGGGGGCTACAAAGGTTCCAGCAGGAACCCTCTGAGGCTTCTCTCCAGTTGTTTAAAGATTACTTTTCTTTCTGCTTACCTTTCCACATTAACTTTTATTACTGCTCCAAGAAATCTCTGAAATACTTATTAAAGCTGTAGTCTGCAGTTTTTCAGGACCAAGCCTCAAGTTTAACAATGATGCATGGTGGTGTGTGGGACTCTGACATGAAATTTGCTTCAGTGCTTCTTAGACCATTGTCAGATACCCTGTCCTCCTAAAACATTAACAATACCGAAATATCTGATGAGTTCATACTGTGAAACAGGTAGAAAATGTTAGTCAACAGTGTGCTGCAGACAAAACACTGCTTTAAATATGGGTTTAAACATTGATGTGAGGTTGCACTTCATGTCATGCATATCCCACATCATAGGATAAAAACAATTCTTTGAATGGCTGTGGTATAGTATATGTGTATTAGCAGTGTTTTTCTTTGCAGTGTTAACATTTGTGGCCAACAGCAAGAGGAACATTTGGAAGATTCTAACGATATAAACCCTCCTCGTTAGTCACACACCCTGTATTAATGAGCAAATATAGAAGCAATTTACTTTTTGTGGCTGGTAAATTAATCAATTAGTATCAGTTGTTGTTTTTCAGTTTATCTACATTGCGCTTTATCTGAAATCAAAGATGAGAGGTTCAGGGTTGATTATGATTCTGTTCTTTCGTCCTGCCTCAACAGTTCTCAGTGTTGATTAGGCTGATCAGCAGTACTTGATATCTGCGCTTTTAATTATGCTGCAAATGCGTCTTAAAAATAAAACATGAAGCACAGGATTTAGCAAGACTTGTATGCTGACATAAAGTGACTGCTCTAGCTGAATGGAAATTTGCATTTTTATATTTATCACAGAATTTATTGACACCAATAACCAGATAATATAAACCAACTGGGAACCAGCAGACAATCATGTGCTTATTTCACAGCAAATAGGCACCCAATTTGAATTTAAATCAGGGTTTACCTGTGTCAGTGCAACTATATAGAGCTGGTTAATTAGTCCTTTAAAACAAAATACTGTAAGCTGTCTCTGTCTTTGAAAATTAAATAGTTCATTTGAACATTCTTAAGATATTTTTGTCATTAAGCAGTAAAAACATTTTGGTTTATGAAAAATGTCACATTTTCATTTTCTGCATGGAGGGAAAAACTGGAAAACTCTCAAAGCTAATTTGTGCAGCATAGTGAGCACATACAAACTTCACACATGGACAAGACCTGAGTTAAAAGACCAACACAGTAACCATGAAGCCATCTACTGGTTTTAGACTTGTTACCATGTTGATTATAAGAGTGTTAGGACCACTTTGGTATCAGATTGGCGACCTGTCCAGGGTGTACCCGCCTCGCCCTATGGTAGCTGTGATAGGCTGCAGCCCCCTTCCCTCCATGACCCTGATAAGGATAAGCTGAAGAGAATGGATGCATGGATACAAGTGTTTGAGACTGATTTTACTTTTGAAGTCAGCCTCAAGTATAGTTGGTATTCCACACTTGACTTGAAGAACCAGAAGTTGCTGTGTTGACCCTTTTGGAACGATATAACAACGTCTCAAAAGCAGGAATGCTTGTTCTGCGAGCTAAACTGTTACAGTCCCGGCATACTATTTTTGGCTCCATTTTCCCCTTCTTTTTGTTATCCAGTCACCCATCCAGATCCAGCAACATCCTGACTCTTCACATTATTTTCTGCTCTGTGTATAACCTATTAAATGAACTAAGAGTGGTGAAAGGTGGAGGAAACAACAGGAAGGACTAAACAATTATACAGCGATTAAGAATTGGTCATTCCAACTTCAGCAGACATCAAACTTGTGATTTCAATCAGTGTAAATAAAAAATATCACTGAAAAATGGAAGCATGTTCTGTTTTCATGTGAGAAAGATGAAGAAGAAAGAAGGGCTGCACCTACAGGACCACAACATCTGAGTGTGGGGACTCGGCTCAGAGAGGAAAATTAATATTTATGTTTTGAAGCAAAATGTACCAATGTTACACAACTGAACAACAGTACAGACTGTGGAAAACAATAGAAGACCATAATCTAAAGGAAGCAGTAATGCAACTGGGATACCCCTCCAATGATGTCACTCCTGCAACTCAAGTGAAATCATTCGAGGCATCTCTGTGCTTGTTTTTGCCTCACACAACACTCAAGACACCCTGGACAGAGGGTACATCTCTTGATCGCCACTTCACACCACATAACCCCTCTCTTCACACAAACCAGCTACAGGGTGGGCCATTCACCGTAATAACGTTGCGTTGAAACCAAGTGACATTACCAATAAGTTTGATGTGTCACATGGCCCTCTTCCTATTGAAAAAACAAAAGTTGTATCCAAGATGGCCGACTTCTAAATGTCCACCATGGTCACCACCCATCTGGAGTTTGCCCCCTCACATATACTAATGTGCCACAAACAGGACTTTAATATCACCAACCATTCCCATTTTATTACGGTGTATCCATATAAATGGCCCACCCTGTAGTTTCCACCAGTCCTTACAAGGATATCCAGCTACTCGGCTGCATCAGCCAGCTTCTAATTACCTAAAGCTTAGATCTAAAAAATATCTAACTGTTTTGTAATTACATGAAGCCTTGTTCTGCTGTGGTAATTCTAATTTCTCAGTTCTTCTTTTCCCTCTTGTGTAATCAAATTCCTACCACATTTTTCCCCCAGGAGCTAATATTATTATATTATTCTCGAGTGTAAATCCAGAGGTGCAAAGCACTGGTTACACTGAATAACAGGAAGGCCTGATTAAAGAGCTGGCACAGTTCTGGAAAGAAATTCTTTGGACAGATAAAACCAGGATTAACCTGTACTAGAATCAAGAGAAAAGTAGCAGGATGAATTCTGAAGTGTACAGGGAAATACTCTCAGCTCACGTTCAGTCAAACGATGCAGAAGTGATCAGAGAGCACTTCACAGTGCAAATGAATAATTACCTAAAAGGTGCTTCAAAAGCAACCCAAGGGTTTCTCAAGGCAATTATATAGGATATTTTTCAATGGCCAAGTGATTCACCTGATCTCAGCAGAGGATGCTTTTCAGTTACTGAAGACACAGGTGACGGTAGTGAGACCCACAAACATGCAGCAGCTGGAGGTGGTTGCAGTAAAGTCCTGGCAGAGCATCTCAAGGGAGGAAGGTAAGCATTTGATGATGTCCATGTTTTCTAGACTTCAGACAGTCGCTGACTGCACAGGACTTTCATTCAACTAGATTGAAATAGTCCAGTTACTTTGGAGACTAACATAAAAATGCTCAAATTAGATTACACAACCTATATTACACAGCATAATATCTCCATACAGAAAGCCCCCAAATATAAAAGAAGAATCAGCAGACTCCATATTTGATAACTTTATTACAATACTGTTCAGCTTTGTGAAATTGCTATAGCGTCCACTGAAATGGATGTGGGCATAATTTTAAATTAAATATAAGTTCATCACCTTATTCTAATTGAATATTGGTTTTCTGCAGGCAGTGAAGTTAGGTAACATTAATTTGTCCTTACTCTCTCATCTCAGCTTGGCTGTTTTTTCTTCTTCTTCTTTTTCAATTAAACATCCATCTGGAAAACAGACATCTCCAGTGAGTGAGGGTTTGTTCAAATGCTTCAGTTCACTGCCCATAAATGCACTTTAGAGTGCTAGGGCTGTCAGGCCAGCTCTTTTTGCTGGATAATATATTGTTCCAGAAATAATTGCAATAAACAATAATAGTCATTTTAAGACCTCAGAGCACAGAGAAAGGGTGGGGGTACAGAAACACAGCATGTCTTTTCTGCTCATTTGATTTAGGTAATGTGAAAAAACATCTGTCTGTATTTTGTTACTTTTGTTCTGTGTCCAGAAATGATTTTTGATAATAATTAATGTCTGTAGCATTGCTTTGATAAATTCAACAAGTCCAATTTTGTCTTGAGGATACAAAATTCACAATTCTCATGGAAGTCCTAGGCACTCCCCACCTTTGTGCTGAAACCATAGTACCTTCACCATACAACATATGGTCATCATACAATGACCATACTTAATTAAAATGAGTAACTAAATTGACGCTGTTTGTTTTTTAACATTTACTCAGTAGTTTCTTTCTATATCTTTGGCCACACAATGATGTACCGGAGCAAACTTGTTTTGTTTTTCTATTTGACTTTTCTAAGTATAGAAGACTTCTGCACTGGCAAGCGCAAAGACTCATGAGATGGTTAATGTTTAACAACAAATTGTTAATTTAGTAGTGTTGTGATCATTATTTCAGCCATGTTGTGTTTAGACTCTGATTCCTGTGAATGTGTTATGTTGTTTCTAGTGCTGTGTGCACAGATTTAGCTAGAAATGGGCCACCGTGACTGAGGCTTCTCTGGCAACTGACTTTATTTTCACCCTGTTTTACAGCAACAACAGCAATGACAAATTCTTTGGTAAGTCATTTCTCAGCTGGCTTCAACAAATAAGAAACACATATTAATAAATTAATTATTCTAAAAATAGAACAAAGATGGTTTATCATCTCATCCACATTTACCTCCTCTTCACCTAACCTACAGCCTCTCTCTCATCCACCGTTCACATTGCTCTGCCTCGGTCTGCAGCTCGATTTGTGTGATTTGCTCGTAGTAGTTCTCCACAATCTGCCCTGGCTTAACATGTCATCCGTGGCAATTTCAGTCCTGCAGTAATTTTTCATCTTTTATCTAACTGCAGTCCTATATATATTTATTTATCAATCACATCTAGCTAGGTGGTTCATGTTTGTAACAGAAGATCCATGCACACAGCATTGCAAGGTAAGTGGATGTTTCCTCAACTGCTTGTGCAGCTTTCAAGCTCCCACAATTCTTTTCCATCCAGCAACGCTCTCTTATCAGGTCCTATGAATCCCACTCAAATAGGGGATGCATGATTAGATGATGGAGATCTGCTCAGCCTCACCTGACACCACACCCTAAACCCACTGCTCCACCCCTGCCCTGCAGCTGAGCCAGAAACCATACCCTGCCACAATGTTATATGTTGTGCAAACAACATATGTTACAAATTTTAAGAGTAGCTTTTTACATTGAAATGTGGTCAAAATAATTCTGTGTATAAGTGATTCTTGGTATAAGTGGCTGCAATGGTTCTTTTACTTCCTTCCCCCCCCTTTGAATTATAAATTGACCAATTTTAGGAAAAGTCATGAAATATCAGATGATGACATTTTATTTAAAGAGAGTTACATGATTTGTAAAATGCCAAAGAGTCAAAATAACCTGTAGTGGTGATGCAAACAGAGAAAAATAAACCATACAATGGTGATTTGAAAACTAAAGGAACGGTGAAAAGTAGACACCGAGTTGGGATTGTTTGTTTCAAAAAACAGCTTTCATACTCAAGAATAAAACTTGAACACAAAATTGATTTTTTCTTCATGTGCCCATGCTTTGACTTCAGAGATTACACTGGGATTCGCATCAGCAGCAAGGAGTCAGTAACATAAAAGAAATGAAACCAAATTTGGGGGATTTAAAGAAGGAGAACATTACTGGAGCAGAAGATACTGACAGGCAGGCACTTTTATTTATTTGCAAGTCAAACCTGTAACCCTTTTGAAAACTTTAATAACTGTAATAACAGAGTTTGCATACATCACCTGCATGTAAAAGCAGGGTTAATACAACCAATGTGTTAATTGTTACAGTTATTGCTTTATATCCCAGAATGCTAACTAACCAACTAAGGTCATGTTTAAGTGGGAAAACATCTTTCACGAGGGGGAGGCCAGACTATCAGCACTGCATATTCATGAAAAGCTCGACTGAGTGACTGTGACTGGTGATTATGAATTTGTCTACTTTCATCACATTCATTCTGGTGGAAGGCTACAAAGTATTAAGCCTATACAAAAGTCTTTTCATGCACTCAGGAGGAAATGGAAGCAATAAAAGAAGCTAAACCAAATTTGTAGATAGCAAAGAGAAATTGTCAGAGGTGGATACAGGAGATCACTAGCCATTGGAGATAAGGAAAAACTCAATAATGGCGATATTATCCTTTAAGCTGATTACTAGCCCCCATGAGATGAACTGACCTAATCTGACAAAGAGATTTTGTGTGTTTACTTGGATGATGAGAAAGTTTCAGGTCTGATTCAGATATTTACTCGATCCAACAGAAGAAAGCAGTTCTTTTCTAAGAACTCCGGTCCTTTTATTAACCGGAGGTGAGCATCTGCCTGTTTCGCCTCCTCCTCCCTCTATTCTTTTCTGCAGCTCTGCTTTGATAACAACATCTGTGACATAAACTTTATAGAAGAATTTGGCTGTTTGATCAATGGAAATGAAAACAATACAGTTTGTAAGCCACACAGGCACTAGTCTGTGTTCGCAATTCTAAGAAATGAGATGAAGTCTCTCCTGCTGTGAAGCTCAGCGGGTAAGTCCAGCACAACAGTGAATCAAAAGTTGAGTAACACCACCAGCTGCAAATTCATGTCTTCACTCACTCAAAGAAAGTTTTATAACAAAATCTGGACTCCCACCTGTGGTGTGCACCAACCCAGTTTCCCAGAAATTACCTTTTCATAAATTCAATTACGTTTTTGCAACATAAGGTAACAGGTAGCATGTTTTTAGAGTTGACAATGATGCCACAGAGGCAAAAAATGAAAAGTTAGTGTCAGAGAAAGTTTGTCATTTTGTCTAAATGTAAATAAGATATCTTAATTCACCATTGTCTGCAATCCCTACTCTTAATTTCACTGCAGTTACTGAACTGACAACTTATTCAGCATCAGTACTACATACATTTTTATTCCAGCATCAGAGAACTGATTTTGTCAAACTTACACATACATCCACACTGAGCTGGACTATTAAAAAGGCACCAGAGCCACAGGGTTGATCTATCCATATAAAGAGAGCATGAGCAGTATAAAAGATATACATAGCTTCTGCTTGCTAAAGAGAAGCAGTGCAGAAGTGCCTATCACCCAGATAATTTTTAATGGCATGAAGGGGGTGACACTCTTTAGAAGTCCATGTGAAAACAGCTCTTGGCTTCCTCGCTCTGTCACTCAAGTAAACATTTTCCTGATTAGTTTCAGGTCTTGTTGAATAAATTATGAAGTTCAGTTTGTGACTTATGATCATTATAAGAGGCAGAAAGGAAGATTGCCCAGTGATTGCTAACAACTTGTCATCATTAACAAGTCGTTAGCCAATGAGCATGCAGTGTCCTGTTTGTCTGTGAGATCCACCGCTGGCTTGTTAAATCCTATATTTAATTGAAATAGTACAAAGATACTATATCCTATATTGGAACAGGTAATTATTTGCTGTTTTGCTGGGAGTAGGACAACAATAAACTGATTGGTTCATTAGTAACATGACTGGGTAGAAATGAGTTTTAGGAGTAATGACAGGGAGAAAATCAAGCATTGCTTATTTCAGCAGGACAATACAAAGAGCATGGGTCCTTACTAAAGCGAAAGGCTAAAGTGGGCTGTCTGATATCTAGGCTGGTTAAATTTTGAAAACATTTGACACTTAGTACAAAGATACTATATCCTATAATATACTATCTCACCTTTTTTCCCCCTCAAGGAATATCCCCGCACAAGAAACGTCTGCATACATACAGCACAGCTTCAGACAGCAGGTCTGCTAAGGAAAATCAATTTTACATCTCAACATGATTTTCTAGAACATTTTTCTGTAAGAATATAAGCCAACCTCAATTCACATTTATTCACAAGAAATTACATTAGAGGTATACCAATAAAGCAAATAAGTGTGGATCTACTGTCTGCAACACAGATCTTATTTTTATATAAGACAAAACCTGATGATACCGACGACAGCTCTAAACTTTACCCATGTGACTGCATAGAGGATGCAAATATCTGTATAATGGGTGGTTTCTCAGTTTGGCTTTAAATGCGATCTAAGATATGATATGCTTAAAAGCAACAAAAACCTTCTTATTCACTTTCTTGCAGAGGGGTGGATGAAAAATCTGTGTTAAACCCCTACGTGTCCATATAGCCAGAGGCAGGCTAGCTCAGCTTTGCATAAAACAGCTAGACTAACTCAGCCCAAAGCTAACAAAATCCTCCTACCAGCACATATAAAGTTCAGACTACTTGGTTTAAAACAGCAGAGTAAAAATGACACATTGCGGATTCATGGCAGGTATTCAGTTTTTAATTTTAAGGTGTTTTATATTGTAAGTTATAGATCCTGCAATATTACTGTGCTGGTCTGATTGTTTCCCCTCCGTTTTGTCTTTTACATAATTAACAATGAGTGAAATTTAGGGGCAATCATTGTCATCATAGCTGGAGAAACAACAGCTGCAATTAAATTTTTCACTCGATATGCATAGACACATTTATTCTAATAATTATTCACTGAAAATCCCAATTAAAGCCGTGAAAGCAGCACTCTTTATGTACTTACAATTAACTTCCTGAAGCTGCTGTAGGTTTTTATGACACCATATTTAAAAATCAATAATTAACAAGGACCCATAATAGCAGACACCCTAAACGGTTCGGTAGTGTTGCAAAGAAATATATGTGCATTGTTAAGTGGACATTATAATGCTATATAGTAACTCTTTGAACACTCACAGAAAAGCAGCTGAGTAAATGAGCGGGGAAGAGACTGCATATCGTCAGTGTCCCACTTCAAGAGCTAATGTGGGGCACAAAACACACAAAAAAAGAAAGAGTGAGGAGAGCAGGACCACAAAACTCTAGCTACACTCGCTTTTTTAAACATAAACTATGCCCAATAACGACTATTTATCAGGTTATTACTGCCATTACATCAAGATGCAAGTGTTGTGAAACAAATCACATGTTCATGCATTGGGCACCTCAGCCATGTGTTTGTACACCACTTTGCATTATCATTAGTTATTATTAATCTTTGGTTCTCTTGCACAGTGTGTCTTTTCTCCAGTTTCCTCCCCTCACCCCCAGCCCCTCAGCCTAAGGTAAAAGGGAGTTTTTCCTTCCCACTCTCATAATCGGTCGTCTGATTGTTGGGGTTTTCTTTGTATTATTATCCTGTTGGTATTTTACAATATAAAGTGCCTTGATGTGATTTGTTGTCGTGATTTGGCACTGCATGCCTGCTGCTATGCAACAATGCCATGTTTTGCATCTTCCACAGTGACAGTTCAGTGTGGTGCTGCTGCGATGTATTAATGACTTATCATCAGGATGTGAAAAAACTGTGTTAGCTGAACAGTTCCATACATGTTATTACTTGTTGAGACAACTGTTGAGCAGAAGCTGCTGCAGAAGGAGGTATCTGGATTGAGATTGATGGAGGCTGAGTTTGAGCTAAACGTGTTCTGTGCTGCTCATGATATTCAGACTCATATTAAAAGTAGCTGGCGGAGATTTGGCTTTTGTTCCTTTGTTCCAAGCTGTGCACTGAGTGAAGGAGGACAGGCTGCTTAGGCATTTGTTAAATTATGAAAATGCCATTGTAAAAATCTGACCTGTTATCAAATGCTGATCAAGAAGCAAGAAATTGGAGTAATTTATATATATTTTAATGTAGCTTATTCTGATATTCAAAATAGTTTTTATTGGCCTATTGTCCTGCCCACCATGAAGATGATTTAAAATAATGAAAAAAAGTGAGAAGTTGGGGTAATTCCTTACTTAAACTTTTTCTTGTACTATACAGGAGGTAAATTGCATCCTTTTTTGCATCTCTTTAAAAGGCAAGCTCACTCGCCACTTTAGTCAGCTTGAGCCAAGATCTAAATCTAGATCCATCTGATCTAGCTAGAGAAGAGCAACTAGATGAGCTAGAGGAAGTTTACAAAAATGTTCTTGTGCAGCCACCTTTTTATCTGGCTCCTTCTGGGTCTCCCTCACACTCCACTTTCTATAGTGTACAAAAGTTCGGCTCTCTGTTGCTTGCCCATAACCACCATGCAGGTTTCCCAAGGTATGCGACTGGGGCTCTGTCCGCCACCTTCTTTACTCTCACAGAGGCTGCTTTTGCAAGACTGGCTATACAAAAACACCCCCTAGCCATGCCCAAACTCCCAGCCAGACAACCATATTCAGTAAATGCACGATATGTGTTATGTTTCTGAATAATCGTAGTAAATAAGCAACATAACAATAGCAACCAAAAAACGTGTGATTACGACTTTTGCTATAATTAAGCAGTCTTCCTCTGGGCACTTGGAGGGTGCATCATCTGCCACATTTTGCCCTTTAACAATGACCAGGATTGCCACAAAAGCTGACAGGCTCTTGATTTGCTTCTTTTCCACCTTTACCCAAATTTCATGAAATTTGGCTCTGCAGTTTTTACATAACCTTGATCACAAATACTTAAATAAATGGAAAACATACCTCTGCTTTGGCTCTTGCTTTAGTGGAGGAATGACACTGGTACGCTTCTTGAAGTGCTACATCATGCCACAGGCTGGACAGGGGCTCTGGTCAGTGTAGAGGGGAAGATGAATGGCTCCAAACACCAAGTTGTTTGAGGCGACAATCTGCTGCCCTCTGGAAGAAAAATACACTGCTAATGTCAAAGAAGAATTTCATCTTTCAACTTGACAACAACCCAAAGAACACAGTCAAGTCAACCACCCAGTCAGCCTAAAGGATGTCTTTTTCCTGGATCCCTCCATTTGTACAAACTCTGTGGACAGAACCAAAAAGAAAACTGCGTATAGGCTCATGAGCTGAAGACACAAATGTGGGACAATTTCTAAATCAGATTACTCGGGTGGTAGAAATCTTTTCAAAACAGTCATACCTATTATCAAAGCAAAAATTACGGGATGTTCAGCATTACGCAACGATGGAGGTTTTGCTTCCCCTTTTTTAATACATTGCCCGAAATTAGCTGCTTCTCATTTCTACCTTTGGCTCTTTATTTCAGCATATCCAAAGGAAAATGGAAAAATCAGCTTTGATTTAATAGGGTTTCATTCCAGCCTACAAGGCAATAAATACTAGAAAATTAGAAAGAGTCTGTACATTTCTGATATCCCTGGTATACCCATGCAGAAGCCAGCCAGATGTACTTCCAATACTGATTACAGAACTGAAGACAGTAATTATTCATAACCATTTCAGAAGCCAACTAGCATGTCTGTGTTGCTCTGATGAAGACTGGTGCCCATTCTCCTCCATTTCAAGGATTTCTCGAACGAAACATTAATAAGCTCGACTGCAAAGTGTTCAGAAAATAAAAGTTCTAAAATTATAAGACGGTTATGAGAGGTTTAGAGCACTAATAAACTCTCAGTAAACTCTCAGTAAAACGAATGCTGATAAAGTGACACAAATTAGTTGTGTATGATTTGTATGCTGTAAATGAAGGTGTAGCTTTTGGTAGTCCAAATGTCCCGATTTAGAAAAACTGGCCCAGTACAAATTAGAGATGGACCGATCCGATATTACGTATCGGTATCGGTCCGATACTGACCTAAATTACTGGATCGGATATCGGAGAAAAATAAAAAATGTAATCCGATCCATTAAATATCACGAAAGCACCTCACAAAACTTGCAACGCGCCGTAACTCACCTCAGAACGTTAGCACTCGGAGCAGTATGCATCACGTGATAGAGCAGCTGTGGCATGCGGGACCTGTCGGTGCTCTGGATAGCATTTGGAGCTTCGCTAGCAACCCGGCATTTCATCTCCGACAATGTTATCCCCGAGAGAAGTAAAGCAAGTGTGTAAGTCCATCTCTGAATGTTTGTAAAGCATTCCTGCGTTAAGCTTAACAAGCGACTGCCTCTCCTGCTGCTACTTCAATCATGAAACTGCTTAATGATCAGCTGATCGGCTTTTCTGTCGCGAGTCCGTCTCTCTGGTTTGTTTTTGGCCCACTTTGCACCAGACAGAGGAAACCAGCGGCTGAACAACAGCAGAACGTTTAAGCTTGATCAGCTGTTGTTAGAATGTATTTAATATTACTTTCTACTCGAGGATCTTTTTCTATGTAGCTGACGCTGGTAACTGTGCAGGGGCGGATCTAGCAAAGTTTAGCCAGGGGGCCGATAGGGCATTAACAGGGAAAAGGGGGCACAAAGACATACTTTTCTTTCTTATTCTCATTTAAAATGTCGAGCTTTTAATAAATAATTATCCAAATCTTACACCCAAAGTTTTAATCTGATGTAAAAGGAATAGAAGTCAATTACTGTAACTATTAAGTCTAATATATATACCCTAGTAAGCTATAGTACTTTTTCCTTTGGGAAGTTACCATCTGTGCAGTCTGCAATTTTGTTGAAGAAAGATGTTGAATCTATTTAATATTTCTTGAAAAATAATTGATTTCTGTGCATTTTTTTTCACACTGCATCAAATTAAGGTTGATTACGTCGATTAAGCATCATGAGGTGGAGCGTGAGGGGTGGTTCCCTATTTTTTATTTATTTATTTTTGTTGTTGCTGGGAGTTGGAACCCTATTAGTTAGGTTGCTTAATATTTACGCTAAGTACTCTTTAAAATACCAGAATAGGGAGGATGGTGTAGGTTTAAGTTTATTAGATTGATCAGTATTGCTGAACTATGAAAATTTTTTTTTGCATACAGGTATAACAGAATAGCTTTAGTGTAGTTGTTGTTTTAAACTTGAGTATGAACTTATACAAAATGCAGCAAGATATTTAAAAAACAGTTTTGTTGATTAAAAAACACTATATCGGATTCATATCGGTATCGGCAGATATCCAAATTTATGATATCGGTATCGGTATCGGACATAAAAAAGTGGTATCGTGCCATCTCTAGTACAAATGTTCAACATAACAATTTTTCTGTTAGCCACAACTATTGCGCTTTACTATAGTCAACCAATTCTGACTGGTTATTATTGGTTATTATTGTTTGAGGGATGTCTGTTTGACTGACAGGTGTACCGACACAGGGAGCTGGAGCTGATAGCTGTCTACTGGGCCTCATCTGGTCACTCAAGTTGTGGACCAAAAGCACTCATGTTGAGGCAAAGTCCAAATCCGGTGTATGACATCCAAAGGCTATGTCCATCTATTATATATACAGTGTAGCCTGTTGAAAAGGCACATATACAGAGTATATTGGTCCAACTGTATTTATTCACAATGTATCTTGTTGTGAAATAAGAAAATCAATGCAGAGCCTGTGCATAAACACGATATAATCCATGCTGGTTTACACTTTCAAAGGTTATATCAAATCAGTGTGTATGAAACTCAACGATTACACATGAGGTGTTTCAACTGCTATACTGGGATTAACTGAATTGCAATTTGCTTTAGTTTCAAAGCTGTTTTCATCAGAGATAGCTGCACCCAGTCACAAGGTTCAGAAAACCCACCACTCGCTATCTACCCAGCATCAAATGACAGTCTCATTAGTAACATGCTGGGCAACAGTGGTGATTACTGCACAGTAAAAGGACCGATTCCCTTCCCTGAGGTGTTAGCACTGACACAGAGCTTAAAGGCGAAAGGATATTGGACTTGCAATTACAAGTTACCACAAACATGACTGCAAATAAATGGTAATAATACCCTGTAGCTGTCATTGTCTTACAAATTCACTTGTTGTTGCTGTCCATGCAACGTTTGAGCAACATTAAGATTAACTTAGTTTACCTTGAAGACTGGAGGGGGACAGCAATACAGCAGGGTTATTTCTAAAAGCTGCCAAACATCCCTTTGACAGGGTAACTTATTGCCTGTCTTTCAGCCCTTGCACTGAAGTAAGCTAACTTCTTCATCTCCATATTTATAGTCACAGGCAAGAATTCCCAATGTCACACCAATGAGATAAGAGGGTTTTCCATCCATCCATTCGTTGATCCATCCTCCTGTGCATATTCCAATTCAGGTATTTTTGGCATAGCAAAAATCTCTGTTTTTCACTCCACTGGTCCAGCTTGTATCATAATAAGCTCCTCATTACGAACCTAAATCTCAAATTTGGCTTGTCTCAGGTATTCTAAGTGCTCTGGCAGTTAAGCAAACAGGAGTATTTACATTTCTCCCACCTCATTATTCCTGAGATGACCTCCAGAGCAAAGTAAAGCTACAGTGGGCCCAGTCTAGAAGTCCTTTCCATTGAGCCAAAGTGCAGAGTTGCAGTGTTGCTGTTTTTCATAGTATGTTTAATTAATGAAGTGTTATTAACGGTGGTTGCAGTGAAGCATTAGGGGAAGTAATGATTTCACTATCAGTAATTATAGCAGTGATAGGCCTGTTTATTCCAATTAGTCTTCATATGGCAGTAATTTGCTGTTTTTGTTATTCTTTATGGTTTGTCGATTTTTATACATATATATTAAATGGACTCTTGCAACTTAGTTAAGACTAATTGTTGCTGGTGCTTAATATCCTGCTGATAATAACTCACTTTCTCATCGATGACGTGCTTCATATAATATACTGATATGCAGAATTCGTAGGCTGCTATCATAAAGCACACACTGCCAAAGCTCTGCGCCTAAACACAACATTTCCTGGAAAAATAAACAGAAAAAACAACAATTCAAACACATCCACATCATCCCCAGCTCTCTTGTAGAGCGTTAACGTTTTTTGCCTACAGCTGCAAACACAACGCAGCTCCAAAGCGTTTTTTAAGCGCTTCTTCTATTGCTCCATCCATCAAGATATGGCACATTGTCTAAATCCGCTTTACATCTCAAATTCCCATTGTGATCAAAGAACAAAGGCACGACACATTCGGGTATTACTGTGAACCCTAGATGCTGGAGCTGCAAGACAAAAACAAAGCTTTTGACTTTGTGGCACAAAAAGACAGAGGTCTTTTGTCCTCCGGAGCACGGCGACGCTGGGCACATTTTGCTTGAGTCATACACAGGTCACACTTCCTTGGCCTCTTCTACAGACTTTATGATTGGGCATTGTGATTGCTGCAGATTTGGACCAGTTAGTCAAGATTAATGGGGGTCAAAGATGGATTTTCTCCCATGGCAGAGACGCATCATGACTCTCAATCACGCGTGGGAAAAAAAAATCTCACACTATTCCAGCTTACTTTGTGGGATCCTGGTGTGAGTTTCCAGCGCGCTGTGAAAAGCAGCAGCATTCTCTCTTGATTGAATTGCCGCCTTTTCTCCGCAGATTTTACCTCCACGTTGCAACTGCACTGAATTAAAAATTTAGAATGTGGCTTTAATTGATTTGAACATTCATATTTCCCCCGCAAAGAGCAAAACAGACTTAATTACACAATTGTTCTCTTATCTGCTCTGTACTCTGTGGACAGAACCTCTCTGATGCCAGCTATTGTTCAGTCACAGGATGAACTTATTTTTCCTCTGTAAAGCACAGGTAAACAAACCCTGCACAGGCTGCGCTTGGTGTTGATGTGCTGCCACCTCACATCGCCTGAAAGTGTTAGAAATCCGAAACAAAGAGGTGTGATGTGTGACGACATGTGTATCAAAAGATTACACTAATTTTTCAGAACCTTTCTTTCATGCCGGCTTCCAAAAAAAAAAGAAAAGAAAAAAAAAAAAGGCTTGCTCAGCTACGTAGCATGAAATAACCTTTTGCAGCTGTTTTTCAGCTTCGCCATTTCAGCAAAGTTGTCCTGATATGGTGCCCACCCTCTTCCCCTCTCCTCTATCTGTCTGTCTCCGCTGTCTGCCTTCGTTTAAGAGGCCACAGCTACATAATGCCAAGGCCAGTGGCTTTGCTGGGAGCACCTGGTGAGTTAAAGGCTGGGCCAGGTGGTACACAGCTTTGACTGCCAATTAGTGCAGTGACCATGTGAGAGCTGCCCGAGATAACTTCTAATTAACGACGGACCTCCGAGGCATAACAATTAGCCTTTCCTTCAAATAAATCCACAAAAAACGTATCCACGTGTCAAGCCCACTAACTAAATTACTTTGTGCTGGCAAATAAAACCCTCATGAAGACAAAACAGCAGTTAAAGTCATAGTGACTTACTGTTGATACGTATTGTAACAGTAAGTCTCTATTAAAGAAGAGAATGAAGGCATTTTCCCTGACAAGGTCATAGATACTGCGGTGCTGTCAACAGGACTATAAGTAGAATGAAAGGAAGCAAAGATGCTTTACATTGAGGACGACACTGAAGTAGGCATGCACGCTTTCAGACTAACTGATTGGACCAGAAAATGATTAGACAGCACTGGAACAATTTGTGTAGACAATGACAAGATGAAAGTCAAGGACGAGGCACGTGCGTCCATGGGAAAGACAATGAAAAAAATCACAGGAAGAACTCCCGAGTACGCCGCTGTGATATGGAGATGTATGGTTATGTCGCTGGGAGGAAACATCTGCCTGCACGATACAGTATGGCTTTACATAATGCATCAGCTGTGGGCTCCCTTCCTCTGCTCCTCCAAAGGCACCTGCCAATAAGCATTATCAAACAAGCAGTCGCGGATAAAAAGCCACGCTGTAATTTTGACAAGCCTAATTGCAGGACTGATGTGCAGTCTCGATGTTGTTGATTGCACTCGGGAAAGATTACGGCAGCAATCACAGGAACGGCTCGCTTTGTTGCCGCATTCAAATTGTCATTTTGTAATCGTCTGTGATTAAAACCTCAGAAGGGGGGGGGTGCAGCCTAGGTGCTTTTTTGTAGATTCGCTCATACAGTAAACTCCAATCCATTCTCCACATGTTGCCAGACTACAAGAAGCCTGTTTATCCTGGAGAATGGTGCTGAGGTGTTTCTTGGAAAATAGCCAGGACTGCTAAGTGGAAACAGAGGGCAAATCAAAAAGCCGGGGAGAAGTCCGAAGGGAATACTATGAAGGAAAAAGACTGTGTGACAGAGCACAGAAGCCTGAACAAAAGACACTAAGTATTAGTGAAATACCCTTGTACAGGCTGCAGATGCATGTGGACCACCACCCCAGGGAACTGGAAACATTTTTTGCTGTTGCTGCTGCTGCTGCACTCGCGGTCCCAGACCTTGCTCTAAAGCTGTGTACTTAAAGGGCCTGATTGGGTTTGTGGTGAGCCACGGGGATTCCTCTGTCTGGAGCGGAGACTCTGAATGCCAGAGCTGAATAACTGATTACAGTAAAGCCTTCACTGACTTAGCACAGCCTTTACACCACGGCAGCTTAAGCTTGAAATACCTCGCAGGAAAGATCTGAAAACAAAACTGGAAGTCAGATTGTTAGAGAAACTTACTCAAACTTTGAACGAGCTGTTAGGCGTGCTCGTGGAACGCTATACGTTATACCACGGCGTGCTTTGAAGTAGAAAGAGCAGCACACGAGTGCGGCTGCAGTTTCGTCAGACTTTTTGCTTGCAGCGTGTCTTCATCTGGCTGGCAGCTGGTGAGAGGCTGCCATGATTCACTGTGACTCATTGCCTCTTCCATGCACCGTTGTTGAAAGGAGCTCACAAAGGACTTTTCATTCTGAAGAATCATACCTTTCTTTTAAATTAAAAGACGCACATTAAGATGAGACGGCCGACACCCAGAGCTGTCCGAAGTACATATTATCAGAATAACACACATTTCTCTCCAAATAGCCCCACTATCTTATACGGCGTAACAAATGGCAATTGCTTATGGCAACCACATTTTCTTGATATAATTGGGTTCCTTGATAACGGATGCCACCAAAAGCAACCCATCTCCATCTCTGCCACCCTCCTTTCTAAATGCTGCAGCACGGTCCCCCACCCACCCACCCACCCCAAGGTCACGCCATCCAGTCTGATTGGAGACATGATGAGGAACTGGCTGAGCTAATGGGTTCTACTTGCTTATTATTTATAATGGCAAGGAGAGGTTTCAGGAGAAAATGAACCAGCCTGCTGGCAGACGCCTTCATTAGTAAATGAGGTGCCGTCTCGTGCAAAATACAGATCATTACAAAACTCATAAACCTGGAGTTTATGAACACTGGGATATTAAGCATACAATGGAACCCGGAGTGATTAATGTTTACAACAAACTGAAAGGATTTCTGACAGCGAACATTGTTGCTTTAACTTAATGAGGCTGCTTGCAGCATCCCCCAGACAGCTCCTGAAATGTACTCAGCACAGACCTGTTTCCCTTTCAGTAGATATTGACAGTCATTGATACCAACACTGGTATCGGACTAATACTGGCATGATAGGATCGATACTTTGTTTCTACCCCGTAAGTTCAGTATATAGCCCGACTGAATTGTGTTAAACATATACCTTAAACGTTTTTGCATTTACTCTCATGGTTATTTTATTCATAGCCTAGAGCACATTTAAACAACAGCAGTTAACCATAAGTACTTTAGAAACAGCTACATTTAAATTCTAGGTCTCCAAAAACACACACAGTTTGAAAATACACGGAAAGTTGACAAAGCTGACCCATGACACGAAGCTCTCGCCTACATAAGCTGCCTTAACAAGTAAAAAGTATCAGTATAGTCAGTACTGACCCTCTTGGTACCTTTTTGGCACTGCTACTGTATATTCAACAGTTACCCTGAACGCAGTGAATGGTCCATGCAGCATATCTCTGCCTTCTTTGGATGCTTTGATGGGATAAGAGTATAAGAGGATGAGTTTGTCCTTTTGGTCATTTTTCTCTTAAATCTCGAAGAACAGAAATGTGGGAAATCCAATCCAGTCCTCAAAGAGAATAAGTTGTTTTTCTCAACATGACCCTCCAGTGCGAGCTGTTTCCTTTATTAAGAGATATTTACACAAAGAGAGTGAAATATGATTTACGGCCACTGATAACTGTTCTCCTAACTGTGCACATTTCAGCATGACACTTTCTCAACATTAGAAAGCATGCATCTCTTTTCTCTCAGTGCGCAACTGAATAATTGTGCAGATTTTTTATTTTTGTTGCAGCAGAAAGTTGCAGCGCAACACCTTCTCAGCCGCACTTTAAAATACTTTAAAAACCTGCACGCGCGCCGCTCACTGTAAGGCACCTAAGCTTAAAAGCTATACGTAGAATAGGACGTGATTATTACCGCAGTCCACACAGTTAGAGCCACGCGCGGTGATCCCACACTCACCTAAAGTCAGTCCCCGGAGCTGCGGGCGAAGTCCCTTTATTCCCGCGCGGAGTGACGGCGGCTTCAGCTTCAGCTCCACAAACAACGGAATAATGCAAATCAGCCACAAGCTACAGCTCCAAAGGTCCAATTTAAAGGAGCAGGGAGGAAGAGGGGGGGATAGCGCCAAACTGGCAACCTCGCACCGTTGCCTGTTTGAATGTGACAGCGCTGGGAGGAGGTTTACTCCCCCCCTCCTGGAACAAGACCGTGCGTTTTTGCTTTTCTTGGGGGGGGGTCAGTTTGTTTCCGTGAAGGAGGGAAGGCTGGAAACAGGTTTTCTCACGTAAACGGGCTACACGTTACTCTCTCCCAGGCAGTGAGGAGCATGCATTTTAATTCCTGAGCGCTGACCATGAGGGGCACAGCGCTGCTACGCCCCTCAGCATCCTCACTCGCACACACTTGCATCAGGATGTTTTTATTTTTTCTTCCTTTCCCTTCCTTTGGCATGCGTGACCGGGTCCTGGTGTTAGCCCGCAGCTCGGTGCCGCAGGAATCACCAAGCGCTTATAAAGTGATAAAGAATTTATTTCATCAATTTATGGGTCTTTTTTCATCATTCTCTCTCACTCATTCCTTTTCCTCTATTAAAATAAATATATAAATAAATGCAAGGGTAAATGACAAGCTCATCCCCAGTTAATATCTGCCGAGAATCTTTAAGGTTAAAACTTTGGAAAGCTTCCAATGAATTTTGCTTACAAGACCAGTACGGCTGATTTCCATACTGTACTGTAAGTGCTGCTGACTAATAGGATAATAGAGGTGACTGGTAGCTTAACTGCAGTGAGTTTAAGCAGGGTGAACTCACCCAAGCTGAAGTTCACTCAGCCATAATAGCCTCAGGCCTGCAGAGACCTGTTAGTTTTTCATGCCCTTGGCTAAGGTGACTGCATACCCTCACACCCTCAGGCCATAGGAAATATTTACTGTCATTGGGTTTCATTGAAAGTGTCTGGAATTATTTTTGCAGCAACCTTTATCAGATCCATTGAGTCAGCCGAATCATATTTCAAGGCCTGCAATGTGAACTCACAGTGTGAAGAAATATGTGGCAAATAAGTTATTGATACTTTTTTTAAAGCATACAAAAAATTAGGTGTAACTAGAAGGAAAAACTGTATTTTAATGGTTAGAAATTGAAATACATGAGGTTAAAAGGAAGCACATTGCTTGCTTAATCAAAGCCAAGACTACGTCTTTTATAAGTGAAGCCTCGCCTGTAGTTCTGTGGCATGCCCTGCATGAGTTCTGAGCCCAGAGGCCCTGAAAGCTGCTGTTTGAATGCAGATAAGTTCATCATTTGATAGAACATTTCCTTTCTGGTTTCAGAGCTGCATGCTGTCTTAGGCTCAACAGATGGTTGGGCACTTGGCTAGATGGGGACTTGACGGGCCAGCTGAACATACACGGTGGAATGATGGCTTCTAGCAGAGAGAGCGTGTGTGTGCAGGGGGGCTGGTGGGAATGGAGTTTGTGAAGAGTGAGGGAGGAGGTGCAGATAATGTGGTTAGGCTGGAAGCCGGGCAGTAGGAATGGAGTCCCATTTAGAGCGATGTCCCATAATATCTTTTTCTCTCTCTTTTTGTCTTTTTTTCCCTGCTCTGGGCAACATCTCTGGTTGTGATGGAGGATGTGGTTTCCTTTGTTGCCATGGGGTTTAGGACCAAATCTACTGGCTTATAATACTGCGTTTAAAATATTGAAGATACTCATTGTGGTTGTTGTATTTCCTTGACCTTCAATATTTAACCAAGGGTGACAAACATTTGGCCCGTAGGCCAGAACTGGTCCCTCAGACACACAAAAGGTCCTGGTCACATTAGCAGTAATACACAGTCATGCAAATGAAAGAAAAGTTATAATTATTTCTCAACCTTGATTAAAATAATTTTTTTAACAAGTTTGGAAATCCATTGTAATCTTAATATTGTAGTTCACATGTAATGAGACAAAGGGAATATGAATAAACGATTATCATCCAGTGGTTTCTAAATATACTGACTTCATTATATAAAACTTTGGCAATGTGTAATATGAACATTTATCTTTGTAATTTTTTTCTTTAATAAGACAAAAATAATTAAAAGTAAATTAAGATGTATTATTGCATTGGTGCTCCATCCCCATCTGCAAAATAGCAAGACTCTGGACCTCCTATAGCAGGTCAGCACTTCCAGTATCTAGTGTGTAAGTGTGTGAGGATGCACAACACCCACTTTTTAGAGAACTTTCTAGAACTGGTGAGGTTAAAAGGCCCTATGTAAGTGCAGAGCATTTACCTTTTTTACACCAGATATTTTGGCATATCATAGCAGGGAAAGCTGAAGTATCTGCTGTGAGTCCTATTTCATTCTACTTTGAATGTAACTCAAAATCAAGCAGTCTGTAGTACTGTTCAAGATTGTTTTTTTGTTCTTGTAATTTTAGAATTCATTTTGGCACCAATCAACAGTATTTTTAATTAACTAGTCAGTTTGTTCTCTTAGATGTTTATTGTATTGAACAGTCAGGAGATAGTTGAGGACAGCTTTACTACTCACTTTAAATGGAAAAACACACATTCTTGCAAACAGCAAAATAAAAGACTAGCAGCAATCTATACAATTTCAAAACCAAAATGTGATCAATTAACAGTCAAGGGAAATGGCGTATTATATACATATATATGTATTAACTACAGGCTAATAGCAACTACCTACACACAAAGATGTATAGCTAGAGCTTTACATTCCCTAGGCATACTGTATAAAGGTGAGTGACTCAATAAAATAATAGTCTTATTATTGAAGTCGTTTATTCTTTTGAGCATATGACTCTTGGGGAAAGGGGATAAAAAAATATTCTGCTTCTACATATCCCTTTTAGTTCTTAAGCTTGAACTCCAGCTTCAGGGTCCGAAAATGAGTTTTGTTAAAGGGGGGGTAATGCAGACCTTCCTTTGATGTGGCTCTAACATTAACGTCCCAATTCCTTTGCTGATCGGCAGTCCTGATCTGCAGAGAGGGCCGGGGGTGTCAGCCTGTCACAAGACTGTGTGTTGGTAATTGTGTTTGAAGGTGTGAGTTGTGAAGGTATAAATTCATGTGGCTACCCTCCAGTGGTCACACGCCTCACTCTTCTAACCACTGGTGTGTTTTAAATTTAGAAAAAGCTCATATTTCTTTTTTCCCCTTCTTGATAGGAGAGCTAATGAAACCTAAAGTGTGTAGCCATGTGTTTGAGTTTGTTGATCAAAGAAAAATCTTGGGCTGCCTGTCACCCCTTTTTGGTTGTTATTTGCATATTTAATGTTGATGATGTAATAACCTTGAACCCAACAAACTTAGTGCATTTAGCTAATGCTTCTGGCTCTAAAAGTATGCTTGGTTCTGGCTGTCGATAAATGTATTATCTGAAAATGCTAAGCTAAGTATACAAAACTACAGTGTTGGGTAAGTTACTTTAAATTAGTAACTTAGTTACATTACTAGTTACTTCTATCAAAAGTAAATCAGTTACTTCAAATTAGTCGTTACTTTCAAAGTAACTAGTTACTAGGGAAAGTAACTTTGGCTTTACTCAGAATTCTCTTCTTAATGTGTTAGCACTATCCTGCCACAACTGCACTGTGCCACCTACCAATAGAAGGGAAAAAATAATGTGCATATTTCCACGAGAGAAATCCCACGCCTGGACTGTCGTCAACTGCCGCTATGATTCTAACCTACATCACAGCGTCATGTGCGCTTTTTACATCCAACAGGAAAACTGCAGTTGTGGTGCTTTCGATTGTACTCAGAGCTCGGAAATTCTGCCTTCCGTGTAGGAAGATGTAGGTAACACCAGACTGCAGATGAGCTGCATACTGGACTGGGACAAAAAATCGGCCCGCCATTATAGGAAAAACCATAAAGCCTTTGAACGAAAACAAACGCTGTTGTGACAGTGATGTACACTGTCTTGTCGTATTAAAAAAAAGGATCCTTTGTGTTATTTGTCTCTCAGAAACAGTTCATAACTTCCCTTCAACTCATTCATGTCACCTAAAAGGTAAACCTGTTTCTCCATCCCCTGTTCAGCTCTTATGATTCATACGGAGCCCTGCAGGAGACATGGGAGAAAAAAAAACAATTAAGATGGACTTTTGCGAGATCTCGCAAAAGTTTTGCGAGATCCCGAGTTAGTTTTGCGAGATCTCGCAAAAGTCCGTCTTAATTTTTTTTCTCCCATGTCCCCTGCGGGGCTCCGTAGATTCAGTAAGGACGTCTCCTGGTTTTATCTTCATGTTTCCCTCTCACCAGAAAACCAAACCGATATTATGACCAGCAGCTTTTACGGCCCTGGCTCCAGCAAACATCAGCTGATAGTAGAAGGTAATGTTAAATAAATTCTAACAACAGCTGACCAAGCTTAAACATGCTGCTGTTGTTTAACGCGACCTCCGCTGGTTTCTTCTTTCTGGCGCAAAGTGAAAACAAAAATAAACAAACAAGAGAGACGGGACTTAGGACAGAAAAGCCGATCAGCTGATCATTGATCAGCTTCATGATTGAAGTAGCAACAGGAGAGGGAGGGGGAGAGAATGAGAGAAGAAGAGACAGCTGCAGCGTAAAGACACAGAATAACTCCAGCTTTGTGTCTTTTTTTCATTGTAGCTGAAGTACGGGCCAAATTGCATTCCTTTTCACCTCAATATGAAATATTTTCTCTGAATATGGGACGATTATGTTTTTTACAGGACGGTTGGCAACTCTTATAACTAACCTTACGAATAAAATAAAGTTCACTATCAGTAACATCATAGCACCCGCCCAGCAGTATATAAACTCCGTCATGCTAGCTAGTACGCAGTATGAGTGATTGTAACTGACTGTAAAAAGTCAGCATAACGAAAATAAACTACACACACCATCGGCCCACCGAGTCCAGCTATGGCTGCATATGTGTTTAGTAGTAATTTCTTTTTGTAGAGGGCTAGCAAAACAACAGTTTTCAAGGGCATGGCCATATTGGAATCCCGACTTCTCTGACAAGGCTAACCAGAACGCCGTTTACTCGAGTGTGACATTATTCCCAGGTCCGTGTTCCGATTTCGAGGTAAGTCAAACGCAACACACAAAGTAACGAATAACGACCCTATCTAAATCCCAGTAACGATTAACGCGTTCCTGATTTCGGCATAATAACTAGTTACCATGGTCGTTACCACAATAATAACGTAGTTGCTGTGATGCGTTACACAATAACGCGTTAGTCCCACTGCAAAACAATACCTATTTTTCAGTTCTTATAGCCTACTCCTGTTAGTAGTTACCTTTCCATGTAGTTGTCAGTTATATACAGCAACACTTGGGTGAATTTTGATAACCTATATAGGGTGGTCACCAAAATGTACAGTTACTGAAAATAATGACTAGCAACGTTAAGCAGTTCCTGAAAAAAACTGTAACTGTTGTTGTTAGCTAGCTAATAATAATATGATGCAGTTTATTTTTAAAGCACGTGTCAAAGTCAGCATTAAAAAGTAAGTGGAAATGAAAAATAAATCAGAAATCAGTTGAAATAGGTCACTCAAGATTCATGTGGGGCAACATGGTGGCATGGTGATTTGCACTGTTGCCTCGCATCAAGAACATCCTGAGTTTAACCTTCCTGCCTTCTTGGGACCTTTTTGTGCCACTGCTATGTGTTAAATGGCTGCCATTTCCACTGTGTTCAGTGGAATATAACCAAACTTGCCACAGGATAGTTTTTACCTGTCAATGTTAATATTCCAGTGTGAATTCCTTAAATCAGCCTAAAATGGCTGAGCAGCAGAAATCCCCACACCCATCACCCTGGGGACCATTTTCTGCCCATTGACTTCCATTATAAATGCTATTTTTCAACCCCAAATTATCATCATATGATTTTATTTTTTCTTCTTTTCTTGGATGTCAATGAAGACTCAGGGCCTTGAAGTTTTAATTTTTAAATTGCAAAAAAAATGCAAAAAAATAATGGCAGGTCAAAATGTATGTTGGTGCCAATCTTTGGTCCATCTAAAGGCCTACTTATAATGACAATCACATATTACTTCAACTGGTTTTTTGTGGAAATATTTAGTTTCGTTTTTTGGTTTTTGGGGCTTATAACACAGGGCGCTCATGTAATGACACTGGGATTTGAAGGGTTAAAACAACGAAAATATAATTAAAACTTTACATGAATATTTCAGGGAGAAGTAGTTTTACAAGGTTGGCTAATTTAAAGTGGAATAAAATATGGATATATGGTCTTTTTATGGCGTGGCTGAGAATGGTCCCTAGGGTGATGGGTGTGAGTTTTTTAAAGGATGGCAGGAGGGTTAAAGCCATCATTTGGCCATTGCTTCTCTGTACAGGGTTTGCATGTTCTCCCCATTCCTGCGTGGGATCTTTCTGGGTACTCCAGCTTCAGCTTCAGTTTTATTTGTCATATGGAAGTTAGCACAGGGTCAACATTGCAATGAAATGTATTTAAATGTATTCCTCCTACAGTCCAAAAACATACAGTTATTCACATTAGGTTAATTTACTTAGATTAATATGTATGAATGATATCAGGCTCTCTGTGTTAGCCATGTGACAGACTGGTGGCTGGGGCCAAAATAGTGTCCATTTAGGGTTGGAAGGCGTTTCACTTTTCAACTACTGTTAGTAAACCACCTGAAACCATTAACCCAGACTTTCTCTGTTTCCATTTTGGAAAACCTCAACATACACAACCCTCTAGACTGTTACTAGTAATAGAAGCAATGTATATATGCTATATATGCTTGCTAAGATATAATTAGACCATCACTGATTAAACAGGACCTTAGTAATCTGTAAATTGAAGCTATATGTCTTTACTGCAAAAGTAGAAAACATAAAAGCAGCCACAAACTAAATAAATAAATAAATAAATAATTAACTGGTTCATTTTTTGATTGACAGCATGCCTTTGTCCCCAGGTCATGAAATTTTAATGTATGGGATAATGTCAGCTGGTAATTACAAAAAAAGGCGGCAAGATTGGATTTGTGCACTCTCTGCAGTGCCGCCAGTGTTACTCTGAAGGCCGGGTACAGGGGAATCAATACTGTGAACATTCACAATTCTCCTCAAATGCTACCCTGGAGTTCTTCAATTAACAATGAATGGTAGATGGATTTTGTGGTTTCAAATGTTGTCAGGATTTGTGCCTTCAAAAAAGCTTTAAATTCTATTGAATCTGTCAGTTTTAAATTAGGAAGAGTGTTTGCTGGAGAAACAGCTTACAGTCAGCATTTTCCTTTTCATTTTATTTTGTCATTAGACATCTTAGATTAGAAACCAAGACAATATATTTTTGTTGCCTTGACTCATTAATGCTGTGTCTCAAGAAGTACAGCTGGGTTAAGAATAGTTGTAGGAGAAAAAAAAAAGTACAAGTACTGAATTCATTTTCTACTGCTGGCAAATCTTCAACATCTGAAATTGGTACAGGGTCTGGCAGGTTAAATGAAGCATAGGTTAATTAATTTCAGTATGTGGGGCTAAGAGGTCGGCTCACACTGGTTTTGAACATCCTCGGAGAGGAAAGAGAGTTTGTCTGTTGTCACTATGAGAGAAAGATAACCAATGAAAAATGATCATTTCCCCTGAAATATTAAATATATATATATACTTATATATATATGAAAAAACATTCTGTACTGTAAACAACACCAAACAGCAAAATAAAAGACTTGCAAGAATGTGTGTTTTTTTTTAAACACAGAAAGTGCAATGCATGCTGGGCTTCAGCTGCAGTATCTGTGCGCCAAATAGCAGTATCTCCCAGCATGAGTCGTACAGCCCTCTGGCAATATCCTTCTCACACAGAGCCAAGGTCACTTGGCTAACTACAGTATCTCATCTCACAATGCAAAAGGATTACCATTTTTTGGGCTACTGTCCATTGGGGAAGCTTCCTCACTATCGCTCTTCTTCAATAGCCGCTCCAACATCAAGTGCTGTCGACTCCGAGCTTGCGCTGCCCTTTGTCATTCAGTGCGTGTGAAGTGTTGCTTGTATTTTCGCAGTTTTCCAGGTGCACACCTAATTACACTTGTGGAAAAAAATGAACCAGAGCCTTTTTTGGCTCGTTTCCAAGGATGGGTCTTTCACCTCCTCCCACTCTTCTCTCTTCTCTTTCACCAGGAGTGAGCAGTTAGGTGTTAGGGATAAATCCTTCTTTGCTGCTTCTCCGTATAGTTTATTTGTCAGAGTGGTCAAATGAAATCACCAGCCTTCAAGCTGGTTTGATAAAAATGGTATCTAAGGAGAGAAATCCCCATAACAACCGTTTTCAAGAATTTACTTGGCGAGGGAAGTAAGCTTTGCTGTCCTGACAGTGCCATTTTACACTGTATGAGTGTAAAAAAAAAGTCAGATTAACAAGCAAAAGTTTCAAAGTTATCCTCACAGCAGCAAACTACTCATGATTTGTGGATATAGTAACAAATGAATTAAAGCCTGTGTCATGTAATTAATTGCTTTTTTTGGCATGTTAGTGTTTTGTGGCTCTGCAGTCATGGGCAATTAGGATTAGACGATTTGAGATATGGAGAATTGAGTGTTGCGCCCGTCTTCCAAGCAACAGCTCCACAAGAGAGTGAGGACCCCAGGAGTATTTTACAAAGCGGATTATCAATTCACTGCTGCCAGGAGAAAAACTCTCTCTCCACTGGGAGATGCTGTTATTTCAAATCTTTGTCCAATTATATTATGCTCGCAGGGGCTGTGTGCATGTGTGTGTTTGTGCTCGCATGCATGGTGTACGTGCAGGTTAAGCAGGCTTGAGAGGAGGACACTGTGTAGTAGGGATATAATCAAAAGTTGTGCTTGCAATCAGTTGGAATAGCTGGAGAGCTGCATAGCTTCCAAGGAGAGATGTGAGTCAGGGTCTCCAAGGAGGAGGTGTTAGAATGTTTTGTTGATGGAAAATCATAATCAAGCGCGTTTGGAGCGCTGGGGGTGAAGACAGAAATGTAGCCCACGGACTCTGTCTTGGTGTCGTCTTGTGAAGTATTGATTCTGCAACAGCTTCGCTTTTGATTTTGAGTAGTTTTTGTTCCTGAAGTCCTTGCCTGTCAATTTGTAAAAGAGCCTCAGAGTTGGTTCACAGCGTGGGTGTTAGATGGGTTATTGGCAGTGTGTGACTCTTGCCATGCCTTGGCCTCTCCGAGTCGCTCAACTCTCTTTGTTGTTATTCGAGTAAAGAGCAAAGTTCATTGAAACTTTGCAGAGGCCTATTTGAAAGCAAAAGAAAAACAGATTGAGAAAGCCTTCCAAGCAGTTTGCACAGGTTGTGTGGCTAAAATGTGAGTTTTGTCCTTTAGAATGGAGCGAAAGTAAAGGATCACATATTAATTTGAGATAATAAAGAGCTGACCGTGGGACTAAGAATTCAGTCTTTTACATGGGGACAATTTTGATTGCTAGGCTACCTGATGATTTTTTTTTTTTTCGTGTCCCGTTTGGATCTTTAGCCATCAGAATTGTTGTCTTAAGGCCAAGAAAGATGCCAAGCGGATTTATTTTACCAAGTGGATCATCATGGCCTTGCCATATTGGTCCATTTGATTGACCTTTATTATAATTATGAATTTATTTTATTTTCAGTTGCTACAAACGGGACAGACATGACTAGGGAGTAGGACAGGGAGAAAGAATGAAAGAAAGAGAGGGAGAGAAAGAAAACCAAAGGGGAGAAGAGACGGTGAGAAGGGGGGGAAGAAAAAAACAAACAAACAAACAAAAAAACAAACAAAACACCTGGGTCACCTGTATGGAGAAAAAAAACAGAAGAGAAAGCAAACAACAAAGAGCAACATAATAAAAAAAACAGCACCATCACAATAAACTAGCTAGCAGTAGATATCAGTAGATACTAAATAATAAACGATATTGTGCAGCACGCAAGATAGACAGCGCACAATGTGCTTTGAGGCAGCAGCCAAGAAAGCTGTAGTCCGCGTCTGTGAATACCCGTGTGTACACCTGTGTGGATCAGCATGCTTGCATTCCAAAGGTTTCTCCATGTAACGATCTGCTAGGGAGTGTGGGGAGCCACAGCCCCGTCCTCCAGGGCATGAAGCAGGTATGGAGGAGATCAAAACTCCAGACATCCAGAGGCCCCCAGAACACAAGAGACCAAGGAAGACCAACAGAGGGGCAGCCGCGCCACTGTCCCGGTAAGAGCTGAGGAGAGTCCCAGATGAGGGCTCACTCAGCAGCCGCGGAGCAGAAGCCAGGGGGAGTTGCAGTGACGCGCCCGTGAGCTCCGCCGGCAGCCAGCTGTGCCTGAGTGACCGAGCCCCAGGCCGAGAGGCCGGGGGCACCCCACCTCCGAAGTGGCCCGAGCGAGCCCCAGGCTCCAGGCCCCGATAAGCGGCCGCCAAGGAGTGAGCCGGTGTGCACCCGGACGCCCATCCCCAGACACAAAGAACCACCAACGCACCGACACCTGAGGGAGTCCGCCACTGGCAGGGGAAGTGGTGGTGGGTGGAGATAGGCCTCCAAACCTTGGAGGGCCTGAGATGTCCCCAGAGAGGTGGCGTCTGATACCCAACCTGACATATAGACACAGACATACAGGCACACACACAGACACAAACATCCATTCCCACCCTCATGCTCTCATATGCACTTACTCCACACTCAACCAACGTGGAGACAGATATAAAGCACCGCAGCAATTTCCTAATGTTGTAAACCTGCTCAACATTTGGCAATAAAACCCTTTCTGATTCTGATTCTGATTCTAAAGAGACACTGTACACACGATCACACTCCCCAAGCGTACTCTATGAACCGGGTCTAGGTACCCTTGCCCCTGGAGGGGGGAACTGCACCCAGACCCAGGTGGTGTTACCCTTTTCCCTGCGGTGGGGAGAAGCAGACCGCCCCGACTCCGTAGCAGCCGGGAGGCCCCACACTCCAGACCGCAGTCGGACGGCCACCTTGGAAGGCTACCTGATGATTAACAGGAAAGAAAAAAGAAGATAAGAACAGGAAACCAGTATATATGATAAATATGAAATACAGTGTAGGAATGTGCCCCAAAAGACATTTAATACATGAAGAGTGGCATCTCATAAGAATTTAATCATCATTTTGTATTGAATAACAGGTTTGCAAAGTGGCCAAACAAGCACGGACTCCATACTGTAGATCATAATTAATGATACATTAAGATTCACCTTTAGCTATTATGATGTAGCAAATTAGCAGACACAGACGCAAGCATAATCCTGCGAACTTGTAACTGGTGATGGGAAAAAAAATCCTGGTACAAAGAATAAAAGGAATACAAACATTAAATTAACTAAAAAGAAAGATATAATAAATAATAACACTAATAAAAATGTGCTGCCTCTGGGTTAATAATATGCAATTAAAAATAAAAATCAAATCGTACACTTTGTGAATGCTAGGCTCTTTCTAGACACACTTGCTCCTGAAACAAAAACACACATACACACAACAAAATACACACACATACATACACACTGTTACGTTTCCAAGACCACAAAAAGCCCAGCTTCCCCACAACATTAACTAAAAGTTATTAAAAAAAAGCCCAGAGGCAGTCTGACCTCTAATTAATAAAGAGTCTTCTATTAGCTAAACCTATACACCAAGCAGAGGAGCAACCCCGTCCCACCCCACAGCTAAAACTTTAAAATGAAAAACAATAAAATAGCAGCATAAATTCTAAAAGGAAAATAAAACCAGACAGGTATTTTTCCTGTGCAACCTCCACACAAGGAAAATAACCTACACACATAACAGCATCAGGAAAAAGCACTGAAGATAAAAGACAAATATCAAAAGACTCACGTCTGCAGCAAAGACTGTGTATAAAAGTTGAATGTAGCTCCTTTGACATTAGTCTCAAGCTTAGTGTTTTGGGCTGATGCTATAGTAGATTTTTGGAGCCAGAAGTGAACATATATGGATAGAGTTCAGAAACTGTGTACAACTCAAAGATACACAACATGCTAATGACTGCTAAGTAATAGATTTTACCTTCCAAAACTGCACAATACGTGTTTTGGAAAGTAGTTTATGTAGTATTTTATGTACTTAATTAACTTAAAATAACATAGCAGAGAGATTTAGGTGAAGTTATCAGGAAATGAATAGTTACAGCATCCTTGGTCAGTTAATCTGTCATGTCAAAAGGCTTTGCTTTCAGGCTTTTGTTCAGCAAGTAAAACCTTTAACTGCTAACACGCTAACATTTAGCATTTAGCATGAACAAACAAAGAAGCCAGGGCCCTTTCGGTACTTCACACACTCCAATAAATGGTAAATGGCCTGTATTTGTATAGCACCTTACTTAGTCCCTAAGGACCCCAAAGCGCTTTACACTACATTCAGTCATCCACCCATTCACACACTGGTGATGGTAAGCTACATTGTAGCCACAGCTGCCCTGGGGCACACTGACAATAACCTGAGAATTGTGCTGAATCATGACCCAGTTGACTTTCTTGCTCGTCTTACCTTCATGAACATTTTTCTTTGTCCGTGCACTTTTTGTGTTTCAACTGTTTGTTTCTCCGGCTAGCTTCTCTTGTCATCTTCTCTTCCCTTTTTAAACTGGAATACCTGCCACCTTCTGCAGCACCTTTTGTTTGGTCACGTACATTTTAAGCATGAAAATGATTTATTTCATCAGTTATTTATAAAAAAAAGAATAGATTAATTTTTAATTTTTAAGTTATTTTAACTTTTAATGTTTTTTTATTTTATTTTATTTTTACAATATTTAATTCATTTAACAACCTGCCTTCAGGCTCTTTTATGCGTTTTTCTAAATGGCTCTTCTTACGAACTTTACCAGCTTTATCAAACTGTGATACTTAAACTATTGGAGAAATAAACATTTCTAGGAGTCCATAGTTATTGTAATTCATATTTCATCTCCACTCTAGTCTTCTATCATTCTGTTTTTCTTCAAAAATAAGAACTTTGACCTGTTGGTGGCACTAAAGGGATCACTAAAGACAGCATTCATCCTCAAAGACCCACTGATGTTCACTTTCCGTTTTATCACTGACTTGGTGGGAGCTGGCAGCAGGCATCAGTGGAATGTGAGAGCGATAAACAAGTTTATGGAAACCATATGAAGCACTACCACTACTCCTGTTTCAAAAACAGGGCTTTGGAAAATTTGATTTACAGTTGCAGAAAAAAAACATTTTATGAACAAGAATGTTTTTGAGATTGGTCAACAAAAATGAAATGAAATAAAATAAAACAAAAGCCAAAAACAACCCAGTCAAAAATGAAATTTCAATCAATTTCAAGTAGGGCTGCCACGATAAGTCGACTAGTCACGATTACGTCGACTATCAAAATCGTTGACAACTAATTTAATAGTCGACGCGTCGTTTGAAGCTTTCTAAGATCCCAAAAGACACAGGAATAAGTAGTAGGATTTAAGAGTGTAATAACAGACTGAAACAGAAGATGGCAGCACTGCATGTACAAGGATGCCAGGTGCCGTTAAACCCCGAAGAAGAATCAGTGTCCCAGAATTCATAGCGCGGCCCTGCTTGTCACTACCGGAAACCCGATCGGTACCCCGCATGCGCAAATCTTACGCCACTTCCTCTCTTTGCCAACATTGCGACATTCAATATATTTGAATGACACGGTTAGCGCCCAGTTAGCTCCTAGCATTTCTCAGAAGCTCTGCCTCCTTTTCGACTATCAGGACATTTAAACAATGGATAATCCGTATCCGCAACAAATTTTTGCTTTTCTCCTCAACAGAGAGTGTTCCCCGATTGAACAACAGCGCCGTAAAATAAGAAGAATGGTGCCTAATGACAGAGTTAATAATACAGACTTCATAATATGTCACGTGAAGATTCAGCAGCCAGATGAAGTGTTTACTGGCAATTGACAGTGATAGCGGACATTATCATCACTATTCCAACAATCCTCTCCACACAGACAAGCATAAACACACTCGATTATCACTAAATCAAATTTAACACGTTTGTAATGACGCTAATTCAGTTTACAATAGGGTTCATTCGCTCAGTCAGCAGGTGGCGGTATCCTCGTACACTGGGGAGTACACTGCCATTAAACGAACAGAAGAAGAAGAAAACCCTTGCACATGCGCGGTACGGATCGGGTAGACCCGATTTGTATGGTCCGACTTTGCACATGCGCAGTAAGGATCGGGAGTCCCGATCTGTCACTATCTTTTTATTTTTTTGTTTTTGTCTACATTATATTAAATGTTTCATTATCTGAAACATTTTAAGAGATACTTGTTATTCTTAACATCTTAACAGATACTCTGACCTGTAACTATCGTAAAATGCTTCGACCGGAAGTAGACACCTTTCGCGCATGCGGGGTACCAATCGGGTTTCCGGTATGGATCGGGTAGTGACACTGCTCAGTTTCCAACAATGGCGGCAGCTAGTTAGTTTTAATATTAACTCTTATTATTCTTTCTGGGTCACAAAATAAACGTTTAACGTATTTTCAGGCGAGAATGTAACTGTGTAAACCTTAAATATCTGCTCAGTTTATCAAGACACCGCATATTTGTAAAAGCGCTCCGATGTTTTCGGAGACGTCTGTTACCCACTAGCTCGATAGCTAGCCGGGGTTCAAGGCTCATTAGAGCCGGTGAGAACACCGGACTCCCGGCCAATCGTTTTCAAACCCACCGCCGTCTTTTGCTACTCAGGTTAAACATGATAAATAAGTCACTTAGATAACTTACAAATGTTATCGTTTGGCTTTTTTCAGTATTTTATTTGTTCCTGAGTAAATCGGTTTGGCTGAGATTAAAGTTATAGTTTTTACACAGCTGAATAAACGTCAAACAGACAACTGATTATCAGAAGTGTGAGATGCTCGAGAATATACTCCGGTGTCCTGTTATATTTTAGATAGCAACGAGCAGACGGCTGCATTTATTAAACTCCACCGAAACAATCTGCAAATTTCATTAAAATGTAATAAACTATCATCTTGTCTTTATTTTTAGTTAGCACATACCTTAAACACTTAAAGCTGTAAGCTAATGATAGTTATATAAGAGCAGATGCTGGTGCAATAAGTTGTACACTGTACGTCCAATGGATGCAGGATCTGATTAGTCGACTAATCGCAAAAATAATCGGTGACTGGTCGACTATCAAAATAATCATTTGTGGCAGCCCTAATTTCAAGTCAGCTTTCTGACTCTGCTGCATTGATTTTAATGTTGTTGTTTTTTTAATTTCTGTCACGGCCTGGAGGTTCAGCTGGTTGCTGATCAGCTGTTTCTCTCTATCTCCCTAGTTCGCTCTCTCTCTCGCCAGGGCAGAACTCATTATGGGTTCACGCCCTTGGCCCACACCCTCGGAGGAGGAAACACCTGTGCCTCATCAGTGTGGATGGCATTTAAGCCAGGAAGCAACGGCTGTTCTTCGCTGGATCGTTGTGAGAATTGCGTCAGTGAAAGTCAAGTGTCTAGCAAGTGTTTTTCCATGTAGTTGTGTGTTTGGAATCTAACGAGCGTTTCTTTGTATGCAGACCCTCTGGACTGTTTTCCCTGGTGTTCCCTGAGTGACGAGTGTTCGAGTGGATTTGTGTTTGGATTGTTTGGAGAGAGACGAGAGTGTTCAGCTGGATTTCCCCCAGAGCCCTGCCCCTCTCACCCTTTGTAGATAGCACTGCCCCGCACCTTTTGTATTCATTGGACATTGTTCATTAATAAATTCTCTTGTGTGGCTCAATCCCCGGAGTCCAGCGCGTGAGTCCACCTTGTACACCGTGACAATTTCCCGTCTATTGTGAGTCTGACAGTTTCAACTGAATGTAATACTGAATCGGTTTTATTTCTACAAGTACACACATTTTACACATTAAGAATACTTCTGGTGGTTGTTTGTTTTTTATTAGATTCCAAGATGTGACACAAAATGCTCCAAAGGCCCTGAAACAAATCGCAGTTTGGGAGAGCAAAAATCCCTTCTTTATGGTTGGTTCCAAATCAGAGAACATGCACTCATGACCTCAGTTAATATGAAAGCCTGAAATTTTGAAATATAAAATATATTTATGAAATATAAAGGAAATTTTTGGCACACACACACACACACACACACACAGTAAAAATCAGAAGGTCAGCAAAAATATCATGATGAAGAGCTACAACTTCAAGACCATCTTGCCAATATTTATGGAAACTTGTTCAAGGGGAAAGTGACAAAGAATGGAAACAACAAATGGACTGTTTTCTCAGAAAAGAATAAAATCCCTCAAGAGAGCATTTGAAGCCAGTAAGATTTCCAGCTAGTAAGTGTGATGCACACCAAGTATCAGTTTGCAAAAAAATAAACAACATCCCTAATTCAGGGTTCATACACCTTTTTCAGGGTGAAATTCAAGTACTTTTTAAGCACTTTCAAGGTCCATTTTCAAGCTTTTTTCCAGCAAAAAAAAAAAAAAAGTGCATGTCATGTTTCAATTCGCATCACCTCTGTAAGACCATGTGAAAATTAAAACAAATCATCCTAGGTGAACTTAAATACCTTTGTTCCCCTTTTGTTAAGACAGAAAAACACACCACACAAAAATACTGCAAAAGGACGGTCGCCTTATATACATAGTGTATAAACTCAAAATGCACATTTCACTTAAAAATTAAGATGTGAACAAATCAACTTGTTAGATATTCTTCTCCTGTTGAAACCCCCACCCCCCCCCCCCCCCTCCAAAAGAAATAAATAAGTCTTCTCATCAGATATTGATGCTTCTTTCCTGTGTGACAGAAAATAGGAGACAGATGTTTGTTTGTTTTTTACGTTAATTCCCAATAAAACTGTTTTATTGCTAACTTACATTGCTGTCTGTATTATTGCTGAAGTCCTAAATGATCACCTTTAAAGTGTTTGTGCTAATAACATCATGTACAGTCAGACAGGCATGGAGAACAGCACTGACTGGGAGGCTTTGAACAGATCACATAGTTCAATTCAACATATAAGACTTTAAGAATGCACAGGCATCTACTTAAAATCTATTGAATTTATCATCTGTCATATTATCACGTACAATTCCAATGTTTGTTCATCTCACCTGAACCTGTGCTTTACTTGTGTTGTTGTTGTTGGTGGTGATGTGTACAGTTGGCAGCGGGAGAGCTGCAGCCTGTTGAATGTACTGTTACAGCAACCGTGTGATTATTGTAAGAATAAATGATGCTGCGAAGCATGAAAATGCCATCAGGTCTGTCGTGGTGGTTTAGTTATCAAGTTTTTTTCTTAAAGTGCACGCAAACCAGTAAACAAATTCAAACAAGTACTGCTGAGAAACTATAATCCAAAAAATTACAATTCAAATTCTCAACAACAAAAACAACTGGTGAAAATATAATTAATATGTAAACAACTTAACAACCCCCGAAGCGTCTAAGTCACGTCACATGACAGCGCAACACCTAAACACAAGAGGGGGGAGGGGGAGCAAAGTGTGCCTGCTCTGCGCTGACACAGGAGCGGCGAGTCCGGCGACCTGGCTGTTTCATCTTTGCCGAAACACGGCACTGCAAACAAGAGCAAAACTTAAAGTAAAGAATCGATCTCACCAGGCTAGTATATGATACCAATGCCTACTTGGTATCGATACAGTCGATATTTGGATTGATCCGCCCACCACTACCGTTCATCGACAGTTCGCCTTATAATACTGTGCGCCTTATGGTCCGAAAAACACGGCAGCTGTTTCCTGGAAGTTTGCCCAGCTGGAACCAATGAAACCAAACCGAACTAACTGCACCCAAACCCTTAAACCAAACTAAATATGGCATTTAAATTTTTTTTATTACACAATCAGGCCCACTTGTTGCGCCCCCCCCCCCCCCCCCCCCAAAAAAAAAAGAAAAAAAAAGAGGATCATACATCATGATGTGATTTAGATTCCCATAACATAAGTAATCCCTGGACTCTAACACCTACACACACACTCCTACACACACACACACACACACACACACACACACACAAACTCTAATTCGTGGGGATGGACATTTTGTCCCCACACACAAACAAACACATCCTATACCCTCAACTATACCAGATGATCAAAATAGCTTCATGGGGATTCTGGGACCAAATGTCCCATCCCTTCCACCCATGTCTTTTCTTGCCTTTTGTGCCTGTTTTCCTTTCACACTCTCAGCTTCTTAGCAGCAGGAGTGCAGCAGCGCTGTTGCCGAGGTACTAACAGACATTTTGCCAGATTGCTAAGAACTTCAAAGTGTGTTTGACATGTACACTTGGGAGGCACACACTGGGAGCGAGAGTGGCTCATGCTGAGACCTTAGAAGAGGCCTTAAAAGCACCACGTGTATATATATATATATATATATATATATATATATATATATATATATATATATATATTTATATATATATGTATATATACTATTAACATTCAAAGAGACTTGCACTTAGCTGACTCTCACATAGCGCCTTTGAATTAAGTGTGTGTCATATTTGTTTATAGCAGCAACAGTAATGTACTGCAGGTTATACTGCTGTGTGTGACTGATAAGGAGTGAAGAGACCCACGTTTTATGGCCTAGATAGCAATTAAATGACTCTTTCCAGCTTTTTGTTTGTCATTTGACTTTATTGTCCTGGCTACCACATTTGTGTATGTCCTTGTTTAATATGATGAAACTTCCTATTTGGGTAAACAACTGTTAATTCTTCTCCACGGTGAATGTTTTAAAGGGGAATAGCTTTTCCGTATTTAATTCAGCACTTCTTCCACAGAACAGGACAAGTCTGCATACAAAAAGCTTTCAATCCTCTCAGTGCACTTGAAATCTTTTCATTTCATTATGATACGCCAGGGTTTTCCTGCCTTGTCTTTTTATCTTTGCAGCCTCTGTGCTCACCAGTGACAACACTCAATTTACGACAATCCTCAAGTGGACTTTAAAATCTGAAAAGTGCAGAGAAATTGATTTAAAGCAAGAGAAAGCATGAATGAGTAATGAATTCAGTAAACACTAGGGTAGAATTGAATTGAAATAATGTTCCTGTCATTAAAATTTTGTTCATACTGCACGTGCACTAAAAAAAGGGGGTGCAGAAGAAAGAGAAACAATCCTCTACTATCCAGAATTTTTCACAACATAAATGAGCTTTCATTGTGTGAATGTTCAGGAAAAGATTGTTTTATACCATGAAACCTCGGCAATCAGGGATGGGCTGTAAAGATACGAAGAAGACAAAGACAGAAAATATCGACTGAAACAATGAACATGGTATTTGTTTTAGACACATTTGCTTGGGGAGGTACACTCGGCATTTCTGGCTTCATCAATCTGTTAAAGTGATGACTTCTGTCATTCAGATGTCAGTCACTGTTGTGTTATTGTTCGTCACAGCTTCATTCAGACCTTGTCATAAATGATGTGAAGTGTAAAATGTTTTGTTTTCTTTGTTTCTTCATTGTGTTGCAGCTCCACCGCCCTTTGCACATGGACTCAAAGAGAAAGCTTTCGAAAATACTTCATAGAAGGATGTGTTTTTATTAAACTGCAAAGCTGGAAACAAAAGCAGAAAAGAAATAAAGACATGCATAGCCATAACCCTGTGAGTCAGAGGATGCTGCTCAAGGTGTTTTTTTGTCTAAATCTGAGTTAGAAATGATTATTCATGCTTTTATTTCTTCTCGCTTAGATTACTGTAACAGTCTTTTTCTTTGTTTGAGCAAAAAGGGTCTTGACCTCCAGTCAGTCTAGAATGCTACAGCAAGGCTTTTAATAAAGACACAAAAAAGAGAGCACATTACACCAGTTTTACGCTCATTACACTGGCTTCCAGTACATTTTAGAATTCATTTTAAAATCTTAGCTTTGAATCATGACGCTCCTGTCTATATTTCTGATCTCTTAGAACCTCACACTCACTCTTGCAGCCTGAGATCATCTAATCAAAGGCTGTTGGTTCGAGTAATGCGTAAAGTAAGGGATAACTATTGCAAAAAAGGTAATTAGATTACTGTTACTTTCCCGTAAGCATGCTGCGTTACTGCGTTACTAAAACTGTGATTTTTTTGCCAGAGTGTCTCATGACAATGACGTAAGCGAGTGCGACGTTCGTGACAACAGCTGTGTGCAGATCAACAATGGATAATATAACGAGTGCAGGAGAGAGTATGAGCGTGCAGCGTTTAAAGCGTGGAAGTACTGACCTTACTTTGAGTTTGATTCCGTAAAAAGTGACGAAAACAACGAGTACGCTGCCACGGAATGGGCAATTCACAGAGAAACTCCCAGATCCTTCCACTGACCGCTGCAGCACACCTGCACCAGGGCAAACCTCCGCCTGCCCCACACCTGCTATACAGGTGAAAATAGAGCAACAGGACCGCTGAGTCTTTGATTTTATTTATTTTCTGCTGTGTTTTACTTACATCTATTTGAAAGAGTGAGTGTAAACACAAAAAACTATTTTATTTTATGTGCTGGAATGTGCAGAAAATAGGTTTAAATGTTAAACTAATTTCTTCCAGTCAGAGAATGTTGCATATAATTTAATATTTGCTTCATGCGTAAAGTTAAAAGATTAAAACTAATAAAACAAGTTTTAAAAAGAGACTTTTCCATTTGATTACATTTTATATGATGGATTATGCAGAAAAAGTAGAATTGGGCTGAAAGATCTATCGCTTTATCACCTATTTAGGGAATAAATCATGTTTTAAAAATTAACTAAGTAACTAATTACTTTTGAAAATAAGTAATCAGTAATGTAACGGGATTACTTTTTTCGGGAAGTAATCAGTCATTAGTTACTGATTACGTTTTTCAAGTAACTTGACCAACACTGGTTGGTAGTTCCCTGAACAAGTTTTAAAGCCACAGGTGATAGATCTTTTAGAGCGGTGGGCCCAAGGTTGTGGAATTCTCTCCCTCCATCTCTACGTTGCCTGGATTGTATTTATTCTTTTAAACATCATCTTAAGACTCATTTATTTAGACTAGTTTTTAATCAGATTTGTGCTGTATGTTTGATTGTACTGTTTTATGTTTATCTGTTTTATATCATTGTGAAGCACTTTGTGGTTTTTATCCTGTGAAGAGTGCAATCTATAAAGTAAAGTAAGTTTAGACTTCAAACAATATTGAAAGTGATTTGTTAATCACATCAGGGTAGACCTGGGAAGATTGCCTTCGCACCTTTATAATGGACATGTTATATATCTAATTTATTTCTGGATGTCAAACAAAACTTTACTATTATCGTTCGTGATGAACAATAATCCATATTTGAGTTTCTGGCTACTTGGGGCACTGAAAGAAGATATAAGCACAAGAATGTCATATTTAAAATTCTTAAATCACCTTCGTAAATAGTTATCATGAATAGAATAAGTTATTGTTGGTTGGAGTGACAGGCTGGTAGAGAAAAGTTTTTACAATTTTACGCCACCCAAATTGTCGGGAATATTAATCATCATTCAAAGTCAGCTTCTGAGAAAGTCCAGCTTTAGCTTCAATTTTAAATACTCGGTTGTGTCCTTTAGCTGGTCTCTATGATTGCCACTTTACCATTTGACACTGGTCGGGAATGTGCAGTGTGTTCATCAAGGTTGTCTTTTCATTAGGTGGAAACAGCAACCATCTGCATCTTGAAATGAGGTTGGTGAAAACTATGAGCGAACAAAAACACCAAAGCTGCATGCTGTAAAAAATACTGAAAAATCCTTAATGCAGCTTTATTACTACCATAATTATCATACACATATACTGCTACACATTCTAAAATGTTAGCCTTAGTTCAAATGAGAGATTGGCATTTACTTAGAATGTTTTGCTTTTCTAGTGGGGTTAATTGTTATATATAGTACTGTGCAAAGGTTTTAGGCAGGTGTGAAAATGCTGTAAACAAAGAATGCTTTCAGAAATATAAATGACTGTTTGTTGGCCCCAAATGTATTCTGCAGCAGGACAATGACCCCAAACATACAGCCAAAGTCATTAAGAGCTATCTTCAGCATAAAGAAGAACAAGAAGTGCTGGAAGTGATGGTTTGGCCCCCACAGAGCCCTGATCTCAACATCATCAAGTGTGTCTGGGATTAAATGAAGAGACAGAAGGATGTGAAGAAGCCTACATCCACAGAAGATCTGTGGTTAGTTCTCCAAGATGTTTGGAACAACCCAGCCGAGCTATTTCAAAAACTGTGTGCAAGTGTACCTAGAAGAATTGATGCTGTTTCGAAGGCATAGGGTGGTCACACCAAATACTGATCTGATTTGATAGATTTCTCTTTTGTTCATTCTCTGCATTTTGTTGATTGACAAAAATAAATGATTAAAACTTCAATTTTTGAAAGCATTCTTTCTTTATAGCATTTTTTCTATATACTTTAGTTCAGTATATATGTGTGTGTGTGTGTGTGTGTGTGTTTGTGTGTGTAGATAATGACATTTCAGATGTTTTAAAAATAATGAACATACGATGGCCGTGAGAGCTCAAATACACTGCAGCTTGACCCTGAAAAAGATGAACCATGAAATAATTACCAGAAAATTCTAATTTGTTGAAAATGAAGTGTTTATTGTCCCTTCTGCCAGTTTAGATTTTTTTGCATACTTAAGTTTCAATTTGTATGATCTTTTCTACATCCAACATTTTTATGCCCTTTATTTATTTATATAGGTTCTTTGGGGGGAAATAATTACAAGGATGTTGCAGAAGTCTCAAAAACCCATGAACCAACATGATACACTTGCTGTTACAGGATCAAGCAAACACCAGCAAACAAAAATTGCTTCAGAAGCACACTTTAATAGAAGTTGAATAAAACACAGCAGAAATAGAAAAAACAAACTAACAGAAACAACACAAAAGCTCACAAAGAAGCGCAAAACACTACAGAAGTGTTTTTGGGGACACACTAATGGCTAAACAGCTGTGACGTGAAAGTGGTTAGCCAGTGTCTTTTGACTACTTTCACATCTATGTTCTGGATTTGCTCTGAATTGGGCCTTCAGTGTTGGGGAGTAACGGAATACATGTACCGACGTTACGTATTTAAAATACAAAATATGAGTAACTGTATTCCGTTACAGTTACCGTTTAAAAAGGTGGTATTCAGAATACAGTTACTTTGTTGAAATAAATGGATTACACTGCGGTACTTTCCTGTTTCATATTGTCGCGGGTCAGGACTGTTTGGGTTTTGTTTGACAGCTACGTTCTGTTGTTCCAGGCGGCAGCGTTACGGTTGCCATGGTTACAGGGCGACGCTCTCTCTCTCTCTGCGACTGTGTGTTTCCTGGGTGAGAGAGCGCCTTTTCGTTGTTGTTGTTGTTGTTGTTGTGCTAAGCTAACAGGCAGAATGCTACAAGCATAGCTCTAAAGAATGTAGCATCATGGGCAGTGTAGTCCGTGTTGCAGGGAGAATGGACTGCCATACACGTTATGTGTCTGTTGTCATCGAGGAAAAACGGGAGCTGGAAGCATGTAAATATAATAATAACCACTTCAGCCAAGAAGAGTGCCTGACGAGCCCAGTTGTAAGTAAGCTATTAAGACTCGACTGTACACTTTGTTCGTGTTTTCCTCCGAAAACAATAAGTTCCGTTGGAGCAGCCTTTCAACGCCTCTCTCTGTCTCTCGCAAGAAAAGTTGACCCACACAACAAAGTAAAGCTATTATTCGGCTACAAGCCGACAGGGACCCCGCCGTATTAGTCAGAGGTCCCTTTACTACAGTTCGGAGTCGCGGACCTTCAGTAATAGTAATAAATCACACAGCAATAGTACATTCACGTTGTTGTAAAAAGCATGATAATATATTAAGTAATCCAAAGTATTCAGAATACGTTACTGTCATTGAGTAACGTAACGGAATACGTTACAGAATACATTTTGGGGCATGTATTCTGTATTCTGTAATGGAATACATTTTAAAAGTAACCTTCCCAACACTGTGAGCCTTCACTAACCTGAGGTCTAGACTGTCAGTTGCTTTTAGCTGATCTTAACTTGAGGACGCAGTCACTTGTTCCAGTTCCTCTGTGTCATATATTCCAGTATCTGAAATGGGAGTTTTATAGTGGTACTGACATGCTCTCATCCGACCTGGGTATAGGGGTGGAAGACCAATCTAATGTGTCTCTATAAAATAGACTAATGTTCTGTTTTACATGTGTTACGTATTAAATAACTAATGAAAAAAACTGTGATGACGATGATGATGTTAATTTGTTTTGCAAGCATGTTCCTGAGAACAGGGGGAATCTCTTCATTCCTTGTCTGTGGCTGCTTTTTTCTCATCTCTCTTTGGAGGACAAACAAAAAAAAAGGATGATGTTGTGTTGCTGCAGATAGCAGCAGACAACATCCATCTTTTTATTTGGCAGCACCTGACATGGCTGATCTTAACTGACATTGTTTTACTTTTACAGGATTTCAGTCTTTGTGAAAACTGTTGTGAAAACAGTTTCTGTGTTCTTTATGATTCCCCTTGCAAATTACTCATTGCAAACATTGAATCAGAAGAAAAGCTTTCTTGCAGCTAAACAGGTCATGTGAGGAAAATCTTCCACGTCAAAAGTGCAGGGGTTAGTAAGGAGAGCCTGCCTGCTCTTTGCTTACCTTTCTGCAGGATGAGATTTCCATGGCAGCTAATGATGTGCACACCCTGTGTGTCTCATGCTATCCTAATAGCATTACCAAGGGGATTGGACTGCAGGACAAAATGTGTTTGGACAGGTATGTCAACATGATCACCTCTCAGCTAATAAGATTTGAGAAATCAGTGGGAGGAAATGCACAGGGCCATTTAGTATGTGGGGATTTCACAAGGAAATCTTCTATATTGCACATATATTTTCATTATGCGTCTATGGGGATTAATGAAATGATTTAAAGCAGAAAGCTGGCAGTTTATTCACATTTTGTTCTGCCATTCCACAAAAACAAGATCATAAAAGAAGTATTGCCAGTATCCACAGCCTGCTTTTATCCTCTGTGCTGAAGAGGTCCATTGTTGTTACAAAACTATTAATAAAACATCAGTGAGTCATAGCGGTGAATAGACTGCCATGTGTTAGGATGCCTGGGTCGTTGACCCAGGGTTTTTGAGTTTATTATATTATGTATACTTTCTAGTCTTTGGTTTCTTTGAGTTCTGTCTTATGGTTTATGTCTCTGTCTTCTTTAGTTGCTCTGTCTCCCCTATCACCTGTATCCCCTTGTCTAGTTCGCGTCTCTGTGTATCCTTAGTTCCTATATCCCCGTGTTCAGTCAGTGTTTGTGTCTGCCCTGGTCCCACGTCTCTGTTCCCTCTGTAGTGCCTGCATGTGAGTCTGTGTTATGTGTTTCCTGTTTTACTTTGAAGGTCTCTGTCTTATCTCAGTGTGTTCAGGTTATGCTTCTTTGGTCTCGTCAGTTCTGATTTGTCCCAGCTGTGTTTTCCTCCTGTTATTCATTCCCTGATTGCTCCTTCTGTGTATTTAAGCCCTGTGTTTCTCTGTGTCCATGTCGTGATCTACCGTTTACCTTGCTGTGTGTTCTGTCATTCCTCCAGTTTAAGTTTATTTTGAGTATCACATTAAAGCCATTTTGAGTTCCCGACTGTCTCTGGAGTCTGCACCTTGGGTCCTATTCCTGTCTGCACACAGCCACTCATAACACCATGTTCCTTCACTACCACAACACTGTAACCTACCTCTATTTTACATATACCACAGCGTCCTGACAGAAATGACAGGTAATATCACTGAATTGATTGATCAGCCTTTTTGGTGCTGCCAAAACTATCTTAGGCTACACTCACACTGCAGGTCTTAATGCTCAATGCCGAGTTTTTTTGATCAAATCCGATTTTTTTTTTCTTTTTTCGTCTGGTTGTTCACACTACAAATAAAATGTGACAGCAAACGTGCTCTAGTGTGAATGGTTCAAGGCCCTCAAAGTGGCCCACATTCGCAAAAGATGAAGTCACACATGACGCGCACTGTTTGCAGAAGTATAAATGGCGGCTACCGAGCTAGTAGGTGTTGTTGCAGCAGTCTATCAATTTCTGCACAGTCGATTCAGTCACAATTCAGTAACCAACAGAATTTTGACAAATTAGTTAGAGAAAGAAGGACACTGTGAAAAGGAGAGCCCGTGCTTTAACAATGGCCTTGTTTGGAGTAGTGGCTGCTACCTCCGTGCAGAGGTATATATGGACACTGAGTCGGAACCAAGAGTGGTGGGATTGGGATGTGAGAGGCTTCACTGACTGTCCATTGACTCGCTCCGTCTCTGGTGCTGATAATTGGCGACCGTTCAAACAGCAGTCACTTTCTAAAACATCGGATATGTATCGGATTCAGTACCACATACGAAAGTGACCCAGATCAGATTTGAAAATATCTGATTTGTGCCGTTCACACTGTCATACCATGATCGGATATGGGTCGCATAGGGTCAAAAAAGTCAGATTTGATGCGCTTTCGCCTGCAGTGCCTTAGACTTGGAATACACCGATTTTCCACTGGTGCATCCATCCGTGCAATTCATATTCACTGCTTTATTCTTTACTTCTATGTTTTATTATTCTAACAATTCAGTGCTTCATTGTGTCTGATGCTTTTATCCATCATCAGATACGTGTACCAGCCTAAATTGTATGTGGCTTTAGTGCTAAGCAGTGATTTGTCTCATATCTATCTAACAGACTCCAGTTTGTTCATGTAAATGGAGAGTCCTCTTCACACACTAAGGTTAATTATGGACTTCCACAGGGTTCAGTGCTAGGACCAATTCTGTTTACATTATACATGCAGTATCATCAGAAGACATAGTACACAATTTCACAGCTTTGCAGATGACACCCAGCTCTATCTGTCCATGAAGCCAGAAAACACACACCAATTAGTTAAACTGCAGGAATGTCTTAAAGACACAGAGACCTAGATGACCTTGAATTTTCTGCTTCTAAATTCAGATAAAACTGAGGTTATTGTGCAGAAAATCGTTTAAACATGGTTTAAAACCAGATACTTAGTCTGGATGGCATTACCTTGGCCTCCAGTAACACTGTGATGACCCTAGGAGTCATTTTTCACCAGGATGTGTCCTTCAATGCAAAATATTAATTCGATTTCAATTCATTCAATTTTATTCATACAGCACCAAATGACAACAAAAGCCACCTCAAGGTGCTTTATATTGTTAGTTAAAGACCCAACAATCATATGGCCCCTTATGAGCACTTTGGTGACAGTGGGAAGGAAAAACTGCCTTTTAACAGGAAGAAACCTCTGGGGCCATCTGCTGCGACCGGTTGGGGTGAGAGAAGGAAGACAGGATAAAAGACATGCTGTGGAAGAGAGACAGAGATTAATAACAAGTATGATTCAATGCAGAGAGGACAATTAACACATAATGAGTGAGAAAGGTGACTGAAGAAGAAATACTCAGTGCATCATGGGAATCTGATCCAGCCCTAACTATATGCTTTAACAAAAAGGAAAGTCTTAATCTTAAAAGTAGAGATAGCGTCTGACTCCCGAATCCAAACTGGAAGCTGGTTCCACAGAAGGTTTCTCCCTGTTGCCAAAGTGCTTGCTCATAGGGGGTCACATGATTGTTGGGTTTTTCTCTGTATGCATCATTGTAGGGTCTACCTTGCAATATAAAGCATCTTGAGGCGACTGTTGTTGTGATTTGGCGCTGTATAAAATTAATAAAATTGAATTGAATTAAACATGTTACGTGCTAAAAAACATCATACTCGAGTCACCCTGAGAGTGGTGCAAAAAGTGAATCAGTCCACAGAGACTTCCATGTCAAGATGCCAAAATGCATCTTGCAGTTGAACCTTTCACACACTTTTGACATCAAAAAACCAAGATGGTGATGGTCAAAACCCTCATGTTGAGACTTTGGAATAGGGAGTCCAGAAACCAGTGGTGATGTGTAATGGTTGCTATTTATCTTTTATATACAGTCTGTGCTGTAGACTCTTGCAGTTTTTACTTTCTTCTTGGATTAAAGAACATATGTCATGGTCCCTGTGTCTATCTGGCCGGCTCACTCCTGGCCACGTTGTTATTGTTTTCCTCTCTCTATCTTTCTCGCTCTCTCCTCATTCTCCTGTCTGCCTGGGTGGAGCATATTGTGGACTCCTGTCATCGGCCCACGCACCTGGCCTGATTATCCACCTGCTGTTGCTCATTGACCCAGTTTTCCTGCCACTACTTAAGGCAGTGGCTCAGAGCTTCTCATCCCTGGATTGTTGAGCTATCTGAGTTTGTGTTTCTGGCATATTCCTAGTTCTCCTCCTTGTGTTTGCTTACTATTTTTCTGACCTAGTGTCTCCTGTACATAGTTTCCCTGGACCTGTCCCTTAACCTTCCTGGATACCTGTTTGCATGGAGTGTGACGGAGCGTGAGTGGCTGGAGAGGACCAAGAATGTGGACTGTTTTCCCCTCTTCCTTCACTGGGGCCCTGGACCCTTTGCCACACACCTTACATAAATATTGCACTGTGGACTGAAAATATATTTGTGAACTCTCTTTCAAAAGTCCGAGTCTGCACCAGGATCCGCTCCGGACTCTAAAGTTATGTTTAAAGTTAACTTTAAACACAAAATTAACTTTAAACATAACTTTAGATCATGTCATTACCATTCTTGAGTGTAACATTTTCCAAACTAATGTGTTACTGGTTTCATGTTATGACCCAAGGAGTGTTCCATTTTAAAACAGAACCTTTTAAATTAGACAGAGAAACAGTAACAAACTAAATGGAGGTAGCACACGCAAACTTGAATATAGATTTTAACCATGATTTCAGATCATGTCCCAGTTTGAATTTCACTTTCATTGCTAATTTCCAAACCATCTGAAGCTGACAAAACAAGCACGCATATCATTTGCAGTTATTCACAGGCTATGACGTTGCCAATAAATGCTTCACCTGGCAGCCTGCCCAGGGCGTGCCCAAATGATGAAGTTACAGAAACCTGTTAGGCCCTAGAGTCAGGTTCATGTTATGAGAGAGAAGACAAATATGCTCAAAGTGCATTTTCTTAAATTTATTAAGCAGTTAAAGGTTCAAGTTAAAAACGAACAAAAGAGCACCACGCCCAGGCAGTAAACACTTTTATTGCAGGTCACAGAAACAGAATGTTAACATGATTAGTTGCAACAGCTGAGGGTGGTCTTAGGTCCGATATCTGGCTCGTGTTTCATCTTATGCACCTTCTTGACATCCTCCTGTAGTAGATGACTCTTTCCTCTTCACCATGGCAACCATCTGTAGGTTGGTGTCCGGCCTGCAGAGGTAGAGAAGGGGACAAATAGAGGAATCCCTAACACCAAAATTTTTTATATCCCTGTTTTTCTCTTGCAGAGTCAGCCTTAACCTCCTGGGACCCGAACTCTTCCACAGCATGCATTTTTAATTTCTCTTTGATATTTGGACATATTGGGGCCCGATGAATGTAAAAACAAAGAATTACCAGATTTTTTTTTTTTTTTTACCTTATTTTTGTTTTTAAGAAAAATAAGAGCCACATATGAGGATATTTAAAATTTTGATAGAACAGTAGCAGTATAATGTCCTCGTAAGTGGATATCAGGCCCTTGTAGAGCAAAATTGAGTATTTTGGTCTAAATAACCCAAAATGTGATGTCCACATATGTGGACACCAGGTCCTAGGAGGTTAAAGTTTTGCACCTTCTGGTGCCATCGCCAGTCTAGGCAGACCATCCCCCTCAAATTCCTCAGAGAAGGGGCTTCTCCCTGTTCATATCTGTTATGGCTGAGTGTAACAGTCTGAATCCAAAACAATACTTATTTGTGTGCAATAAGGATAACACAAATTACGAGTTATATAGTCTTAAAGATAAAAATGAATTCCAGCGACGTTGTTTTTAAATGATCAAACTTTTTTTTCCTTTGTCCGATAATTGGACACAACACACAGACATGTGTACATAGATATAAAAATAATATTTTCAAATGGTGAGCACTGTACCTTATTGGAAAAAATTAATAGTAACCAACACAAAACAGGTTAGTGTCTGATATTAATGCAAAATGAAGCAGCCAGGGCTTTTCAACGTATTTTATAAAGATAAAACTATGCTTTTGCACCACAGATGAGCTATCATTCAAAACTGCTTTCTTTCTCCACAAAACTTTGCATGCTTTACTTTGTAACTCACCTTGAGAATGTCTTCTTGTAAACACAGCTACAGCTCTACAGTAAACTAATTAGAGCAGTCTTTGAATGGAATTAAGGTATTTCCTCCTCAGATACTTCTATCGTGAGCATGCCCATTAGAGGTAATTGGATTATTTCTACTCTGTTTATCTCTTAATTCTCCGCATCTGTAGTTTAGGGAGGTTGGGGTAGCCTGGAAAAAGGAGAAGCACCAGGGGAGCATTTCCACAGTGGGATTTCATCCCTTCCCGTCGGTCTCCAGGGGACGAAGCCTGAACATGTGATATTAGAACCTAGACGAGGGAAGACAAGGGCTTATCCATCCTCCATTACACACCGCAAAGGAGGGACAACTTCATGCTTTAATGTGACTGTTTGATCCTTGTGACACAACGCACACGGTACCAGACACGATTACCTTCCAATCTAACCAGAAATTTTAATTTGTGGCAGCAGATGAATACATAGTACAAGCCCATTGATTTTTCTCAGAATTACATCAATGTGACAAGCTAAAAGTGGAAAAGAAAATCTGTCATTTTATTTTTTTTCTTTCTGATGCATATGTTTAGGCGGCAGACCTGATGAAAGAGAAAATTAGCTTTCTCTTTCTTCTCTCTTCCTCATGAGTTGGATTTTTGTGTACCTACGGCTTCACGAGGGTGAAAAGTAAACCCCTCGAACCATGTAATCTGGTCACGCTACCTGACTTTCTTTCCCACTGCGGAGAAAACTGTGAAGCAAGACCTTGGCTTGCAAATAAATTTCTCTGCAAAAAAAGGATCAGTGCACTCCGCAAGAGTGACATTCACCTCTCCTTCTTCTTTGCCTCCCCACTATTTGATTTCAATACTGCTTATACATTCTTTGTCTCTCATTAGTTGAAAATTTCTCCAGAGCTTCAATGCCGCTGATTAATTATGCATTGTCCGACCTACATTTTTTTTTCTTGCTGGGATTGTTTCTTTCTATTTGAAGCCTGCAAAAATAATTATACTCTAAAATCTGTTCTTACATTAAAATCAATCCTGGGTGTTATGTGCTGAGAGACTGTAGCAGCAGCTGCAGAAGCAGGAGCAGCACTGCCAGAAGGAAAAAAACGAGCTTCCGGGCTCGCTGCAAATTCCCTACACAACTTACACACAACAGGACTTTTTACACAACCCTGACATAAACAGTAGTCAGTCTGCCACCCTCTCCAAACCCCCCTTTACCCCACCGTCGCAGCCTCTTCCTTCCATAAAATTCATTATTTAGCTTGATGTCATTGTCACTTCTGTGCACATCACAGTCTGCTCCGTTGACCTTTTTCTGGCAGATATAAGGCTGTGCGATTTCTGTGTGCTGTTGCTGATCTGCCCATTTATAATAGTGAAATAAAGGAGATTGCAAGGTTATACACATTTCGAGAGCAACAAAGAAGCGCGGGAGAGGCTGCTTACATCTGCTACATACTTCGCTTTCAACCTTGGCAGACCTTGAAGTGCTATGCCTGCATGACTGGCAGCTAGAAAATAGTCTTTGGTTTGGGATGACAATCTCAAAGAGATGTGGAAGTGGGTGGCATTTGTTCTCCAAGATACTTTTTTTTGCATAGCAATGTAAAGCCTTGAGTGTCGCAATAAAAGTGCAGGACACACATTGTTTCTTCAAGGGAAAATCGAATTCCATTTTTATGGCGTTTTTTGAATTTACGACAAGGAAAAATAAAGCGGTTATTTTAAATAATATCACAGTATGAGCACAGATTCACCAGGCACCTCAGTGAGAAAGCGCTCAACCCTACGCTGTACAGCCATTCTCGCTTATTATGAATGGCATCTTCACCGCTTCACGAGTCAACTGATTGTATGAATTACAGTCTCTGGAGTAATAAAGTCATTTGCATTGCCCTGGTTTACACAGCTGAGAAGAGGGGCATCTATTTTCTCCCTTTGTCTCTGTTGCAGCAGCGATCTGCCTAAGCATTTGCCAGGTCTGTCCTGCGGCGACCACATCTGGCCCCTTCCTCGCTCCTTGCTTTTTCAGACTTGCATTAAGTTGATTTCAGTTGGTGTGTGGGAGAACGAAAATGGCAGAGCAGTCTACAACTTTTCAGGTGTGTTGATATGAGCATTACTTTTAATTTTATTCTACAAAAAGATGACAAGCCAACGGTAAAGTGCAAACTGGATCCTGCATAGAACTTCAGCTCTTTGCAAACATCTGTGCAGCCAGCATGCTAATGCTAAGCTAGCCAAGAACCCAGAGAGATTGTAAAGCCGATTGCATGCTGACCCTAGCCCAGCAGCCAGAGCCAGATCTTCAAGAGATAACAAACTGATGAGCAGTTAGTCTGCAGCCTTATTTTCTACCTGTTCATGTTTCTAAAGTTTGATCATTGTGGTGATAACTTTGAAGTCTCTTTGAAGTGTTTTTTTAAAAAAGAAAAATCATTTTGTTGATACGTAAAAACTAAAAGAAAGATCATTTTTCTGTGAATAGGCCCATATGGAAAAGAAATAGTAAAAACTTCCGAAAGACTTGCATAAGATGTGGCCTACTTCATATAGTGAATCATATAAGGCCTATATGATTTACTCATGAAAGTGGCCACTTTCTCATTACTTTCATATATTGCTTTAGTAAGTATCCAAAACATACAAGTTTCAATTATATAATTTTCTTTTAAAGCATACACTCTTGTATGCTTTTCATACAAATTTCACACAAGACAGATACAAACTTTATAAGATTTATATATATATCTTTTCCATATAGGGGATTTGTGTTGGTGTGTTGAACTGTAGCCTCAGGTTTATATTGTTAACTGGAAATTATATGACATTGTGTTTCAGGTGTAGTTTGGTAAGAAATTACTTTCTTTGGTGAATAATTAAACAATGCACTGCATTACTTTTAAGAAGAGTAATGAGTAATGTGTTATACATTACTTTTCTTTTTGGAATAACGAAACCAAAACTAATGATTACTGCCATTTTAAAGTAATCTGTTACTCTATAAAGTCACCTACTATCTAGTTAACTTTTGTGTTGCCAAAAATAAAAAGCTTTTGCAATTAGCTTGCTAACTTTAGAGTCAGGAGGTGTGGACTCTAGGGTTGTGCCAGTAGATGATAATATCAAAGTTAATAATGATAGGTTCCCAATCAAGGCAATCTAATTTCCCCACTGATGTGTTATATTAATATTCTCTTTGTGCTGAGATTCAAAACAAATTACTTATCCAAAGTCACAGTTTCATATTACACTTCCATATACAACCCATACAAACATGTCTGGTTGTGTTTATTGGGGGAAATCTGGGTTTTTCAAAGAATCGTTCTGTTTTAAAGTCAAGTTCATGTCTGGGCTTCTGCTCACAGTTTAACTGAAGTTAATGGGTGTGTGTGTGTGTGTGTGTGTGTGTGTGTGTGTGTGTGTGTGTGTGTGTGTGTGTGTGTGGAGTGACTACATGATTACATCATAAAGTGAGAGAAAACAGGAGGTTATTTCTGACTACCTGATTGATTTTTGAGTCAGGGCTTAATGTGACGGCATCTGCCGAGACACTGGTTTCTCTCATCTCCTTTGCTTTTTCCATCAGGCCTTTTTGTTGATGAAAACCTCATAGATAATTTGGGATCCTTCTGGGGAAAACCTGGTCTTATTAGGAGAGATGGCATCCATCCCACTTTAGATGGAACAGCTCTCAATTCCAGAAATCTGGCCAAATTTATTAAACCCCCCAAAATGTGACTATCCAGAGTTAGGATGAGGAAGCAGACTCTCTGCAGCTTCTGTCCTCCTGTCATCCCCATAGACATTGTGTCTGCTCTTGTATCATCAAAAGACAAGCCCCCCAAAAGTATACAAATTAACAAAGAAAGACTGATATAACACCTTCAACTTCACCTGAGAATAAATCAATTAAATGTGGACATTCTACTGATATTCCTTCTCCTCAAATACAAAATCTTGAATACTGAGGCAATATCTTAAAGACCTCATAGTATCTTATGAACACTTCACTCTCAGGCTACGTCCACACGTACCCGGGTATTTTTGAAAACGCAGATTTTTCTATGCGTTTGCACCTTTCATCCACACGTAAACGGCGTTTTCAGTCACTGAAAACAGAGATTTTTAAAAACTCCTGCCAGGGTGGATATTTTCAAAAACTCAGTTTTTGCGTTTACGTGTGGACGAGGTAAACGGAGAAAACGCAGCGTCAAAGGTGTGCGCATTTTTTGACGTCACACTGTGCGCCACGTTATTGTTTCGGTGAAATGAATTTCTACAATGGCGGACGTAGACAAAATACTGTTACGGTTAATTTTTCTCTCTGCAGTGTTTACAGTTTTTTCTGAATGCTTAAACCCTAACTGTGATTCCTATAGCACAATTCCTAAAACTATTCAGACTTATAGCAAAACCACTCACTGAGTTTGCAAAACTAAAAGCACAAAAACTGCTTTGCACTCAGTTTGCAATTTTGTAACACACACTTTGCAAAACTGTAGGCACAATTCACTGCACAACACTCAATTATCAAATTTCCAACACACTCCTAGCAAAAGTATACACATGTATGGCTATCATTAACACTAATTTGCCAATTGTCTGGCACACTTTCACATGTGAAAACTTTTTTAGATAATTAGTTCACTTTGCAATCAGCCTAAGCACTATAATACAGGTAAGCTGTCTATGTGGAGTACAATGGAAGGAGCAGTAAGAGTGAGAAGTAGAGGAGGCCGAGGAAGAGGACGTGGAGGTGAAGAAGTAGGATGAAGAGGACGACAAGGACAAGGAGGAGCAAGAGGAAGACGAGGAGGGGGGAGAGGAAGATGAGGAGGGGGGATAGGAAGGTTAGGAAGAGTAAGAAATAGAATTGCTGATGACATCAGAGCTACAATAGTGGACCATGTAATCAACCGTGGAATGACCCTGAGGGTAGCTGGCCAACGGGTTCAGCCTAACTCGAGCCGCTACACTGTAGCAAGCACCATAGGGACATCTTGAAATGAGAATCGGTGAGTATAGTCACTTCGCACAAAGATTTGTAGCACTGCCGTATGCCAATGAGAAACACACCAATACCATTGATGTAAAAATACTGAAATTGTTACTTTACAGAATTGCTAGATGACCAGATGCTCGGGGCAGAGGAAGCATGTTCACTGCAGACCAAGTAACCCATATAGTCATTATGGCGGTTGCAAATAATCCTATACTTGGAAATAAACACTTGTGTTTGTTTTGATGTGTTTGAATAAACACCAGTACTTGAAGTTTGGATCCCTCTATGCTTATGGATCTATGACAGAAGTATGAGCTCAAACTGACATAGCCTACCTTGTGCACAGAGAAAGCAAAAGCCAGATGTGTTTTGTATTCATACCATCAGTGTGCAGTTGGCGCATTGTGTGCTTAGTAGATGATGGCTTGTGTGTACTGTTTGATATGGAAACACCATTTTTACGAAGGTGTGAAGAGTTAATCTAGCTGTGTTTGCTTTTGCAAGAGAACTACAATGTTTTGATGATTGGGTGACAGGTTTTCTTATTTGTGTGAAGAGTTTTGCAAAATTAGCAAATAGTTACAAAAAATGTGCTTAAGCAATCAGAAAAAACTGTAAATGCTTACATATACACACACAGTTACTGTCCCTCCACACATACGACTCAGTTCTGCTTCTGTGCGCCATCTTTGTTTACTCTTTCCCACCCAGGCTTATTGACTTCTGATTGGCCAACATTTCTACACAGATAGGAATATAGCGCCTGCTGCTTTGGCATGTTCCTAGCAGAGTTTTCCTTCGTTTTTGGCTTTTAAGTGTGGACAGGATTTTTTTTATAAACGAAAACGGAAAATCTTTGTTTACAAAAATACACGTGTACGTGTGGATGTAGCCTCAGACTGCAGGCTTAATGGTGGAGTTTTCTCAGTCCCTGTCTGTACTTGTATTAGTTCTTTCCCCGATTTGTTTTTCTTCCATCCTCTCTTGTCAGGTCTCCTTATATTAAATTGTGTCCCTGTTTAGTTATTGTACTTCACTTCCTGCTTTATTTTGTCAGTTATTTGTTCCTTGTGCCTTGCTTTTAGTTTTACTTCCCCTTTCTTGTCTTCTGATTTATTTCAGCTGTGGTTTGTCCCAGGTGTCTCCCCTTTGCGCTAATCACCTTTCTGTGTATGAATAGTTGCTGTCTCTGTTTTTAATGGACCAATGGACATTTATTTATTTATTTATTTTTAAAATCAAGTTCTCCCTCATAAGTCCACATTTGGGTCCTTTTTCATACAATCCTTGATAGAAGGCTCTGACAACAACATAAACCAGGCAGACTCTGGGTTTGTTTTGGAAGAGCAGCTGAGGTGTTTCAAGTTAACTCTCATTTTTCTGTATAGGGAGTTGTTCAAATTTTTTCTCCATTCCCATCACAATCCACTTGTTGCCATTACATTTAGCTAATTCTTCTCTCTTGGAGCAGCAGCCCAGCACTCAAGCCACATCACCAGGAGTCAGCAAGAGAAGCCAAGGCTCACAGCGGTGGATTCATGAATGTGAGCCTGGAGTCACAATTACCTCAGCTTTCATCCTTCTTGCTGTCTGAGTGTCTTCTTGCAGTGCTGCCCAGCTTTCCAGCCGCTTCCCTGGCTAGGCTGTGGGCAGAGGACTATAAGCCTGTAGCTGTTGCTCTGGCTGGTCTCTCATCCAAAAGGATGAGCCTTTGTCTCTTTTTCCCAGCCAGAGACAGCTTCTTTGCCCATGTTTGCTAATTCCTGTGGCTCTGAAAATATCTCCAGTGCTGGTAAATTGTAATAGTGAGTTGGCCAGTAATAAAATGGCACCATTAAGACTGAATTTTCTTTTTCTGAGCCTGATAGTATAGAAAATGAGTTTTTTTTAATGCTGAGCATCCTGAGTTCGAGCTAGAGCCCCTAGAGCTCCAGCTATCAGAGGAGACTGCTCTGCTGAGCAGTCCCAGCTTTTAGAGCTACCTGAATATCCTGCACCACTGAGTGTCCTGGATATTCAAGACAGACAAAATCGGAACCTACAGAACCTGCAGAGACCCAGGCAGTGGATCTTGTGCCGCCTAAGGCTGAACCAATGGACTGTACGTTTCTATCAAGTTCAAAGGTCTCAGCCTCATCTTGGCCAAGTGTCATTCTTCCAGAAGGGTTCCACCTCCTCTGTCATCAATAACCCCCAGCCAAACCAGAATTGCCCTATTGCCTCTGCTGACACTGGCCTCCAAGGGGTCTTCTTTGTCTCTGACGTTCATCACCTCATTCACCACTGCTGGCTGCATATTAGGTGGAAGGTGCCTCAGAAATTCGAATTATTAAACTCTCTCTCTCTCTCCCACAATGTGTCTCTTGTCCTCTCTCTTTTTTCTGTCTTCTCTTTCCCTTTATTTCAAAAAGGTTGGAACAGATGGACTCTGTTTACTGAACACTTTACACTTTTTACACAGAAAAAAAAACAAACTGGATGAGTTGGTTAAACTATAGGTCTTGAGTTTAAAAGTTAAACTCAGCCAGCAAATGTCATGACTTAATGTTATAGCTGGTCAGCTGATATCCAGCCATTTAATGATTGGCTAAAGTCAGTATTATGTAAGTGTAAAATATGTCTGGAAGTGGAAAATTAATGCCAAGTAAGTGTGTTTCTCTCTCACCTGTGTGCTTTCGTTGTGGCACACATTTTTACGTTACACACAGTGGATAGCGCTGCCATAATGGTATGCTCCTCTGGTGCCTGGCAGTGATACAATCAATCATTGCCAATGCCAAATGAGGTACATTTACCTCTGCAAGAATGACTAAAAGAATAACACTTTTTTTTCCTTTTGCATTGAATGACATAGTGCAAAAATACACTAACAAAGTATAAGGTGGCAGATATTTTTAGGTTTTCTGAGGTAGTGCTGGACCATAAAGCAGGGCGATATGACCAAAAATATTTATCACAATATACATTTGAAAATTTGCGATAACGATATAACTGACGATGTAATTGACACTAGACAAAATACTTTACAACTCCACAACTTTATTAGTGCAAAAAAACCCATAAATGTATTTTCACTTAAACAAGCAGCTGTTTTTTATGTGCATTAAAGTTATATAAAAATTTAACAGTGCAAATGCAAATTCCTTGCTGACAGTTTAACCAAAAGGCATTTCCAGTGGAAATTGGCCAACATATCCTGAGGATAACCATGTATAATATCCACAAAACTTCAAAAGAGGTTATACACACACAATGCGGTAACATTATGTTGAAGCACAGTACGTATCACTCCGCGAGGCTCCTGCCTACGATAGCCGTAATGCTCCAACAATCCATCAAGCGGTGCGGCTTCGTAGCTTAGCAAAGTCGTACTAAAACATTTGACAGATTTTTGAGCGCCGTGTACAACATAAAATCGTTTTGAGGTCAGTAAACACAACCAGAATTCATACATAAGGCACACGGGATTATAAGGGGCGCTGTCGACTTTCAGAAAAATCAAAGGATTTGATTTTAAGTGTGCCGTATTTTCCAAAAAACACGGTAATAACGACGGCCCGCTAGCATGCGCTATTAAAAATAGTGCTTTGTTGTGTAACTGACAGACGAAAGCATGTGCAAATGAAAAAAAGGCACTGCGCATGCGCGTTTTACCCATATTCTATCGCGATATTTCATTTTCTTATCGTTGCCCAATATTATACTGGTATTACCATGAACGGTATGATATGACCCAGCCCTACTGGACCATACTGTAGTTTGTTGCTGATCAAAAAGAGTTGATAAGCTAGACTGCCTGTTTGGTTGCTAGAAGACTTTTGTTAACTTCAATCTGAGAAACAACACTTTTTAGACACAAATCAATATGTTCTGCAGTTAAATTAACACTGCCTATTAACATTACACATGGCTAGGACCGATGACATTTTCCCCTAGCTCCAACAATAATGTATGTAGTAGCCACTACCCTAACAGTTGGCTTACATTTTTAGTATCACTTTTTCGATAAACCTACTCTGTGCTGACTTTAGCTAACTGAGATAACCTTGAAATCTGCTCAGTGCCACTCTTGCTTGCTTCTTCTCTGTGGCAAGGTGAATTTTCCGACAAGTATTGTTTTCTATTATCCTTTTATACTGTTAAACAAAATAAAAAATTCTGGCTTGTGGAAAGAGTAAGAAGCTCGTACAAAACTAATCTCTTGCTTTGTCCAACATAAATGCCAACAAAGGTTTATAGGGCTGGGTAGGGATAGAAAGACATCATCAGGAAGCTCTGACAATAAACTTCAGCAAGCAAGGCAACAATTAATATGATCCACCCACTTTGAATGCTGACCACCATTGTCTGTAAAAATAACATGCAATCTGTGGGTTCATGGTTCAGTATTTGTACACACACAAAGTCATGTTCACTGAAAAACAACGAGCTGGTTAAATGTTCTAAATGCTAACCATTGTGTTTTTCTGCAGGATAGGGACTGGTTGTGAGGCTAGTCAGTGAGCTTCACAACCTGTGTTGTGGAGCTGTACTAGGTGCTTCTTCAAAATGTGAAGTAGCACTTCTTAGCAACTGACAGAAACTTGAAATCACCCAGTTTATATTATTTATATACTTATTTGACAAAGTTACCTTAATTTCAGGTCTCATAGGTAGAAGGTGGGCTACAGTCTGATAGATTTATCTTTTTTAATTAAAACCAACACAGAAGGGCAGCGAGCACTCATTCTGTTCTCCAGTGCACGTTAGTGATGTGTGGATCGATCCTGAAATATCGATTCCTCCGATACCAGTCATTTATGTTCTAGAATCGATTCTCACATTAAAATATCGATATTTTAGTAATTTAGGGTAAATTTGTAGTTTATCATTAACAGGAACACAGTGGAAAGGAACTATAACATTTGGATTGTCTACATTCGAAGGAACTACTTCCTCTGCCGCCTTTCATAGTCATGTGTGAAATACGGCTGTATAAATGTGTGGCAGCCCCTGGCGTGCGCACTCATAACAATGGCTGAACGTAATTGGAGTCATGTGTGGACGTATTTTACCTCCACAAACAGCTGAGATGTGGTTTGCGATACATGTGGCAAAAAAGTGAGGTGTTGCCGCAACACCACTGACCTTGTCAAACACCTCAGAGGAAACCATATCACAGAATATGACGAGCGTATGTTGAGGCGAACTGAAGAGGAGGAGAGGGACAGGTGCTGCTAGGGCGAGACAGACGTCTCTCACTGAGTCCTTTAGTGCTGCAGGCAGGCAAGGTGTTCAAATAGCGCACAACTTCAGTTTTTTTATTTCTATATGATGAACTCTGCATTATTAAGTGATAAGAACAAGTAATCTGATGTCCTGTAATCATTATGACGCTATAATTTGAGATACAAAAACTAAAAAAAGTTTTTGTACAAAGTATCAGTATCGGATCAGTATCGTCGATACCACCCTGAATTTTACTTGGTATCGGATCGGAAAGGAAATCAGTGGTATCGCACATCACTAGTGCACGTATTACCCAGAGAATGTAACAACCTAAACAGTCCCAACATAAACAGTGACAAGTAGGAACCAAAATTACCCTGGACAAAGAGTTGTACTATAATACATAACTCAAATGTTCTTGTACACATTATGAAAGTCATATAAAATCATGTTTTACATTAAACTGTTGGCTGCTAATCAAGGTTGCAGGGGGACAGTTTAATAATAAACACAAATGAATATGTACTCAGTTAAAATGATAAAGGTGTACTAACGAAGGGTGCAGCAACTAAAAAACTGATTTCTTGAATTGAAAAACAAGTCCATTTGTTATTAGTTTCAACAAAGAGCACTCTAATGTCAAATGTCAGCACCCAGAGCTGACATTTGGCTACCGTGAGCCCTCGGCCTCTCTCACCTTACCACCTGATAAAATCCCATTAGCCATAAAAACACTTGCTAAACAATGTGAAACCTAATCCTGTCCGAGTTCATCTGCGGCTTTCGCTGCATTTTCTTCCCATTTCTCGCTCCTGAAATGTGTTTCACAGATGGAGAGTGCCAAGGTGCATCACTAACTGTCTTTGAGTTTTAAGTCTGCAGTGATTCAGTGTCGGCAATGGAGTAAATGCATATCCGATTCCGGAGGCACAGGTGAGCCAGACAATGAGAACTGTCAGCATGTCCAGTTTGATATATAGTGTTTGCCGGTGTGAATGAAATGTATAATTCCAGCTACGTATTAAGATGGGCAGACTCCATGCTTCCTGTAAATGAGATACTCTCACACGGACATATATTTATCTGCGTTTTATGGCACACAAGTGCATTTGGAAGTTCTAATGAAGAAATCCTTTCACAAGATGCTTCTAGATGTCGTAGAGAAATTGCTCTGCTTCATGTTTATTAATTATAGGGATATATCCCCAAGCTGGGAGGGGGGAAAAATACAATTTGCTGCACCACAGGACAAGAAATTCATCCTTGGGTGCTGTGGGTTCAGGCTTGTTTGTGGATTCAATGTGTGTATTCCATTTTTTTTCTACAGAGAGAAAAAACTTGGAGGGAGGAGGATCTGAGATTCAATTTACGGGCAAGATGGAAAGCCAACACAGATGTCAGGAGTGAAAAATAGTTTCAGTTGACAAGTGAAAGAAGTTTGCAGTTTGGGGCTGGCAGATGTGTTTCTGTCCTTGGCACTGTGTTACAGCTGACGAGCATGGCTGACATCCTGCAAACTTATTTACAGGTTTTTTCTTTTCTAACTTGAAAATCCTACAATACAACAGGTTGGAAAGACAAGAGGCATAACTCATGTGTAGTGTGTGTACAATTTATTTCACAGTCATCGTGATCAAAAGCAGCCGGTGCCATGTTGCTTCTCACTGCACTGTAAGACGACAAGTGTCCTACCTGTAACGCAACGTCTGTGACTGACGGAGCAGCTGTAATCCCTGCTCACACTCACCAACTGGAATTCACCAATATCCAAGGGTATTGCCTAATCAGAGCTTGTTCAGGATGGAGTGAATAGCCAGACTTTTTCATTTGGGAGGAAGCGAATAGCAGCGCATTTAGCCTGGGTGACTGTAGGGCAGGGAATATCAGTTGCTTGGCTGACCAACGTTTTTGGCACTTAATATCACAAACACTTGTACCATAATTTTGTTTACTAGTGTTGTCCCAAGAAAATAAAAATTATTCTGATCATCAGTGGAACCACAGCTTTTTTCACAGGTTGTTGACTTTTGTTTTGATGCATGTCCAATCATCCAGGTAAGTAAATCCCAAAAGGTTTATATTGTTGGGGAATCCTGCAGTCAGCTGAGACTGAGGAAGTCACTTGAATGAGCAACGAAACGTTTCTCCCACTGAAAAAGTTACATCCAGATGAACAGAATCAACCTTTTGGGGTTGTTGACTTTTATGTTTTATCTCTTAAATTTCAGAAGTTCAGTTTATCCGTGTTGATTTATAACAACATTTCTGTAAATGTCACAGCTATACTTGTACTGGTGCTTCAGTGGTACATTCAGTGCTACCTAGGAGATAATAGCATGCTTGTCTGCTTGGTAAGCAATACAAACAACCTCTTAAAACTGTGTGACTGGTGAACAAGCAACAACCTTCAACAATGAAAAATTAAGCCAGCATGGAAAGGCCACAAACTGCAGTTCCTCAAGTATCCTCCTGAAGCTAGCCTAAAACACGAGTTCAACTCCACAGGCTCAAAAGGTTACAATGTTCAACTTTACAAAAATAAACTGCATGCTTCCAACATCTTTACCACCAGTTTCAATTTGTAACTGCCAGCAACGCTCTCCAACCATTTGGCAACCCCGTTTTTTCCCCCTAGTGTTGCGTGGTTGCTTTAAATGCTTTCCATAAATGAAACAAACATTGTTAAGCACGCACCCCGTTCCCCCCCTGCAAATGCTGTATTCTTCCCCGTCAGTGTTTGTTCATTTTCAGTTTCCTTTGTCATGCATCACTTTTAAAATCTCCCCTGTCTGGGTGGAGGTGTTTTATGTTTACCGGAGTTAATAACTCATTCGTTCACCTGAGAATACAGGAAGCGTCAGCACAAGCTGCATGTAATTCATAAAGATGAAGTAAGGAGAATGCCTTCTGAAGACAAAACCAACTACTGCGGCACTTTTTGAGGCACGCTATGGACACAGGTCATTTCATATCATTTCATGCTGAATCTCCCAGAAATATACTTTATGATATGCTTTGTAGCCATTTTGGAGTTAAGGCACTCCTCAGAATGTGAAAAGCTTGTGAAGAATCAATGAAAAATAGGCACAGGTGTAATATGAGTCTGGTTTTAATGGATCAGTGAATACCCATTCTTCTGTATGTATGACTTATTGTTGCTCTGTTCAAAATTCATCTTAGGAAAAGGTAATCCCTGCTATTGTGTTTGAGTAAACCTCGGGCCATATGGAGCTGCAGAACATGTTTATGCAGTTCTCATTGTGTGTGTAAGGGTACACTTGTACTGGTGCTTCAGTGGTACATTCAGTGCTAGTTAGGAAACAATAATATGCTGGTGTACTTGGTAAGCAATACACACAACCTCTTAAAACTGTGTGACTGCTGAACAAGCAACAACATTCAACAATGAAAAATTAAGCCAGCATGGAAAGGCCACAAACTGCAGTTTATGACTGCCATCCACGCTCTAGGCCTGTGTGACTGAGGACTTATGAATGCAGCTTGCTGACCAAGTAATCCACCTCCTCATTCATTTCTAGACACATTTGACTCCTGATAACCAACCTTGCAGAGGACACTAATGTTGATTTTTCAAAATGTAGAGTCCAGAATGATTAGGTGATGCCACAGTACCGGTAGTTATTTCCATGTTTAATATAGTCTATGGTCTCAACTAACTTAGGAGAGAAGCTCTGCTGCATGTCTTTTACTGGAAGGTTTCGTATAATGTGGGGGAAATGAAGTTTGTGAATTAGTGTTTTCTAAATTAAAACAGTTAGATAAAAAAGGTAGTAACCCATCAGAAATACACCTCAAAAATGAGAAGAACTGCAGATCCATTTGACCTTTTGTGGAAACTTGAATTATTTTTTAAGGGTTAAAGACTTATCAGATTCATGTTGCTACTTTCCCACATACACATAATTCATGATGTCAAGTAAATCCTCATGCGCACACTTGGCAAGAAATCCTGTTGCACTGATACAGCAATCTATATTATTGGGCTTTGCCCTTCACTGTCTTAAGTGATGGAGTCACTATGTAGATGCCCCCATTCTGGCAAAGCAAGTCAGTGGATCATTTATCATCTATCATAGAGGACTTGGCTGGTATATAAGGTTATAAAAATGCAGCCAAACCAATGCAGTCCTAAATGGCTAAAGGAGGAAACGAACCATTTCATTTCATCAGAGCATTCGGGTTTTCAGAAAGCCTATAAGAAGCATTGGGACTGAGCCTAGTAATATTTTTTCTATAATGTGATCACGATGCTGTTTGATGCTCCTGGAGCTGTTTGATAGTCTTATGCTGACATGCTGTGCAGCTGTAACACTCTTCATAATTTCCAACTAACATGACAAATGCTTTCACTGAAGAGAAAGATTAGCTGCTTACCTCTGCTGGAGCAAATGTTCAATTAAACACTTCACAGTCTGGAGGATTTCATAATTTATTGTTTGAGAATTTGCCATAAGGACGATAATTTGCAACAGAGATGGCTGGATATTTTCTTCAGGTACTGCTGAGCTTTGGTAAAATGAAAGTGAGTGCAGTAGAAAACATGCTGCATTTTAAAGTGTATGCTAGTTATTTGTTCACATCTGTGCACAAAATACAGTGGGTGCAATTTTTTCCCCCTTTTTGACCACTGTGGAAACAAAAATGCTGACTGCGGTGAGAGATATTCGCCCTCTGGGTGAGAATATTTCCATGTCACATCAGGGTGAGCTTAATGAAAAATGAAGATCCAGCCCCAAAGTGGAAAGTCACCCTTAAAATGTTATCTGATAATGCAATTACTAATTCTAAGAGCAGAGTCATAAATATGACAGGACTGCTTTAAGAGTCTCTTGAGCCTGGAATTAAACTTGCTCTCTTAATAACCTGATGATTAACACATTCATAAAGTCTGGCTGCAGACTGCTCACAGCTACATGGCACACTCATAAATACTGATTTATGACTTGTGCCAGCCTCATCACAACTGAAATGATCATTTGTGATGGACCATGGAGCAGTGTGTCAAAACTGTTTGTGAAAGACTAAAGGTCTTCCTGTCACTTTATGTTTCCTGCAGAGAAACATGAGCTGAATTTTGTTTTTAAGTCGAGGGCTTCTCTCTGCTTCTGTGTCACCTGCTCCTCTTGTCGTCTTCCTGGTTGGTCTTTGTCTGATCAAATTATAAAAGATCAATGTATAAAAGATTTTGTTTTCAATATTTATTACTGTGAATACGGTATTTACACTTTGTTACATCTTTGCAGCTGTGCACGTGGGTGTGCTTTTCAGTGAAGAGAGACACATAAAGGCTTTAATCTTCATTAATGTATCCTAACAGAACATGAAACAGTCACTGGATTTAGGACGGTTTTTTAATTTTATTTTTATTTGGCATCCAAAGTGGACTGAATATTAAAAGGTGAGAGGAACAACTGTCATGGTCCTGGTGTCATTTTGACCCAGCGTTCTTAGTTTTCTTATGTTTTTGTATTTTGTTCTTTATTCATTCCATGGTTCCTAGGTTGTTCAGTTTAGTTTACTAGATTTCCCCTTGTGTCTGTACCCCGTGTCCCCCTCCACGTATCTGTGAGTCCCCATGCCTCGTTTCTCCTCCTCATGTTTTATTCTATGTTTTCCCCAGCCCGTTATGTCTGTGCTCTCCCCGTGTTCTCTCTCCCCCTCCTGTCTGCGCCTCTATGCACTTCCTGTTTTACTTTGACAGTCTCTCGTCACTATACGTCATGTTGTTTGCACCTGCCCTGTCTCATTATGATTATCTGTGTCAGCTGTGTTCCCCGTGTGTTCCCATGTCCCTCGTTATCCGTCTGTGTATTTATGTCCACGTCTCCCTCAGTTCTTTGTCGCGTTCTCCCTCTTAGCTGTGTGACTTTCCCAGTGAGTTTAGTTTTCCCAGTTTAGCTTTGTACTGGTTTCTGTATAGCCTCTTTCCCGTTCTGTAAATAAAGCTATATTTTGAGTTGAGTCCCCATTCTGGTGAGTTTGTGTTTGGGTCCAATTCCTGCCTGCACACAGCTGATTATGACAACAACACATAACCATAAAGGTGGAAAAGAATTCATACAGAAACTGAGAATTTTTTTAGCTTGCAAATATCACATATTTGATTTTTGTCCAAGCGATCTTCAGATTAATCACTTCTGACTGGAAAATGTTGAAACTCTGAATTTGTTCTTTTTCTGTGCAGCTGCTGATGTAACAGTCGCAGTGCTCCCGGCTTTGACCTTGCACCAAGTGTCTCTCAACTCCTCAGCTCTACAGTTATTTAAATCTTGGCTCTCTTTGCCTTCTCGTCCTTGGCAACCTTCACAGGAGCATAAAGTACAGACCGCACAGCATGCAATCAGAGTTGACTCCGAGTCATTTCCCTGCATGTCCACCCTGAGTTTAAAATCGCTGAACTTGAAGTGCTGGATATTAGTCACAGTTGTAAAGCACAGACTGTAAATAAAAGATTTCATGTTAGCATTTTTCATCACTGCCATGCTGGTGTTTTGGAGCCAGGAGAGTCATGATCTGTGGCTTTTGTGACGTTTTAAAGCGTTTCAGTTTAAATTTTTCACTTCCTCTAGTGCTTAAAAGTTTAGATTCGTATATGTGGTAATTTTAGTTTTGGATTCCTGTTTTAGTTTATTTACTATTGTTACAAAGAACCTGATTTCTCTTGTTATTGTTCAGTCTTTGATTTCTGTCTTTACTACATGAATTTTGCTTTGTGATCCTATGCTTTGATTCACTGATGTTAGCAGAGGTGAGGCCTAGCAGACAGATAAAAGCTACACCTGCTGGTTTTACACACTGTACAATTGTTATAAAAGCGAAACTAATCTATAGAAGTCTAAACTTGATGTTAAAAAGTCCTACTGTTTATTTGCATGGCATAAAACCATTTCATACATTAACATGAGATTCATTATGAGCCTCGTGATCCCAAAAATCTGAGAACAGGTTAATAAAAGTTAAAAAAAAATCCTACTTGAATGAGCCAGGCTCATTTGAAAGGAACTAGAGCTGTGCTGTGTTAATAAGTCTGGATCAAATTGGCACAATAAGCAGCTGACAGCAGACCATCACTAGTTTCTCTACAGTAAAATGGTATAGCATGGTATCGGTAGAATAAGTAAGTAAGTGAGTAAGTAAATAAAAGGGAGAGGGGGAGAAAAAAGCTAGCGTCTTATCATTTCAGCTAATATCATGTCTTGGTTGTATATATTCCCCGACTAATGCGACTAATAGAAAATTAATTACCACATTCTAATTTCCGTCTACTGAACCCGGAAACTTTGTAGTCCCCGGGCAGTTTGTGAAAGTCATTTGCTTTTCCTGACTGATAATAAAGTAATAAACTGTAGCAGCAAGAAAAATATCCTCAACTACAACAAAATCTACAACAACATAATCTTTTCAGCTCAGTTTTAATTAGAACACAGTTTGAGGCCCATATAAATGAAAAATGCCCGCCATACATAAAATACCTATTGCTGCAGTAAATGAGTGCCCAACGTGAATGTTTGAATGTCTGCTTAGATAAAGCGACTGCGATTAGCCTCACTAGGAACTTTCAGTTAAATTAAATTAAATCAGGCACATTTTCAATCAGAACAATAAAATCGGCGCCGTACACACAGGTTGAATTAAACAAACACCTCCATACATCACAAATTCCCTCGATTGTTCACTTGATTGTTTCTTAATAAAACAGGAAGGAGGAGGCAGGAGAAGCCCCTCTAATTGTTTTCATGTCTTTCTTTTTTTTCATTTCTGCCTGTCATCACCTTAACTACAAAAAGGAAAGAGAAAAAAGCAAACACAGTGATGACTTCCTGACTGCTACTTAATTAAACACATCCAGGGTTTAACCCAACACTTTAAATGGCAGTAGTTAGAGTTCCGGTGCTTTGTAATTCTCAGACAACTCTATCAGAGCTGCCTCAAACTATTTTAATTGGAAATTTAACTCTTCATATGCCAAAGGCTGTCCACCAGTTTATGTAGACATCATGCTTCTGTATCCTAAATGAACACTGCCTGCTTAGAATAGACGTAAACAAAGACTCCTTGATAAGCAGTGTTCATGTACTGTGAAATACTGTACACTCATGCTTTGAAGCCCCAGTTTGTGTGATGCTGCCTAAAAAAAAGTAAAAATATGAAAAAAAAAATCTACGTGTATGTTTACAATATTTCATAACAATTAAGGGACTGAAGTGTAAAAGGTGTGTGTGTGTGTGTGTGTGTGTGTGTGAGCTAGTTTCTTTTGTAATTTCACTCATTCTTTATTAGCATTGTGGGTATAATTAGGATGTATTGAGACAGAGATTATGCGCTGGCAACAGATAAATAAATGTGGTTTATGTTGGAGTGAGAAAATGTGAAGCATTTCCTGGAGTCTCTTTTTCTGAACTATGCTCAATTGCACATACCCACTCCAGACACAAACTGCAACGACTGGGTGACATTTAGAAGGTAAATATCCTGTCAAATGTCATAAATCTTCCATCCAAGCTCATTTGTGAAATGTGAAAGATGATTAAAGATGTCAAATCTAAACTGAGAGAGAAAAAAAAAGAACATTCTAAATGCCATCACTGGAAACATTTTATAATTAATTTCCTACTCAGAGCACACAGAAAAGAAGGTTACAATTTAGTCTAAAAATATCTATAAAAGTGTAGGTGATGCTGTGAGCGTAACAAAGCTTGAGATGCGTTTAAGACAAGGGGGCTTTGTTGTTGTGTGCCACAACCACCACCAGGGAGCACTGGAAGCATTGAATATAACACTGTTTTTAATTTTATATTTTTATATTTTAACAGTTTTTTTTTAAACTGCTAAAAGAATAATTCCCATTCTCTCAATAAAATACTCACTAGTCCAAATCAATTTGTCTTTTGGAAAACCTCAGGCTTTCTTTTTAATGAATATCAGGACAATTTGCAGAAATACATTTTTCATGTTGATTCACTTGCAATGCATAAGAGTAATAAAGGCAACGGTTAAAAACAAATGCAACATATACAGGTGTCCCAGTTCTTACACACAACAGCTCAAAGTTGTTTTTGTTGCTATGAAGGCAATGAAAACTAATATAAATCTATTCAAATTCTGAGGTTGAGTTGTGAGTTGAAGTTTAGAAATAATCTTGTTGAAAAGCAAGAAATACGATTATCAAAACAAGGAATTTCAGATCAAATCTGAGTCATTATGATAGACCATATTTTTCATGTAATGAAATAAAGAAATGTATGGTCTGAAATTTATGTGCCTCATAGAGTGATTTAATCACTAATATCTCTCTTTCCAAGTTTTCCTTCCACATTCATTAATTCATACAAATATACTGGATACGATTTTCTAGCTAGTTATTATATTTACATGTAATATATATTACATTGATATCCTATATACAAATGTGAGCTGTGAAAGTGTAACACTACCATCTGCTTTTTTAATAAGCACATACACAAAACAGTTAAACAGTGAAGAAGAAAGAAAAACCAAAATCATATTTCAGGTCATCTGATCTGTTTGTATATGGAGTAGAAAGTGGAGACATGTCTTTCCATACACGGGCGCACGCACACACACACACACACACACACACACACACACACACACACACACACACACACACACACACACACACTTATAGACACTTCCCATGATGCTTCCACTGTCCTGACATTCCAAACCGACTTTCTGCTTCCTGCAGATTTGTTGACAATCATTACATTTTGAAATCATCCAAAGGATCTTTTAAATATCATCCATTTACAACATAATACACTGGATAGAAAAATCATATACCAGACTTTAGGAACGATTGAATGGTAAAATCACAAATACTGATTAATTACATTTAGATTTTGACTTAATGTGATACTGTATCACAAAACTGCACCTCAAGCAATTTGATCTGAAAAAGCTCTACTATTGCCTAAAGAGAAAAAAAATCAGTTCATGACAGCAGACTGTATGAAGTAAAGCTATGTATTTGTTATTTTGGAGACAGAAGCATTGCAACACAGAATGACAATCACACACCTCTCAAACACACCCTTAGAGTCAGACAACAAAGACACACAACTGTGTTTAATGGTGATCACAAGCATGTGTCCTCTTACAAAACATGCTCAGGAATAGCATAAATTATATCTAGACTTTTTAAAATTTAAAATTTTGGCCTTTTACTTTTATTTGACAAAAGGTAACTGTATGACAGGGGAGTAGCAAGAGAGAATGGTGATCACATGCAGTAAAATGGCCCAGATCCCATAATGCATTACTTCACTGAAACACAGTGATGCGCATAGAGGATTAAAAAGCCAATACTTTTTCACTAACAATAGTGACTTTACAATCACTATTTTTTCCTTCCCCTTACTGTCCTTGTATCTGTTCTGAATGCTCCCCAGCATAACCAAAATGTATGTGTGTCAGAGTAGTGTAAATAATCCAGATAAGCCAGTTATTTAACTTAGAACCAGACATATGGTCCTAATTGCTTCATGATACAGTGTGCAAACATGCAGGTGTAAAGGAAAATTTGTGTTCCAGCTCACCGAACGTGTACTATTAGCATGCAATTGTAAATTTCTTGTTCAAATGTAGGCAAGTCAAACTCACTATGAAGTGGATGGTTAAAACAATTAACAATAAAATGAGCCTTTATTACAACACATCCTTGTAATAAATGGCCAAAAGCCCGTCTTGCCAACGCCCTGAAAAACAAAGTTAGAAAAGACAAACTCCTGCTGCAGTTCACCACAAGAGCAGTGAGATTCAATACAGAATTAAAGTTTCAAGTTTTTCCATTCATACAAATCCTTCCTTTATGGTGTAAACTCACCACAGAACATCATGTACCCTACTTCTAAGAGTGGAGAATAGATTTATAGTCTGTCACATGAATGTAGTGGCAGATGTCCTGTGCAAGCCACGTTTACTGTCCTCTCTTCATCCTTGTCACCACTTGGTTGCTCTGATAATCACACACAAGCACACCCAATTCAACAAGAGAGTAACAGCAATATAATCATATTTAAAAGAGGAGGCTAGGAATCCACATTTCTTAACAGTAATGTTATCAAATGTGGATTGCCAATCTTGGTAATGCGAAATCATCATCAGTGAAAACAGAAGTTGCATTAACTTTTAACTGACTTTACATGGCCAATCTGTTTCTTTTTGCTCTCTCCCATTCTCTATTTCCCTCTCTTTGTCTTCTCAGTCAATTTATTTATTTCTTTTCTTGGGCACTTCCTTGGGCACTGAGTTGCTGCGGCTATGGAGGTTTTAAGAATGGCAGTGGGTGAAAGAAGGTGAAGAGTGGTGACTAGAAAGTTCTTTACCAATTCAGGTAGGGAGTCTAGCAGCCAACGAAAGCCAGAAACCAGCCTGTGTAGTTTAAGAACTACCTCTTCATTTTACTTTTTACAGGGCTCAGTCAACCACTCATTACCAAACAAATTTCCCACATGTGTGACTAATAAAGGTTTATTTTTGTCTCAGCTTATCTTATTACACACCCTCTCCACAATATCAATAATGGTCTCCTTTTCCTCATCATAGAGGCTACTGGGTCCATTATTGGTCAGAGCATGCTGTGACGATGTGGAGTAACGTGTATCCAAATGCAGACTGCAGAAGGTTAACAGGTGTAAGTGAAAACTGGGCCCTATTTCAGGAAGCCGGTTTAGAGCAAAATCTGAGTAAGTATACCCTGAGTTAACGAAAACTCTGGGTTTTCGGTTTCACAAAGCGAGTTTAGATTAATTCTGAGCGAGTTACTATGACAACACACTCCGTGAAGCTAACCTGCTCCCTAGCAGGTTTACTTCAACTAACCCTAACTTTCTCCGCCTCTTTGTCGGAAACCTGACTGTAGGAAGTGTCAGACATGGCGTGTCCCTTCCTTGAAGAGCCAGTAGATGTTGAAGCCCAAATTCTCCGCAGAGCTCTCCGCCGGGAGAGAGTGATTAGAGCGCGTTCGGACATTTTATCATTTCCTGATGATTTCCTGTGTGAACGTTACCGTTTTTCAGCACAATCTATAATTTATTTGAATAACATCCTCAGGCCTAATATTGCTCATGTGACACATCGCGGACATCCTCTCAGTTCTGTACATATTATTTGTATTGCACTTCGGTTTTTTTGCAAACGGAAGCTTTCTGTATAATATTGGTGACGCTGAGCACGTTTCCAAGTCTGTCGGGCAGTCAGGAATGTTACAGTTGCACTGAAACGTCTCCTGTACTCGTTTGTGGTGTTCCCCGGTCATAGACCCACAAGATTTATCAAAGAGGGATTCCACAAAATTGCAGGTATCAGGATGAACAAAACTTAATTCATGATGTGGTGATATTTGAACTACTACTTAAATTTTACATTTATTTTCACGGTTCCCAGGCGTGATTGGCTGTATAGATGGCACTTACATTCCAACAGGAAGTCTTTCCACAGCATTACTGTACAGGTACATGGTTCCCTGTAGCATTTCAAACTAACAAATTATTTCATTATAGTAATGGATGCCAATTTGTGTTCTCTGCACTGTGAAGATCATATGTGATGCTGCCAACATTATCACAAATGTGGAAGCCAACTGCTCAGCCTCTGTGAGTGGTGGTGGTGGAGGACCCCCACCTGTTTTTCGGGCCTCCGCTTTTTTTTCTGTTGGCTATAACGGGTCACATTTGAGCATACAGAGTAAGCAAATATGTACTTGTAATGTGCTCAGATAATTTCAATAAGTGCTTACAGAAAGAAAATTAATGTAGCCTCTAACTGCAATTGATTTACATCGGACAAACAGACCAAGCACTATGGCTCATAATACAATTACACCTTACCTGTTTGGACTATATTTTTATATTTCATTTTTACTTGCTGCCAGGAACGTTTGGGGCCTGTTGGGTTGCACCTGCGCTCACATCACATCACGAAATAAAATGTATAAAATATAAAATAAAATAAAATATAACATAATAAAATAACGTGTTAAATGGGTGGAAATCCCTAGATCAATGTTTAAATTAACACTCACGCATTGACTCTGTCGGCTATGTTTTGCCATGTATGCTCCCTTTGTTTTGCAGCTGAGGCTGTGTTAGTTTTTTTCCGCAAAATTTGCATGTTATCAGCATATGCTGCCATCAGAATTTCGGCCTCAAGCGCTGTGAAATACATTGACCGCGCCTTCTTTCCCTCCGTCTCCATGGTGACTCGCTTAATCTGTATCCGCGCTTAACTTGGGGTTAAAGCAACTCCGCGTTGATTGAACTAATTGTTATCAGCCTTTCTAAAACCGAATATTCCGAGTTGGACAGTTCGGGGTTACTCAACCCTGTGTATCATTTTTAACTCTGAGTTTTCTGAAACAGACCCCAGGAGAGTGCCATGTTTGAGGTAAGGAATGAGATTAGATTGAAGTTAAGAGAGAGAAGGAGAGCCTGTGAAAAAGGCTCATTGCCAATGTACACCAGGAGAGACACCATGGAAAAGTTGATGAGGTGAAGGAGAAGAGAGACAACAGAGAGCCTGCATTAAGACTCAATGCTGCTGATGACCAGCAGAAAGTACAGAGCCTGCGCTGAAGCTGAGAGTTGCAAAATACAGGAGGCAAGAGAGAGCCTGCATTAAGACTCAAGGCTGCTGATGGCCAGGAGAGCACAGAGTGTGTGATAAGGCTGAGAGTTGGCAAAGGTCAGGGGAGAGAAGAGAGAAACAGCTTGCATTCAGGCAGAAAGGGTGATGTGTGTTGGGATAGTAAATGGAAAAACTACAGCAAAGATTGGAGTCTACTGAAGCTCACCCAATGAAACACTTGTAAATGGGACCAGAAATGTGAGTAAAGCTACCACCACCATGTAGACTTGAGATGAGTTTAAGACTTGAGCGACTTAGAAGAGAAAATCAGAACCACAGGTAATAAAAAACATGAATGATGTGAGCAAAAACACAAATGCAGGATGGTGCTGGAAATGAATTCGATGCAAGAAGAAAAGGCCATTATTGACCAACAGTTCACTTGTGGATAAGAGGGGAAAAGCCTTGTGAAGTTGTCAAACCTTTAATTGAGTTAAAGTCTTGTTTGAATTAGCCATCAGTGAAGAATGGACACATCTTTGCCTCAATATTTGTACTGTAATATGAGGATTTATGCACTGACAATTCTAACCTCATATGAACATACAAACTCCACATGTAGCTGAATAAATTGACTTCTCATCTAGGAAGACTCAAAGTCTCAAAGCCAAAAGGAGATGACACGATAGACAAAAGTGTCAGTGGAAACAGTACACAGCTGGATAGTGTAGTGGTAGGACTACACATATCTGGGGATTGCACGTTCGATTCCCACCTGGTATCGAACCTGGTAAGGGTCCTGGCTAGGCACCACGTGCTAAAAACCAGCCCTGGAATGGCGTGGCTATGTGTCCTGTCCACAGTTCAGAACACAAGCAGTTCACTATATGTTGTACTGTGTATGTGACAAATAAAAAATTGTGTTGTATTGTACACAGGTGCCATTGACACAAAACTTAAGTGTGTTTTTTTTTTCTTTTTGAATACATAGGGATCATCATAGCGGACTGAGTGTACTTCTGTAAAAATGACTTGTCCAGATATATAACATCATTGGTAAACATATTGTCCTATCAGGAAATACTGGGGCATGATGGATTTTTTTCCCAATACAATGCCCTACAACGTCACAATGTGTCACGGCTGGCGGGGTGAGCCGTGAAGTGTGGGGGAAAAGGAGGACCCAAAATGCGGCAGTGACTGATGATTCGAGTGTTTATTTACAAGTGGTGGAGTGGCAAAAACAGGCAGTGAGGCATGACAAAACAACTGAAGAAACCTAAACTGGGAGAATTAAATGACAAACCTGAGACCATACAAAAGGGGTGCGGGGCAGAGAGACGCAGCGACAGGAACAGAACACCATAGAACGCAGACGAGCCGACAACGAACACAGACCGACACCCACTAAATATACACACACACACAAGGTAATCAGGTAATCACACACAGGAGGGAAGAACAGCTGAACCTAATACACATGAGGACCGGAGGAGACAAGCTGAACACAATGACAACAGACACAGACTTTCAGAACAAAACAGGAACTCTAGGACACGAGCCTTCAAAGTAAAGCAGGAAACACACAGACTGATTTACAACACAACACGGGGACATGAACAGAGCACCAAGGACAGACACAGGTAGGGCTGAATATACACCAAACTTCAGGTACCCCCTAAACTAATACAAAATCAGAATAAACACAAAACGCTGGGTCAACGACCCAGGACCATGACACAATGATAACATGAAGTATCACAAAATCACACACTGCATGAATATGTCTTAAAATGTCTTACAGCCAAAGATTTTAGTCATTTCTGCTCCAATCATAATGGTAAACATAATAAAATACACCACATTATTATGTATTGCTTCATGGTCATTGGTCAAAGGTCAGGGTCACAGGAATTATGAAAAAGTTTTAGTTTCTACTGGATCGACTACAAATGTTAAAGCTATGTATTAGTCATTGACATAAGCACTTAATTTGCTTGAGCTCTTTAAAACATTGTTTCTTTGCAATACAACATTCTATGACTTCACTGTGACACAGACAGAAGTAATAGATTTCCATAGTACCAGTGCTGACATCAGTGTAAATAATCCATGAAAACAATGCAGATGTCATTATTTGGGATTATCACTACTAATGCCAACATATACCAAGAAGGCCCCCGTATTTAAGTTTTTCTCTGTAAGGTTTCTTTTTTAACTTGAGCAATAGTGAGCCAGTCAGTGTAAACATGGAACAACAAATGAAAAAAAAAAACAAAAAAACAAAACAAAACAGAAAAAACTGTACTACATTAACTGTACTACATTAATATCAGCCTGACTCAGAACATTTTTAGTCTTGACTATGACCAAGATATAGAAAATTTTGGGGATCTCCATTTTAAGGTCTCTAGTCTTGATGTAGCAACCCTGACTCAGAGTCATACAAGTCACAAATTATGACAAATGTATGTAAATATATGTGCTGTTGTTGTCTGCAACAACAACAACAACAACAACACAGGACCACCATTCATTTTTTTAAATGAATAATATTGTGTGAGATTTTAATACAAAAAGAACAATGGGACAAAAAATTACTCTGACTCATGGGAATGGCAAAATACTTCCTCACCGCAAAGTTTTGTGTGTGTCTGCAAAATGGACAGATTGATAGATCAAATGATTTATGATTTGATTTGATTTTGATTTTATTGATTAGCATTCAAATATCTCAGTGAATACAGAACAAAGATCTATTCAATTCAATTCAATTCAATTTTATTTATATAGCGCCAAATCACAACAAAAGTCGCCTCAAGGCGCTTACCACAAAGCAAGAAAGCATGAGACAAGGCTAATCAAAAGGTATTGGCTGAAGCATTTGCTTATTACGCCAACCCTTTTAACAAAAGATCTTTTTGTATGCCGCTCCTGTACACAGGGCTCGAAGCAAATAATAAAACAAAGCCAAAACAAACAAACAAACAAACAAGAAAAAAAAACTTTCCACCTTAGATAAGTAACTACAGCAAAGCAAAAGAATCAAGAGGGTTTTTTTTTTTGCTCTTTTCATTCTTGATATATATATTTTTCTAATACTCTATTTTTAAACATACTTTTAAACAAGGAAAATGAACTACACCTTTTTAAATCACTGTCATAACTATTCCACAGGTTAACTCCTCTAACAGAAACACATCTCTGCTTTATATTTGTCCTCATCTTGTTTTGTTTTTTTAAAGAAATCTGTTCCCCTTAAGTCATATTGACTCTCTCTGACTTTAAACAGCTTCTGAGTACTGTGGCAAAGCAAGTTATTTTGTGCTTTATACATTATCTGTGCCATTTTATATTCAACTAAATCATAAAATTTCAGGGTATTCAGATTAATAAACAAATGTTAGTTGGTTCTATATAGTTTGATTGATTTATAATTCTTATAGCTCTTTTTTGTAACTTGAAAATAGGAAGAGTGTTCGTTTTATATGCATTACCCCATATCTCCAGACAGTAAGTCATATATGGAAGCAACAGAGTACAATAAAGTGTGTATAATGATTTTTTGTTCAGGACATGCTTTGTTTTATAGAGAATAGCAATGGTTTTTGACATTTTTGTTTTCACATGGTTTATATGAGACTTCCAACTCAGCTTATCATCAATTATCACTCCAAGAAATTTATTTTCATTCACTCTTTCAATTTCAATTCCATTAACCCTGATTTTAGATACATTTTTCATTTGTCTAGTGCCAAAAATAATCAATTTTGTTTTCTTTATATTTAAATGTGTGATGTCAACAGAATTTGACTGTGTGCTCTAATGTGGCAGTAACAAGCATGTGGCAACCAACTCATGTGGCACCCAGCCCTATTCTAATCTACCTTTTTCTGAGGAGAGACAACAGCAACTCTCATTCAAATGTTAAGGTAAGTAATATATACGAATACGCTTCATAATTGGGAAAAAACACAAACTTTGTCCACATTTATTACGTGACAGAAGCACAGCTAAGTTGCAGAGATCCTAACCATGTGGATTCATATTTAACATGTTGTTGTTTTTGTTTTTTCCCCCAGCGAAGAGTGAAATGGAGAGCATGCGCGCGCGCGGTCTGCTTCGGCTTTTTAAAATGAAAATTGATACTGTATAATTGTTTATTAATCGCTGTGTGTTGTCTCAGTGAATAAACTGGATATAAACAGAGCTCATATTGTGATTATTTACACCTTTAAAGCCGTTAGGATTCTCTATAAGCGAAAACAGTCACATTAGGACAAAGTTGAACAAAGTAAGGTTTTGTGGAGGACTTGATAGTCTGCAGGTCGGTTTCCAAACGCGAACATGGGAACGTGAGGAAATCCGCACAAACCACACCTCTCCACACCTTTGTCAGAGACGAAGGCATCGCGTTCTCGGGTAGCAAACGTGTATTGATGTCATGTTAGTTACCTGTGAGTGACACGGTGAAAAGGTTGTCACCGATAGTGAGTCTACGCGACTTTTGTACTTGTATTTCATAAAACTAGACCAGAAAGGGATTTCCTCGCAGACCGGGTAAGTATCATATTATTACAAATGATGCGGTAAAAAAAGCTTAATTTTTGCTGATGTTATTTTCTTTATTTTCTTATGAGTGAATACAAATATCACATAAAACAGATGACGTTGTATGTAGCCAAATGTTTACTTTCCTGAAAATAAACATGACTTCTTTATTTATTTGTTTAGTTTTTAATGGGTTTGTATAAATGGCAATTAAGTTAAGACTTGCAGGACTATATCGTTCGTTTTGCACAATATGGATATATATTATATAAGCATTATATGACGTCTTTTCTTGTTGTGAGCATAACTTGTGTGTATCTCCACACACTCTGTCTGCAGATTGGTAATGTTTCCTGGTCGCACATCTAGAATGATTTCAAAATTTAAGGTACTTGTTTTCCTGCTGTTTTTCACTGGTATTGGTGTGTATTTCAAAACGGGCTACCAATTGACTCATTATGCTGTGGACCAAAAGCTGTGTGCTTGCATAAAATGTTTATCAGAGGATAAGCAGTTGCTTCTGGATCGATCGAATAGAAGTGTTCAACCATTTTTGACTGCAAATTTAAACCTCTCACAGAATGAATTCAACTGGTGGAAGGTAAGTAGTCACCAGGAAAGGATGACATTTTTACACACACCCCTCCAGCTCATTTGGTCTAACAACAAAGTCTAACAAATCGTGTCTGACAGGATTTGCAGGCTGAAAGCCGTAGCTTCAGAGTTTATGAAACAACAGTGGCCAACTTGTTTCAGATCTTCCCAAAGAATCCAGATGTTATACAACCCAAATATGACCACTGCAGGACTTGTGCTGTGGTGGGTAATTCTGGTAATTTAAGGAGATCGCATTATGGACCGCTGATAGATTTACATGAAGTTGTCATAAGGTACTTTCTAAGCTAAAGCAATTTTTCTTTACCATTAAATTCAAATTCAAATTCAAATTCAAATTTTATTTGTCACGTACACAGTCATACACAGTACGATATGCAGTGAAATGCTTAGATATGCAGTGAAATGCAGTGAAATATCCCCTCCTACACAAAAGATCCAAACTGATGTGAAATATATCCCTTTGTGCTTTTTAGAATGAACACTGGTATTACCAGAGGCTTTGAAAAAGACGTTGGAAACAAGACAACTCATCGTGTCATGTATCCAGAGAGTGCTGTGGATTTGGATGACAACACCCATTTTGTACTGTTTCCCTTTAAGATACAGGACTTTGAGTGGCTCATTAATGCCTCTACAACAGGATTTACTGGAAGGTGAGTTCTCTTTTTCAGGGCTACATGCACATGTATTTGACATTTATTTAACGAGACTCAGTGTCTCATTTACAAGAGAGACCTGTTTTAGACAACATAATTAAATGAAAATAATAAAATAGAAAAAATAAAATAGCAAAATCTGCCTCATTAAGATCAAGTTCCCAGTGATGAAAATCAGCACTGGGACGTCTTTTAAATCTACAAGCAAAATCAGTTAAGCGAGAGAGCTCAAAGTCTTTCTGTAATGTATTCCACTAAGACAGACTTCAAATGACGGCACCTTTAAGCTCTCTACAAACTGATTATCCTGAAATCATACTATGACTACATTTTTATGCAACATGCAGACAGATGAAGTGTCCTCATAACAACTCATCTTACTGTAGTTCATTTACGTATGCTTTTGTACTGTTCTTAGGATTGTGACTTAATATAAAGTAAAAATAAAAAAATTAAATAAAGACTCTTAATGCTTGTTGAAAAGTTATTTTATGTGAACCATTTTTAGGCAGTTGTGCAGCCACTAATTTGGGCACATGAAAATCATACAATCATTTTGTACTTTATTTTGTTTCAGATAAAATATTCTGATTTCATCTGAGCTTGCCCAGCTTTCTTCTTGGTCCCACCAATGCCACCCCATTAAAAGAAAAAATAACACTCTTAGGTTTAGATGTTACAGTCAGCATACACTACCTTCTTCTCTCCCAGCTGCTAAAATTACCGACACCTGCTCCTAAGCAAAGTATCTCAAAAGATTTCCCCTAGATCGTCTTGCAGTACAGAATTTACATCAAATGCAAAAATAGAATGCCACTGCATGAATTCAACATGTACGCAGATTAAAAGGATTTGGCTGATGGATGTAGTGTGAGGTGATATAAGGTGAATTTCTGTATCAAACCATTACTCTGATCCTTCTCCATGTTCAAGACGGACCATGCCTTTTTTAGCTTTGTTTTTGTTAAACACCTACTTCATATTTTTCAATGTCATGCTGTTTCCAACAGGTCATATATGCCAGTGAAATCAAAGATCAAAACTAACAAGGATTTGGTGAGTAGCGTCAATGGCAAAGCTTCCTGGTGGCAATGGTAATATTTAAAAATAAAAGCTGTTTAAAGGCTCATTCTAATTTCTAACAGGTCATGGTGGTAAATCCAGCTTTTATGAAATATGTACATGAGGTTTGGCTTGGAAATGAGGGACGTTATCCATCCACTGGCTTTATGGCTTTGATTCTTGCACTTCACATTTGTGATGAGGTAAGTACAAAGTTTTCAGTCTCCGAAGTGCCAGACGTACAAAATAAAATATGATTTTTATTGTCATACAAGCTGGTCCATTTGAGTCTTTGCTAATTTGTTCTTTTGTTCTTATATTGCTCTCCTAAATAAATGTGCATTTCAAAAGTTCAAAATGTCTTTGGTGAAGATCAGAGCAGGTTTACCCACCAGTACCACTTGATTAAAAAACTCTGGTTTAATCTGTGAATGGTTAAATTTCAGTTCACATGCCCTATGAAAGTGAAAGCTGTTGCAAGTATTTCTGATGTGTCCCCTTCTTAAATTGACTAGACTACAATCTAGAAGACATTCCTTCATGGAAAGCTTTTTAGCTAAACCTCTCAATAAGAGGTTTTGTCATTGTATACTCATGGTATAATCATAGTGTTTCCATTTAGTGCTCAGGTCGCTGTCCAACTGTTCATTTCATTTTTCAGCAGCCATTGTTTGGATTTTAGTTAAAAAAGGGACATTTTGTTCATGCATTTGTTTCCCATTCATTCATATGTTCATTTTTTGTCTTCCTAGGTTAATGTGTTTGGTTATGGCGCTGACAGTGATGGAAACTGGAGTCACTACTGGGAAATACTCACAAACAAAAGGTTAAGAACTGGAGTACATCCTGGAAATTATGAGTATAACATCATCCAGCAACTAGCTCAGCAACAAAAAATTAAGTTCTATGAAGGCCTAATGAAAAAAATGTGATTGAATGCCATACACTCAGTGGGGAAAGAACTGAAAGCCAAATGGATGTGTATCTACAACTATAGTAATTTCCTAACCCTCCTAACTGAAACTGATATTGGGAATCTTTAGGAAGGACTAGTAATCATGAAAGGGGTTACGTTAAAGAAGTCTTTGGATATGTGACATTTTGGTAGTTTCCCCCCCTAAACCATAGCTTAAATTAACCATGTAAAAAATGTACCCAGGGGTTATACTCTTTAGTAGTTTCTAACATCTATGGTTCTTAAGAAATGAAGTATTTTCTTACGAGTTGGCAGAATTACAAGAAGACAGACAACAGCATTATTATTCTTAGTTAAAGTAAGCTGTTTGCATGAAAAGGAAAATGGTGCAGTAAAGTAACTTATAACATAGAGGGTGTTTAATTCATGTAATGAATATTGTCAGCATTTTCTAATACAGTCAGCAAATATTTAGATTTGTAGAATTTTACAGGGTTGATCTCCTTAAACTTGTGTTATTGTTATTATGCAAGTGGAGAGCTGTCATACTCTCAGAGTAGGAAGGACTCAAACACACAAACACAAACAGAGGCAGGCAGTCTTTTCGTTCAAGCTCGGGTCCTCTACCAGAGGCCTGGGAGTTTGAGGGTCCTGCGCAGTATCTTAGCTGTTCCTAGGAGTGCGCTCTTCTGGACAGAGATCTCCGATGTTATTCCTCGGATCTGCTGGAGCCACTCGCCTGGCCTGGGAGTCACCGCACCGAGTGCTCCAATTACTACTGGGACCACTGTTACCTTCACTCTCCACATCTTCTCGGGCTCTTCTCTGAGCCCTTGGTATTTCTCAAGCTTCTCGTTTTCCTTCTTCCTGATGTTGCTGTCATTCAAAACCACTACATCTATCACTCACATGTGGGCAGATGTTCCAATCAAATATTAATTATTGTCACAAAAGCATTGTGGTTAGACATGATCATGATTTCTAGTAAGGATAGTATGGATATATCAGCATTTTTCTGACAACCTAATTTTGTTCCTACTACTGCTGCCATAACCACCACATCAAATAAAATGTAAAAGGGTACACCACATAGCACTTATTAGTGAATGTATGTTTTGCTGGACACCTGGAGTGCATTCCTGACTATCCATTGTAAACAGTGTTTTTTTGTTGTTGTTGTTGTAGTTTTATGTATTTTTGGGAGAGGACAAAATAACACATATAGTATGTGTATTAATATGGTTACAGTTAAGCCTCAATTCTAACCCTTGGCTTGCAAGCTGCAGGTTACTAACACAAAGGTTACTGTCCTCAGGCAGTACAACACACACAAACACACACTCACACTGGTAGAGGAGAGAGAGAGAAAGGAAGAAAGGTAAACTGTATCCAGATAACCCAGGGACAATTTGCTTTCCTAAGCAGCTTAACAGTTCATTTCATGTTGAAGTTGCCACCTTTGGTTTCGAGTTTGATTTTAAAAGTGATGTTTTGAATATTTCTGAAATGCATTTTTTCCATTCATCATTCATCACCTCTTTCTCATATCTAAAAATGGGCATTTGCATCCTTTCAGATCCACATTTTATATAGGGTTGTAATAATTTAACTTTATTGCTTTTTTTAATGATTATGGGAGAAATAATATATTATAGCATTTGAAAAAAATGCTTACCTTTTATGATCTAACATTTGAACATTGAGCATTTAGAAATCAGATATTTGTAACTATGTTAAAAAAATATTTGAAAATTATGTAGGACATAAACAGCTGGTCAGCAGAAATGTGCACTACATTGCCAAAAGTATTAGCTCATCTGATCTGACTCATCTATCAAATTTCCAGATAGAGAAGCATGGTTTGTCAAACCAAAGAGCACTTATTGGTGAATTTGTGTTTTGCTCTTGCACCTGGAGTGCATTCCTGCTATATATATATGTATATATATATATATATATATATATATATATATATATATATATATATATATATATTGTATAAAGTATTAAGACTTTTTTGGCTTTGTATTTTTTGTATTCTAGAAGCACACACAGCAAATGGTAATTTTATCAGTTTGGTGTGGGATCACTGAATTTGGCAATGTACTTTACAGTGAGCAGCAGCATGCTCGCATTTAAGTATATAATTGTTTGCAATGTAACAAAGATTACCCAACTTTTTAACCCTTGGGGGGGTCTTAAGGACATTTATTGTCTTTTTCATTTTTAGTTTTAAACCATCTTCACTGTGTTGAGTGGATTAAAGCCAAATTTGTCAAAGAATGTTTTTTTTACTTATTTTTTTTAATTGTGGTGTCAATTCATTAAATCAGCCTAAAATGGCTAAGTTACAGCAATCCATCCACCTTAGGCCCTTTGGACAAAAATGTCCACATTGAAACCCATTATAAACGCTATTTTTCACGCCAGAAAAATTACGGTCAAAGGGATCGTCAGGTCTCCAGCTTAGGTTTCGTTTTGGACTACAGGCCTTAGAGTTGTAATTTTTTTATTTGTCCACCGGGTGGCGCCCTTGCTTCACATTTGACCTCTGCTGGAAAACAGCGGGCTGCTTGGACAGACCTGCCGGAAATGACGCCTCTTTTCTGGCGTGCAGCAGCGGCTTCGCCCGCTGATCGGGCGGACCATTTTTTGGTCCCTAGGACCATGAGAGGGTGCATTTTTTTTTTAGTCAACAGGAAATGACGTATTTGTTGTGACGTGGTACCGGAAGTGTGCGCTGGAAAAAGGAGTCCGACGCATCATGCCCCGATCATCGTCGCGAGTTAACCCGGGAGAATGCACTCATTTCGGCCTCGACGAGCAGCATTTGCCGCCTGGAGACCATTTTCTGGTTCTGGAAAAAAAAATAAAAGGCGATCGAAATGACTCTTGGTGCCAATCTTTAGTCCATCTAAAGGCCTAATTATAATAACAATCAAATATTACTTCAAATGTTTTTTTGGGAAAATATTTAGTTTTTTAGTTTTTTTTTTAGTTTTTTTGTAATTTAAAGGGTTAAAACAACGAAAATATAATTAAAACTTTATATGAATATTTCAGGGAGAAGTAGTTTTAAAAGACTGACCAATTTAAAGTGAAAAAAAAATTAATATTTAATATTTTTATTGCACTTTTTGGGCGTGGTCGATAGTGTGCATTTTATGAAATGCGCTCCTGGAAAAAAAATAAAAGGCGATCGAAATGACTCTTGGTGCCAATCTTTAGTCCATCTAAAGGCCTAATTATAATAACAATCAAATATTACTTCAAATGTTATTTTTTTAAAATATTGAGTTTTTTTGTTTTTGGGGGCTAAAAAAACAGGGCGCTCATGAAGTAAAACTGGGATTTAAAGGGTTAAAACAACGAAAATATAATTAAAACTTTATATGAATATTTCAGGGAGAAGTAGTTTTAAAAGACTGACCAATTTAAAGTGGAAAAAAATATTAATATATAATATTTTTATTGCACTTTTTGGGGAATGGACATTTATGTCCATTAGGGACCAAAGTGGATGTCTTTTTTAGGAACCCCCAAGTAAAAACTCATTAACCACTTATCAGTGTGAAAAGGATCACCCATTCAAATCTACTCAAACAGAATAACAAGGGTAAATAAAATGCTCTTAAGCAAAAAAAGTGTGTTTTAACATATATATATATATATAATATAGTTTGTTGAGTCATTCTTTAGACTAACTTGACAGTTCTTAATTTTCTGAAAATCTATAAAGGTTTTAACATTTTCTTTCTGTTAGCTACATATGAATAAATAAATAAATAAATAATTAAATGAATAAAAAAAAGGTTTGTGTACAAATGAAACTGGACAGTTCCTCAAGCCAATTCCACAGAGAAAATAAAATGTAAAAATAAGATAAAATGGAAACAAAAACAAAAAACTCCATGGTCCTGCTCCCCAGTCGATGCCATACCTATTATATTTAAAACTTGCTCATTATGTAAGTGATCATTATCAAGTTACAGAATAGAACCAAACAGAGCACATGAAGTTGATTATGTTTTCTGTTGTGACAGGCATTTTCAAATGCAGTATTTCAAACAGAGCTCAGAAATTAAACAAGGAATGGATTTATGAATCAATAAATGAATGTATCTACCAATTCATCAGTCATTCAATATTTTCACAACAATAAGGTGAAATGATTTTTGCAAATGTCTCCCCAGTATGAACTCAAAAACCACAATAAGGGCATTTGTGAGGTAAACTGGTAATATTTAGACTTGCCATTTGCCTTTTGAAGAAGTGCTTGTATTTGGCTTTTTCATGGAAGTTCTTGGCCAGATAACAACAACATAATACATAACAGTAAAAAGTCTGAGTCAGAAGAGACAAACTAATGTCTGACCAAAGACTGCTGGCCTGAAAGAGCAGGCTACAGTTTTTCCCTTTTTATGGGACATTGGCAAACACTGGACAGCCTCTTTTGAGCTCATCCTTCATCCAACCAAGGTTCACGAAACTCAAGAGATTCACATCTAGAACAAATAAAAAGGATTAGGCTTAAAACCAGACAACCAATTAGTCATTTAACTGATTAATGGTTGAGACATTTTTGTGTGATTGCATTTGTAACATCTGAATAAGTGTTGATTAATCACTGCTGTTAGTTTTTTTTTTTTTTTTTGCTGGAGCACCACACAGCCCTTGGATCGGTTGAAGATGGTTTTGTTTTGGAGGCTGCAGACTCTTGTACTGGAAATTTCTTTAGTTTATGTATTAATTGATTCACTTTAGTAACAGTAGTAACACTTTTATACTCAGTATAGAAAGCTCACTCTTGGCATCAGTTGTATGCATGTGGAATGTGATCAAAAGTGGGGTCCAAGTTTTATTGCACCTTCACAGCAGACTCATTTTCCTCTTGAGGGCTCTGGACATCCTGTTGCAGATGAGATGACGGTTGGTCGGAACTGTTCCTAGACTGAAGAGATAAGGATCTGTTAATAATTGATCTGCTGTGAAACGTTCTTTGTTTGGGAAGTATAACGGGTTAGGTGTGTGATCTGAACATTTTTCTCCACTGCAGTGTTTTTCTTTTCTTTTTTTAATAAACCTCACTTCAAAAGCCACGCATGCCTGTTGTTTGCAGTTTTATTCAATATTTTCCATAACACTCTCAACACTGAATATCCAGCAATGACGAGCTCACCTGAAACTTCACACCTTGGCTCATGTGATTAGGTAGAGCACATGTGTCAAACTCATGGCCCGCAAGCCACATCCAGCCCGGCGTACATTTATATTCGTACCTCTTGATGGATCTCAAGAAGAAAAGAAGAGGCTGTTGAAGGAGTGTATGGTGAAAAACAATTATATCCTTTCTCCTAACACTCACTCATCCCTTACTCAGGAGAAGCTAAGATGAAGTAGCATTAGCTTAATGAAAAGCACTCACCGAGACACAGATGCATAAACAGTCACCAGAGACAGTGAAAATATTTCACACCACATAACAAGATATATTACACTTTACAAAGCTCTTTAAAAAAAAATCTGTTCTTCACGTGAGCAAATAAGTAAAATCATCTGTGTGCCAACAGATAATCCAGTTTTCCCACTTAGACAGAACCATCAATGCTGTTTGAAGTCAGACGTCCTTCATCTTCCATCCATTCTCTTTTGTTGCGTTTGAACTGGAGCCTATCTCAGCGGTCACAGGTCAAAACACTCAGGTCACCACTCTGTCACAGATACTTGTGAAAGGTGCTATGGAAAGATAAAACTGATATTACTTTTGAAATGACCAAATATATTGAGTCATTATATTTGTCCATCCATCCATCCATCTTCATCTGCTTTATCCGAGGCCGGGTCGCATTACTGCAGCTGCAGCCCCAATCCGTCTGTCGATCTCCGGCTCCCTTCTCCCATCACTCGCGAACAAGACCCCGAGATACTTGAACTCCTCCACCTGGGGCAGGAACTCATCCCCGACCCGGAGTGGGCACTCCACCCTTTTCCGGCTGAGAACCATGGCCTCAGATTTGGAGGTGCTGATTCTCATTCCCGCTGCTTCACACTCGGCTGCGAACCGTTCCAGTGCGAGCTGGAGGCCCTCACCCGGTGAAGCCAACAGAACCACATCATCCGCAAAAATCAGAGATGAGATTCTGAGGCCACCAAAGCGAAAGCCCTCCGCCACTTGGCTGCGCCTAGAAATCCTGTCCATAAAAATTATGAACAGAACCGGAGACAAAGGGCAGCCCTGGCGGAGCCCATCACCCACCGGGAACGAGTCCGACTTATTGCCGGCAATGCGAACCAAGCTCTTGCAACGGTTGTATAGGGATCGAATGGCCCGTAGCAATGGGCCAGACACCCCATACTCCCGCAACACCTCCCACAGGACACCCTGAGGGACACGGTCGAATGCCTTCTCCAAGTCCACAAAACACATGTAGACTGGTTGGGCAAACTCCCATGCACCCTCAAGTATCCTCGAGAGGATAAAGAGCTGGTCCAGTGTTCCGCGACCAGGACGAAAACCGCATTGTTCCTCCTGTATCCGAGGTTCGACTAGCGGACGAACTCTCCTTTCCAGCACCCTGGCATAGACTTTCCCAGGGAGGCTGAGGAGTGTGATCCCCCTGTAGTTGGAACACACCCTCCGGTCCCCCTTCTTAAAGATGGGGACCACCACCCCGGTCTGCTAGTCCACAGGTACTGCCCCTGATCTCCACGCAACATTGCAGAGGCGTGTCAACCAGGACAGCCCTACAATGTCCAGAGCTTTCAGGAACTCGGGGCGGACCTCATCAACACCAGGGGCTCTGCCACCAAGGAGTTGTTTACACAGTAGCATCCCCAGGCTTCTACCTTTCTACCTATAAAACCCGGAGAGCAGCCAAATGGCTGGTAGGCTTTTAGCTAAGCTTTAGCTTCAGCCAAGTGGAAGCTAAATTGGCTAGTCATTCATATGTATATTAGGTTGTTACCTGGGAATTCTGGAGGGAGGGGAGTGGGGGTGTGTCAATGAGGGAGTGGGGGAGCTGCTAAAAGCTGTGAACTTCCTTTTGTGTTCGTCTGATGCATTCTCAATCATCCAGGGAAATAAATCTCCAAAAGTCACCAACTTGGAGTGTTTCAGTTTGCCATCTTAGGGAGAAATCAACACACATGGGTGTATGTCCTTTGTTGCTGAGATTGCTAAGAGAGACTTTGGCGAGATCACGCAAAAATAACTCGGGATCTCGCAAAAGTTTTGCGAAATCTCCCAAAACAAACTCAGGATCTCGCAAAAGTTGAATTCCAACAATGGCGGCAGCTACTTAGTTGTAATATTACTCTTTCTGGGTCACAAAATACACTTTTAAGATATTTTGAGGCATGAATGTAGTTGTGTAAACGTCAGATATTTGCTCAGTTTACAAGACATCGCATATTTGCAAAAGTGCTCAGACGTTTTCGGAGATCTGACACCCACCATCTCAAAGCTAACGGGAGGTCAAGACCTACTACAGCCGGGAGGAACACCGCTCTCCCGGCACATCGTGCCTTGACCTCCCGGTCGGCTTCGAAGAGCTAAAACTAAAATGAGATGAGCACACTTTGTCTAGGGTGCATTTCTGAGATTTCACACAACCCAGGATTCAAATCATGAATACATAATGGTATTGGATTTACAACATTATAAATGAAATGTGCTCTATTTGGAAGCAGCAGGCCCCCCCCTCCCCTTTTGACGGGTTGTGTGCGAGACTTTAAATCAGGGGTAGGCAACCTTTCTGATGACGAGTGCCATTTAAAATTTCCTCAGAAGTTCTGTGCCATATGATTGTATTAGCAATAAATCTAATAACGCTCTATATGAACAGTTACACAATATATAGAACCACTGATAAGAGAAATAAACTGGGCCAATATGGCATGTTTGTTAATATTCAACCCAACCCTTGAACTCATTCATGTCACCTAAAAGGTAAAACTGTTTCTCCATCACCTGTTCAGCTCTGATGATTCAGTAAGGACATCTCCTGGTTTCATCTGCATGTTTCCCGCTCACCAGATAACCAAACCAACACCATGACCAGCAGGTTTGAGCTGTGGCTCCAGCAAACATCAGCTACTAAAAAGAAATATTAAATAAATTCTAACAACAGCTGATCAAGCTTAAACGTGCTGCTGTTGTTTAGCGCGACATCCGGCGGTTTCCTCTTTCTGGCGCAAAGTGGGCGATAAACAAACAAGAGAGAAAAGCCGATCAGCTGATCATTGATCAGTTTCATGATTAAAGTAGCAACAGGAGAGAGAGGGGAGAGAATGAGAGAAGAGGCAGCTGTGCAGCTCCAGCTTTATGTCTTTTTCATTGTAGCTGAAGTCCGGGACAAACTGCGTCCCTTCTCAGCTCAACACCAAACGTGTAATATTTTCTCTGGATGCGGGACGATTCCGTCTTTTTACGGGACGGTTGGCAACTCTACTAACTAACCTTATGAATAAAATAAAGTACAGTTATTGTAACTGACTATAAAAAGTCAGCACAACAAGAATAAACTGCACCTAAACTTGGTTTATATCTGACCCAGATAGACTGCAGGTCATAACTTCTTACCTGAAGTTCAGTTCACCTGACACTCGGACCGGCGGCTGCCTCGGGTCTCTCCTCTTGCCTCCCCTTTCTCTCATCCACCTGCTGGCATCCACCACTTATTAATATTACTGAATCTGTGGAAGCTTAGCCACCACCAAACAACTGAGTTCGTTTTTTACACACCGACCAGCATCTGGCCAATCCACCACTTTCATTATATACCGTTACAAAAAAAAAAAAATCATCGGCCACCGACCAAAATAATGCCCAATGGCCAGTCCAGCTATGGTCGTGCCATCACTTAACCCTTCGCGTGCCAACTGTGGCACGGGTGCCCAGTGTTGCCGACCCCTGCTTTAAATCATCAAACTGTAAATTTTAAATTGTTATTGATCCCTTTACCCCTAGTCCTAAAGTGTATATTTATTTTCTTACTCTTCTTATATATATTGTTTGTTTACTTGCACTGCTGTAACTGGAGCCTCGTCGTCTCGTGTCTCTATATACTGGACTGTATGTAGCGGAGATGACAATAAAGTTTACTTTGACTTCAGCAGCGAGCAGGTGCACCGAGGGCTCTCGCGCTCACTTTTCGTGTATAGAATTTCGAAAAAACATTGGTGCAAATTATAAGTCTGTATCATAATGTCTGGTGTTTTCGTGTTTGTTGGTTTGTTTTTATTTTGTTTTATTTTGCGAGTTGGTTTTTAGATGCCGCTCCAGCCGATCAGAGAATCCCCCGCCGCCACGCCCTCTCCTCTCTGCGCCGCAAGCAGCAGGCGCACCTTGCAAACGAAGGGAGCCCTTACTCCCAGCAAATGGGCGATAGAAAACCGATCGGGGCCTATGCCATTCCCAATATGCGCTGGCATGACGTCGGGGCAGCATGAGTAGGAGCATTTTTTTTTTTTGCCGATGCCCGTGATGCCGCCCCCCACCACGATGCCGCCCCGGGCAATCGCCCGTATCTAAAACCGCTACTGCACATGACTGTAAAAAGGATATAAAAAGGATGATCTTCACTTAGCAAACAAATATTTCCATAACTGACAACATGACGGACATTTTACAGTGAAACATATGTACATCCATTCATCTCTCCATTTGCTACAGTGTGTCTTGTAGGGTGATGGAGTACCTGGAGAGAAAGCATGCAGGAGTACGGAGAATGGTTCCTATGTGGGAACAGAACACACAAAACATAACATAACTTATTTCCCCATCATTTATCTCATTTATACAACTAAGAGAAGCCTCAGTTGTTTTGTATATACCTCATGTTGGGGAATTGGGTATATCATTAAAAAAGAAAACTGGGACAGAAAAAAGGCAATATATCCTTGCTTCATATATTGTCTTTATTAGATAGATGTAATTAATTGCCAGGAAGGTAAGGAGAAAGGAGTAAGGTAAGTTTCTTTCTTTGTTAAAACATAGTAACATGCATATAGTGTTGCAAAGCTGTGACTGTGATTTCACAGTAACTCTAACTATTGTTTAATTCTTAATCCATTTTTTAAAAACTTAATCCCAGTAGCGGTTTTAGATACAGGCGACACGTTATGTTTTGTCCGTGTGTGTGTGTGTGTGTGTGTGTGTGTGTGTGTGTGTGTGTGTGTGTGTGGGGGGGGGGGGCGGGGGGGGGGGGGTTAGGGGCACCACAGGGGGTGTTCGCCCAGGGCGCCAAACAGGCTAGGACTGCCACTGCTTAATCCATTTATTTCAGTTCCCAGTAGTTCCGTTCTTTGGAATTGTAAGTCTGCTTCCATATTGATTATATTTATCTGTTCCTCTTGCTCTTGTACTACAATAAGCTGATTTTAGTTTGTGTGCCAGAGGAGGAAAATAGTGGCGCATTCACAGCAGGGATATGGATAATATTTTGTTTTTTCACCTTTTAACAAAGGGGGAAATTCTTCCAACATGTACAAACATTTGAACACACAGCATGCAATTAATTTGCATGTTAGTAATGTCTTTGATATGCTGCTTAGCGATGATGGAGCCAATGATAATCAAATGAGAATCGATAAAGATAATCAATAGGGTATCAAATTGCTGATATCGATATGCCAGAACAGCCCTTACTTGTCAAACCATGGACTCCACTAGACCCCTGAAAGAGTGCTGCAGTATCTGTCACGGTTTGCGGGGCAAGCCGTGTGGATTTGTAGTGAGGATCCAAAAGGCGGCAGCTCTGGTGCAGGTGAGTGTTTAATTACAGCAGTGGGTACAAACAGCAACAGGGTGTGAACATGAAACCGAAACCTAAACTGGGTAAACTAACAACACAAACCAGGAATGACGGTGCAGGGAGGTCCGGGGAAATACATACAGGGAGACCGAGGGGAAACAACACAGACGAACCAGCAACTACTATGACAGAAGACACAACTTAAAAACACTCAGAGAACACAGGGGGATACATACAGGTGGGGACACAGCTGGGAGTAATTAACATGACGAGACTAGGGAGGCAAACTGAAAACACTCACATAAGACACAGACCTTCACAATAAAACAGGAACTTACACATGAAAGGACACAAACTAAGAACGCGGACTAGATACAGGAACACACGGGCAGAACAGAGTAAACACTAACCAGAGGAAGAACAGAACCAAAATCGCGAAGAGAAAACACAAAACGCTGGGTCAAAAGGACCCAGGATCATGACAGTACCCCCCCCCTCAAAGGCTGGCTCCAGACAGCCCAACAAGAAACAAAACAGCCAGAAAAAACAGAAAACAACCCGACCAGGGCGGGCGGCGGGGGTCCAGGACGGAGGGCTCGAAGCAAAACAAAACCGGAGTACCAGAAGGCCAAAAGACAAAAACAAAAAACGAGCCCAAAACCAAAAGAAACGAAGCACACCAGAACACAGGAAAAAACAGAGTCCAAAACAGAAGAGTTCAGGGGGCCGACAGCACAGGAGTCCAAAACAGTTCAGGGGGCCGGCCAGGGGGCCAACAGCACAGGAGTCCAAAACAGTTCGGGGGGCCGGCCAGGGGGCCGACAGCACAGGAGTCCAAAACAGTTCGGGGGGCCGACCGTGCGGACGGCAACGGCGGCGACGTGGATACAGTTCGGGAGGCCGGCCGTGCGGACGGCAACGGCGGCCACTCAGGCGATGGCGGTCCGGGGGCCGGCCGTGCGGAAGGCAGCGGCGGCCACTCAGGCGATGGCGGTCCGGGGGCCGGCCGTGCGGAAGGCAGCGGCGGCGACGAAGGAGACCACGGAGCAGTTCAGGGGACCGACCCCGACGGCGGTGACGTCCAGCAGGTGGCCCGGAAAATGGCCGGCGATATCGAGGTGCAGAACGAGGCTTGGGCGGCGGCTTAACAGCCGCAGGACCAGGCGTAGCAGAAGCAGAGGCCGGACCAGGCGTAGCAGAAGCAGAGGCCGGACCAGGCGTAGCAGAAGCAGAGGCCGGACCAGACGAGGATGAAGACTCTGATGAAGCTGGACCAGGCGACGACGAGGCGGCCGCAGGTGGCGGCTGGACAGGCTCCTCGGACCCTCCAGCGGAGACAGGCGGCTGAACGGGCCCCTCGGACCCTCCAGCGGAGACAGGCGGCTGAACGGGCCCCTCGGACCCTCCAGCCGATGAGGCATGAGGCTGGTGTGGTTCTCCGGAACCACCAGCTGACGAGGAAGGCTGCTGGACGGGCTCCTCGGGCCCCCCAGCTGAAACAGGAGACAAAGGCCGGAGCGGTCCCTTGGACCCTCCAGCGGAAACAGGAAACAAAGACCGGAGCGGTCCGTCGGACCCTCCAGCGGAGACACGAGACGAAGGCTGGAGCGGTCCCTCGGATCCTCCAGCGGAGACACGAGACGAAGGCTGGACGGGCCCCTTGGACCCTCCAGCAGAAGCCATCACAAAGCCAGCAGGCATGGAGTCCACTGGCAGACATGAAGGAAATGGGTGCTGTGCTGAGCACTGGCCCTGCTCAGACAGCACTGACACGGGGCACTTCCCAGGTGGCTGCTTAAACTCCAGGGGTCCAGAATCAGCTGAGGACTGGGACCTAGCCTCTGGGGAAGCCCTGGAGCGGCAAACAGTGCCAATGGCGGCTGAACCAGGAAAAGCACCTTGAGGTGAAATTAAACTTTCTCCCTGCACGGAGTGAACGAGTGAAGCCGATGATACAGGAGCCAGAGCTACTGGGGCCTGCGCTACAGGCGGCACTGGAGCTACTGGGGCCTGCGCTACAGGCGGCACTGGAGCTACTGGGGCCTGCGCTACAGGCGGCACTGGAGCTACTGGGGCCTGCGCTACAGGAGGCTCTGGAAACTGAACTGAGGGAGGCTCTGGAAACTGAACTGAGGGTGGCACAGGAGACTGAACTGAGGGTGGCACAGGAGACTGAACTGAGGGTGGCACAGGAGACTGAACTGAGGGTGGCACCGGAGATTGAACTGAAGGAAGCACAGGAAACTGAGCTGAGAGTGGCTGCGGGGGAGCTAACTTAGCTGCCGGTACCTGCACAGGCGATAAGCAGCTCGCGTTGATATCCGCCACACAAAACGCAGCCCCTGAATGAACAGTCATGCAGTCCGAAAATGAAAAAGAGTCCTCACTCACCACAGCCGGCGATTTAGAAGCCCGAACGTCCGGCTGTGGGGTGGCGCGCTTGCGGCGCGATTGGCGTCTCCTCCCCGCAGACGGCTCCGACGGGCCGGGCAAGATCACATCCGGCGAGTCGGGCAGCGAGGCAGGAGTGGCTGAGAGAAGGTGCGGTGTGAGCCGGAGAAAAGCCTGCATGGTCGGAGGAAGCGAGTCCAATAGCCATGGCAGGCCGGAAAAGAGCCGTTGCAGCCGGTCTTCTGCTGCGCGGCGAAGCTCTTCCGGGGCATGTTCCAGCCATAGGCTGAGAAGGATCTCCACATTGTATGTGATGTCGTCCTGGAGCTCCTCGGACGGATTTACTGCCGCTGGGTCCATGGTGGCTGGTTCGTTCTGTCACGGTTTGCGGGGCAAGCTGTGTGGATTTGTAGTGAGGATCCAAAAGGCGGCAGCTCTGGTGCAGGTGAGTGTTTAATTACAGCAGTGGGTACAAACAGCAACAGGGTGTGAACATGAAACCGAAACCTAAACTGGGTAAACTAACAACACAAACCAGGAATGACGGTGCAGGGAGGTCCGGGGAAATACATACAGGGAGACCGAGGGGAAACAACACAGACGAACCAGCAACTACTATGACAGAAGACACAACTTAAATACACTCAGAGAACACAGGGGGATACATACAGGTGGGGACACAGCTGGGAGTAATTAACATGACGAGACTAGGGAGGCAAACTGAAAACACTCACATAAGACACAGACCTTCACAATAAAACAGGAACTTACACATGAAAGGACACAAACTAAGAACGCGGACTAGATACAGGAACACACGGGCAGAACAGAGTAAACACTAACCAGAGGAAGAACAGAACCAAAATCGCGAAGAGAAAACACAAAACGCTGGGTCAAAAGGACCCAGGATCATGACAGTATCTGACACAAAGATGTTAGTAACAGATAGATAGTAGGTCCTGTGAGGTGTGAGCTGGGGGCTTCATGGATCTGACTTGCTTGTCCAGCATATTCATTGGCCCTTATCACACACACTCAAATCCTTACACTTGCCCATTTTTCCTGCTTTTAACAAATCAGTGGAGGATAAAATGTTCACTTGGTCCCTAATGTATGTATGTATGTAAACATGGTATTCCCTTCACTATTCCCACTTGTCTGAAGGCCTCCACCATTATTCCCATCCCCCAAAAGACTGGAATAGGTTCAAGGTTCAAGGTTCTTTATTTGTCACATGCATAGCTATACAAGTATAACACGTAGTGAAATGTAGCCTGACACACTCCTCGACATGTGCAAAAATTGGGGGGGGGGGGGGGGGGGCTGTAGAGGAAGAACATAGGAAGAACATATATATATATATATAAAAAAAAAACAAACACCCAGCACGCCCCTGCGGGCGGTTTATCCTTCAAGCTCGGGTCCTCTACCAGAGGCCTGGGAGCTTGAGGGTCCTGCGCAGTATCTTAGCTGTTCCCAGGACTGCGCTCTTCTGGACAGAGATCTCTGATGTTATTCCCGGGATCTGCTGGAGCCACTCGCCTAGCTTGGGAGTCACCGCACCTAGTGCTCCGATTACCACGGGGACCACCGTTACCTTCACCCTCCACATCCTCTCGAGCTCTTCTCTGAGCCCTTGGTATTTCTCCAGCTTCTCGTGTTCCTTCTTCCTGATGCTGCTGTCATTGGGAACCGCTACATCGATCACTACGGCCGTCTTCTTCTGTTTGTCTACCACCACTATGTCCGGTTGGTTAGCCACCACCATTTTGTCCGTCTGTATCTGGAAGTCCCACAGGATCTTAGCTCGGTCATTCTCCACCACCCTTGGGGGCATCTCCCATTTTGACCTCGGGACTTCCAGGTTATACTCGGCACAGATGTTCCTGTACACTATGCCGGCCACTTGGTTATGGCGTTCCATGTATGCCTTGCCTGCTAGCATCTTGCACCCTGCTGTTATGTGCTGGATTGTCTCTGGGGCATCTTTACACAGCCTGCACCTGGGGTCTTGCCTGGTGTGATAGACCCCAGCCTCTATGGATCTTGTACTCAGAGCTTGTTCTTGTGCTGCCATGATTAGTGCCTCTGTGCTGTCTTTCAGTCCAGCTTTGTCCAGCCACTGGTAGGATTTCTGGATATCAGCCACCTCCTCTATCTGCCGGTGGTACATACCGTGCAGGGGCCTGTCCTTCCATGATGGTTCCTCGTCTCCCTCCTCTTTCTTGGGTTTCTGCTGCCTGAGGTATTCACTGAGCACTCGGTCAGTTGGGGCCATCTTCCCAATGTATTCTTGGATGTTCGTTGTCTCATCCTGGACTGTGGTGCTGACACTCACCAGTCCCCGGCCCCCTTCCTTCCGCTTAGCGTATAGCCTCAGGGTGCTGGACTTGGGGTGAAACCCTCCATGCATGGTAAGGAGCTTTCTTGTCTTTATGTCAGTCCCTCATCCTATCAAATAGGATGAGGGACCTATGGATATATATATATATATATATATATATATATATATATATATATATATATATATATATATATATATATACACATTGGGTGAATGTGCAGTAGTAGCAGCAGGCAGGTGAATTCTGTACATTACAGTTTTTCTCGATTGCTATAACACATTTCTTGAAACTACGCCTCATATCCTCACAACAGTAAACACAAATCCATAACCTCTCACTCAATTCCCCAAACATCCTATTTCCAGGTCAAAATGAAGCTCTACACCCAAAACTATTCACTCCTGCTGAAAAACCAAACTTTGCCCTCAGACATCAAACACAAGCCCTCAAAAACACACACACTACAACAGAGTTTTGCACACTGGTACAATTAATTCAAAACAATAGTTCCAAAACAATTAGGTTGCTTATGGTTCTCCCCTTCAAAACCCTTGTCACATGATAAACACAAAAGACGCAACCAATGTATGTACAGTGGCACATTGTCATTCATGTACTATACAGTACAACACACACCAGAAACATTATCCCACCTCAGCATCTTGTCTTTGGTCTGGGTCAGGCCAGAGAATCTCATCCACATCACAGGCTATATTGGCCCCAGCCAGGCAGCGGGGGTAAAATCCTCTTGCATGCCTGATCCACCCCTGGCATGCATCTACTGATATGTCTAGGCAGGCCTCTTCCATGGCCTGAAGGAGGTGAACACGGACATAAGGTTCTCGGTCATACACTTTCCACCGCCATGCCGAAAATAACTCCTCTATCGGGTTTAGAAAGGGAGAGTATGCAGGCAGAAAGATATTAGAAAACCTTGGGTTATTGGTAAACCAGTCACGAACCAGAGCAGCGCGATGGAAGCTGACGTTATCCCACACAACAACGTAGTGAGGCTGCTCTGGCTGTGCTGGTTCCCTGTAGTCCAGCTGGAACATATGTTGTCTTAAACCATCAAGAAAAGCAAGGAGAAGCATAGTGTTATAGGGTCCTAGTACGGCATGGTGGTGGAGTACCCCTCGTTGGCTGATGGCTGCGCACATAGTGACATTCCCCCCACGCTGACCAGGGACATTTACAATAGCCCGATGGCCAATTATGTTCCTCCCCCTTTTCCTTCTTTTGGTCAGGTTAAAACCTGCCTCATCCACAAAGATTATTTCATGGGGAACAGGCCGTCCTTCAATCTCAAAGATTCTCTGCAAAACACATAACACAGTAGAGTCAATCGGTACCCTGAACCACAGTTCAAGAGTGCTGAAATGGCAGCATAAACTGCCATGCTGTGATGGTACACAATACTTTATACAGTATCAAAACTCATACCTGAACATATTCCACACGTTGGTTCTTCACTCTGTTAGAGTTTTGTTCGAAAGGGACTCGGTATGCCTGTTTCATCCGGAATTGATTCTTTCGGAGGATGCGGTCAATTGTGGAGAGGCTGATGGCATTTATGCCTCGAAAAAGATGATCATCCTCAATCACTCTCCTTTGAATCTCTCGCAGGCGGATTACATTATTTGCAATTACCATGTTTACAAGTTCCCTCTCTTGCTCCTCCGACAAAAGCCTTAACCTGCCTCCACCAGGTGGTCATCTCTGTGTCCTACAAAAATAGAAGCACTCATTACTGGAACTGTCACACATTCATTTTACAGGAAAATAATGGAAACATACTGAAACTCAAGACACATAAGTTCAGTAACTTACAAGTTACTGTACAAAGCAGTCTTACTGCAAGTACACCTACCTGTTTTCCTCCCTGAAGGTTCTGATGATGGAGGCAACAGTGAAGCGACTCAAATTTGGTTGTACTCGTTGCCCAGCCTCCCTCATAGTCATCCCATGGACAAGGACATGGTCAACTAAAGTGGCTCGAATTTCATCCGAGACTGACTGTCTTCGTGCCCTTGCTCTTCCCCTTCCTTGTCGCCGTCGTTCTCCACCTCCACCTCCTTCACCACGTCCTCCTCCTCCTCTACCTCTCCCTCCTCCTCCACCACCTTCCTGTTGTCCTAGACCACCTCCTCCTCCTCTTCCACCACGTCCTCCTCTTTCACCATGTCCTCTTCCTCCACCACGTCCTCCTCCTTCACCACGTCCTCCTCTTTCACCATGTCCTCTTCCTCCACCACGTCCTCCTCCTTCACCACCTTCCTGTTGTCCTAGACCACCTCCTCCTCCTCTTCCACCACGTCCTCCTCTTTCACCATGTCCTCTTCCTCCACCATGTCCTCCTCCTTCACCACGTCCTCCTCTTTCACCATGTCCTCTTCCTCCACCACGTCCTCCTCCTCCTCCACCACCTTCCTGTTGTCCTAGACCACCTCCTCCTCCTCTTCCACCACGTCCTCCTCTTTCACCACGTCCTCCTCTTTCACCATGTCCTCTTCCTCCACCACGTCCTCCTCCTTCAACACATCCTCTTTCTCCACCACGTCCTCTTCCTTTGCATCTCTTTGGATCCATTGTTTCAAACCTGAATGAGCTGACTTTGGCCCTTTTATCTATCCATCGCAGGTTCTGATTGGTGTGTGCTAAATTTTGACTCCTAGTGTTTCCACCTGGTTAATTGTGTGCTAATTGAGCTCAAGCTATGCTGACTTAAGTTAACATTATTGCATGCTAGTGCTTTCTAAATGACTACATGGTGTAAGCACTGTAAAATGTAGGGATTTGTGTGTAGAGTTTTGCAGTAACAGTTCACCAAATTTGAGTCATGTGTCAAAGCAGGGAATAGTGTTTATAGTTCAGGGAAATGGGTGAGCTTTTTGAACAATAGCATTACGGTTTTGAAATTTTAGTTTAGAAGCCTGGTTATAGTGTTTAGGCAATCGAGAAAAACTGTAATATGAATAGACAATATAAACATGTTTAAAATTAAAGGAATTTGAAATGTACATTGTGCCTTGGTTTAGTGTCTGGAAGAGTCCTGCCTCAGTCAATTATAGATGATGTGAGATGATGTGAGCGGGCCGGTGTGTGTGTTTAGGGCACGGATGGCTTGGGGATAGAAGCTCCTCTTGAGTCTCTCTGTCCTTGCCCAGATGATGCGGAACCTTCTACCAGATTGCAGAAATTGGAAAAGTTTGTTGCCAGGATGGGACGGGTCCTTCAGTATCTGCGCTGCTCTAGTCCGGCATCTCCTGGTGTAGGTGTCCTGAAGCGGGGGGAGAGCAATCCTGCAGCAGCGTTCTGCTGTACGGATCACTCTCTGGAGAGCTTTTTGGTCCTTCACACAGCTGTTCCCAAACCACGATGTCATGTTCTGTGTGAGGATGCTCTCCACAGCGCCTGTATAGAAAATCCTGAGGATCTTTGGAGAGACCCTGAACTTCCTCAGTTGTCGTAGGTGATACAGGCGCTGCCTAGCCTTTTTGGTCTGGACCTGAATGTGGGAAGCCCATGTCAGGTCTGAGGAGATGTGAACACCAAGATACTTGAAGGACTGCACCCTCTCCACTGGAGCTCCATTGATGATAATGGGCTTGTAGTCTCTGTGCTGACCCCTTCTGAAGTCCACCACCAGCTCCTTGGTCTTGCCGACGTTCAGCTGGAGGTGGTTGTCCTGGCACCATGATGCCAGATTCTTCACTTCATCCATGTAGGCCGCCTCATCGTTGTTGGAGATGGCACCCAACACCACTGTGTCGTCAGCAAACTTCACAATGGTGTTGGAGCCATGGGTGGCCACACAGTCTGAAGTGTAGAGGGAGTGGAGCAGTGGCGAGAGGACACATCCCTGAGGTGCTCCTGTGTTGATCGTGATGCTGTTGGAGAAGCACCTGCCCACCCTCACCACCTGAGTTCTGCCAGTGAGGAAGTCCAACACCCATGCACACAGACGGCTGTTAAGTCCTAGATCCCTCAGCTTTGTGAACAGTCTGCAGGGCACTATTGTGTTAAACGCTGAACTGTAATCAACAAACAGCATTCGCACATAGTTACCCTGTTTCTTGTCCACGTGGCTGAGAGTGGTGTGTAGGACGTGGGCGATGGCATCCTCTGTGGATCTGTTGGATCTGTAGGCGAACTGCAGCGGATCTGTGGTGTCTGGGATGGAGGAAGAGATGGTGTTCTTCAGCAGCCTCTCAAACACCTTCATTACTACCGAGGTCAGTGCAACTGGCCGGTAATCGTTCAGGGATGAGGGTTTGCTGTTCTTGGGCACAGGGATGATGGTGGATCTTTTGAAGCATGTGGGGACCACAGACTTCGCCAGGGACTCGTTGAAGATGTAAGTGAACACACCTGCTAGCTGGTCAGCACAGCAGACGGCCGGTGATGCCGTCTGGCCCCGCCGCTTTCCTTGTGTTCACTCTCCTCAAAGCCGCTCGGACGTCATGCTCCGCAATGCTGGTCACCGGTCTCTCGCTGATGACGTCACTGTCCTCGGTAGTCAGGCGGTAGATAGAATTAGCCGCCTGGCTAACCTCGAAACGGGCGTAGAACTGATTCAGCTCGTTGGTGAATGCAGAGTCGGCGTTGATCGGCGCAGTGTCCCTGGCTTTGTAGTCCGTAATGGTGCATAGTCCGTGCCACATACTCCGTGTGTCCCCCTGGTGGAAGCGGGACTCCACACGTTCCCGGTACCGGCGTTTGGCATCTCTCACCGCACGCCGCACGCCGTACGAGGCCGCTTTGTAGGCGCTCATATCGCCAGTGGCGAGACCCGCGTTGTAGGAGGCGGTCCTGGCGTTTACTGCAGTGCGGATCGATCTCACAGCCTCAATGACTAAAGACCCATAGCCCTCACGCCTATAGTCAAATTCAAATTCAAATTCAAATTTTATTTGTCACACACACAACCATACACAGTATGACATGAGGTGAAATGCTTGTAGCTGTGCAATGTAGTGCCATTAAATGACAGTGGTTTTACAGTATTTACAAATTTACAGGTTATACAAAATTTACAGATTTAACTTAGAAATTTACAGTAAAAAAATGTGCAAATAGCAGAAAGAGATTATAAATTATAGGAAGTGTGCATGAAGAAAAACCAGAGTGCGTGTGGTGATGTGATGTGTGTGAGAGTCCAGTCTTATAGTGATGAGATGTGTATGTGAGAGTCCAGTCCTACACCTGGTTCAGGGCCCGAATAGCCTGGGGGAAGAAGCTCCTCCTCATTCTCTCTGTTTTGGCCTTAAGGGAGCGGAAGCGCTTCCCGGACCTCAACAGTGAGAAGAGTCCATTGTTGGGATGGGAGAGGTCCATCATAATCTTCCTAGCTTTGGTCTTGCACCGCTTGGTGTAGATGGACAGCAGGTCAGGGAGCTCTGATTGAATGATGCGTTCAGCTGAGCGCACCACTCTTTGCAGATCTCGTCTGTCCTGCTTGGTGCTGTTCCCAAACCAGGTGCAGATGTTTCCCGTCAGGATGCTCTCGATTTTGCAGGAGTAAAAGTTCTTGAGCACCTTCAGTGGCAGATGGAAGTCTCTAAGTCTTCTGAGGAAGAAGAGACGCTGACGGGCTTTCTTAACCAGGGTGTTGATGTGACAGGACCATGACAGGTCCTGAGTGATGTGGACACCCAGGTATTGGAAACTGTCCACTCTCTCCACTGGCGTGCCACTGATGATGAGGGGCTTGTAATTCCTCGGCTGCTTTGTAGTGAAGTCCACGATCAGCTTCTTAGTCTTGCTGACGTTTAGGAGGAGGTTATTCTCCTGGCACCAGGTCTCCAGGTTCCTAATCTCCTCCAGGTAGGCCGTCTCGATATTGTCGGAGATCAGGCCCACAACAACAGTGTCGTCAGCAAACTTGACAATGGAGGTGGTGTCTGATGTGGCTACACAGTCATAAGTGTACAGTGAGTACAGCAGGGGGCTTAAAACACAGCCCTGAGGCACCCCTGTGTTGAGTGAGATGGAGACTTGTTTTCCCACCCTCACTGATTGGGGTCTGTCTGTGAGGAAGTTGAGGATCCACTGACACAGTGATGAGCTGAGTCCTAGATCCGTCAATTTGGTGAAAAGCTTAGAGGGAATTATTGTGTTGAATGCTGAACTGTAGTCCACGAAGAGCATCCTAACATAATTGTCACGGTCCTGGGTCTCCTGACCCAGCGTTTTTAGTTTTTTGTGATGTTTGTATTATTGTACTTGTGTGTGAGTTATTCGATGGTTTCTAGTTTCGATCCCTTGCCCTTCATGTTTCTCTGTGTCCCCTCTGTTCTGTGTAAGTCTGTGTCTGCATGTTTGAGTTCCCCTCTGTGTCTCTCGGTTCTTAAAGTCCTCTGCCTTATGGTTTATGTCTCTGTGTTTCTTAGTTGCTGTCTCCACTGTGTCAAGTTCGCGTCTCTGTGTGATCCTTCCTGTTTTACTTTGAAGGTCCGTGTCTTATGTGAATGTGTCCTGCTTTGCTTGTCTCGTCAGTCCTGATTTCTCCCAGCTGTGCCCTCCTTCTGTGTCTCATTCCCCTCGTTACTCCCCAGTGTATTTAAACCCTGTGTTTCTCTGAGTCAGTGTTGCGTCGTCCCTCATGCTGTGTGGATCTCCCTGTGTTTCTCTGTGGGTTTAGTTTGTGAGTTTACAGTTTAGTTTGCTTTGTATGACTTTCTCCTGCCAGCGAATAAAGCTGAGTTCTTTGTAGTGATGGTGAGATGAAGCCTCATGATGAACTGAAGCTTTCCATCCAATTGGTCGACTCATGGTTCGAAGCATTGTGATGATTCATTTGCTCTACTGCGCCATCAAGTGGACAATTCAAGTGAAGCGGGCTCTTTGATTATAATGATGTGTAAACCTTATGTACATCTGGATAATGACACAAACTAGTGTTTGGTGCTTCACTTTTTAATAAACTAAAAGACAGAAATCAGATTATAGGATGTGTAGTGTTGTTTATTTATATTTTGGTGTTTATCATTTGTGATATTTATTACTGTGTGCATACTTTATTAGGAGAGACAAAATTAAAAAAAAAAAAAAACATCTCTTCCTTGCTGGTTCCATCGAAGAAGAAATGCACAAGTAACTATGTAGCACGTACGTAATCCAATTCCACAACACGGTGTGATGGGGAATCAGCTGTTTTCCTGCCCATGTTATTTCGAATCTGGCGCGAACCGGTGAACCAGTCCCTGAATCAGTCACGTGGTACGGACTGCCCGCGAGGCCTCGAACGTCACTGCCTACGTAATCAAAGCAAGCCTCGATACGCGCTTCAGAAAAACGCCCCCGCGATTACCCGACGCACGATTCGAAGCTTCGACACACAGGACACATCACTAGTTCTTTGTGTTTAAACTTTGTGCCTGAGTGCCTGCCTTTTGGGTCCAACTCCTTCCCACCGCACAGCGATTCATGACAATAATTGCCTCTGCCAGTGTCCAGGTGACTCAGGGATGTGTGGAGCAGGTGAGATATGGCATCGTCTGTGGAACGATTGGTCCAGTAAGCAAATTGAAGTGAGTCGATGGTGGCAGGAAGTGAAGAAGTGATTTGATCTTTCATCAGTCTTTCAAAACACTTCATCACAATTGAAGTCAGTGCTACTGGACGGTAGTCATTGTGGCAAGCGGGCTGCTGTTTCTTTGGAACAGGGACAATGATGGACTGTTTGAAGCACGTGGGAGGGAGAGCCAGGGAGAGGTTGAAGATCTCCGTGAACACCGGTGCTAGCTGGTCAGCGCAGGCTCTCAGAACCCGGCCAGGGGTTGCATCTGGTCCTGCTGCCTGAAGGTGTTCCTCACGGCATGCTCTGTGATGAGAATGCATTGTCTTCACTGGTGCACTCCGAGTGTGCGCAGCCGTTTGTTGTTTTAATTGCCGCGGTGTCGAAGCGAGCGTAAAACGTGTTCAGCTCATCAGCCAGTGAAGCGTCGGCATTCATCATTGACGAAGTGTTTGTTGATGTGTGAGAGCCTCATGCAGCTCACATAAGGCAGTATCCGAGTCCGCGTGAGGCGGAATGTAAACAGTGCAGGCAATGACCGCAGTGAATTCCCGAGGGAGATAGAAAGGGCAACATTTAACGATCAAAAGTTCCAGAATGGGTGAGCAAGAGCGTGTGAGATGTTTGTGCTGTCGCACCATCTGTTGTTCACCATCAAACACACTCCACCACCTCTTTTCTTCCCCGACTCCATTGTCCTGTCCATGCGGTAAACCGAAAAGAACCCCGCCGGCTGCACGGTGCGGTCTGGTATCGCTGGGTTCAGCCAAGTCTCGGCGAAGCAGAGGAGGTTGCAGTCCCGAATGTCTCTCTGCAACTTAGTTCTGGCTCTGAGGTCATCAAGCTTGTTCTCGATGGATTGAACATTGGCTAGCAGGATACTGGGCATGGGTGCGCTGTGCGCGCGAGCCCATAGCCTGTTCCTGATGCCGGTTCGTTTCCCTCGAGGCCGTCGCTTAGGGTCGCGTCCTTTGTTCTCTCTTAGGATCTCCTTTGGCCAGGTTGGGTCCGGAGTTAAACATGGTGAAATGTTTGTGTATTGTAGACCAATAGAAACCAGAGTGTCTCTACTGTAGCGAATTTGTGTGTTTTGCATGATGCCCATTATGGCAGATATAGCCACGGTCTGAGTAACCCCCTTATTTAGGCCACTCACACACGGACTCTATTCAGACCAAAGTCTTTTTTTTGCACTACTTTCAAGCACTTTGCAAGTTGTCCTCTAATGTGTGGCTTTCTCTTATTTTTGTTCATATGTTTGTATCGTGTTTGTATATATATCTCCTATTTGCTATTCATCCCCACTGTCAACTATGAATATTTCATTCTGGCACACTTGGTGTAGAGCACCCATCTCTGTATTCATGGTCTCATTTACTGGTTTTATGTGCTCATTTTGATTTTGTGGTCATTAATTAAGCCTTTTTAACATATTCACTGTAGCTCTGAGCTTTAGACAATACTCAACCGAGTTGCGTGTGAGATTACAAATACCAGACACAGTAAAATTGGGCATTAAATGATCTTTAAACTTCCATTAACAAATGCGCTGGTGTGAGAATTGTTCATGGTAAGAGTGCTGAATTCCCAGCTTTTGAGTGGTCTTGTAATCTTCCTCCTGCTTTCCTCAATTACTTAGAACATTTTGGGCAGTAAGAATGCATCTGAAGCAGATTATCTCGTCTTATGTGAATGTATGTTTCTGAATGTGAAAAACGGCAAGTTGGAACAGTGTCCTGACCCTGGTTCATATGTAAAATCATCTAAGAGAGGGCCAACTCTTAGTACAGTTTGTGCCGACAGGACTGACAGGAAATTACATGCTTTTGCAGAGCATGCTTTTGCAGGCGAAAAGTGAAACTAAGCAGAGTGTTTGATCGAAACTTAAAGTGTGTGTGACGTCTATATAAATGACTAGCCTTCCTGTTTTGTGCTTCAGACCTTGGGTTGTGTGTTATGAGAAAGGTCTCCATATCCAGATATGTAAAATAAAGATCATTTTTTGAGTTTGACCACTTTGAGCCTTGTGTCTTTTTGGCCCTAAGAATCTAAAAGAACCCTTTTTAATAGGAGCTGACCGGGTGCCGCAGGAACAAAGGGCTGGCCAGTAGCAGTGAGAATGTGAATTCAATAGTCTTTCAGAAAATCATGCAGAAATCCACAAGAAAAAAGAATTAGCCACTTAATCTGACTGATTTCTTTCTCTGTGGTGAAAACAGGGTACCATCATCCTCAGAGCCTGATTGCTTAAAGCAAAAACTCAAAAGGCAGGGGAAGGTAAACAGGACCCAAGACACAGGAGACAACTTACCAATAAAACAAAACAGGAAATGAATTATAACCACATCTGATGTACTAAACATGGGTGAACTTTACAAAAGGAAAACACAAGATATTAAAGAGCGAAAACTGGTAATTTCAGAAAATACAAAAAAACTCACACATAATAAAGTCAAATTTAAACAGCAAACTGTAAAGACCTCAGAGAACATAAAAAGACAGTAACTTAAAACCTAAAAGAAAATTAAAGAAATAAAATTAGATTTTTTTTTTTACTATAAATCAGCCAAAGCCTAATCCAGAATGTAATCAGTAATTTAAAGCACTGGCTCCAGCCCCATTGATCATGATACCATAGCAGTACTTTTAAATGACTTGGTGGCAGAACACTGACATCTAAAGAGAGATTAAAAAAAGAATTCTCATGTAAGACAACTGACTTGAAAGCATGACAGAAGACTAACGCACTGATGAAATCTTCAGTGTTACAAAATCCATGCGTACCAGTGCAGTCTGACTGGCCCATTGCTCATGCATATGTGTTAAGGGACCCATGGACTCAGGTACAGGAGGCATCAGACCGTCAAGCTCCATGGCTTTTAAATCTATTTGTTTACTCTAGGGGCTTAGTTTTCTTCTCTCCAAAACAGATCGATCTACTGGGAATGCTACTGGTGTTGTTATGATGTTTGCCTGGGTGCTGCTCTGCTGGTAGCAACAGCTCCTTCAGATTCACAAGATGCTGACACAGTGATACAAAGTTCTACAATTAACTCAGCATGGGAACCACAAAGCACCAGCCACCTTGCCATACAAATTTGGATCTTGGAATGAGATAGTGAGTCATTGTAGTGTTCAGATAGTCTGAGCCCAGTCCAAAACAAGAGAAAAAAGTAGCACTGACCGTATTATAAATTTTATTTATTTAGTTATAATTCTGACCTTTTTTGTTTGCCATACTGAGAGAAAGAGGCAATCACTGTATGAAACATTAATTTTTACTGAAGCTATTTGAAATGGTCTAAAATACATTAAGGTGACATCTGTGTCCACATAGATGTGTTAGATATTGCTAAATTAACTTGTATTTTATTATTATTTCATATGCATCCGATGAAGAGCCCAAAAGAAGAATTTTGCCCAGGAAACTCAAATCCAGTAAATTTGGCTATTAATTATAGTAATGATAATTACTCACTGCCAGGGCTGGACTGGGACAAAAAATTGACCCGGGCATTTTGACTAGAGATCGGCCCACCAGGCATTATAGGAAAAACCATAAAGCCTTTGAATGAAAACAAACGTTGTTGTGACAATGATGTACACTGTCTTGTTGGTATATATGCACAAGTCTAATAAACCTACACCATCCTCCATATTCTGGTATTCTAAATCGTACTTAGCAGAAACCAAAAGACTGCTTGGTCGAGTTAACCTCCTAAACTATCTACAACACATGGTGGAAACCTGACATTAAGGCTACGTTCACACTGCAAATCCGACTTTTTTTGACCCTATGCGACCCATATCCGATCATGGTATGACAGTGTGAACGGCACAAATCCAATATTTTCAAATCCGATCTGGGTCACTTTCGTATGTGGTACTGAATCAGATACATATCCGATGTTCCAGAAAGCGACTGCTGTGTGAATGGTCAAGTCGCATTAAATCCGTCTTTTACATCACTGACACAAGACAGACACCAATTATCAGCGCCAGAGAATCGCCTGATAAGACATCGCGAACGCTTCCTGGCCATCCGGTGAAACTGCTGGGAAGACAACGTTGGAGAAACGTTAACATTTTATTTGGACTGCATAATCTGCAGATTCTGACAGAAATGTGCAACTATCATTTGAAGCACCGCTCCTCTAAAACAGCAATAAGGATAATTATTAGGTTATTTACATTATTATGTAAATAACAAAATAAGTTAAAGCAAAAATTGGGAAACGTAAAGTCCGAAGTCTTTATTAAGGGCCATCAGTCAAACAATATTGTTTGCTCTGGGTCTAAACAGAGCGCGTTGTATGTGATGTCTTCTTTTGCGCATGCGGGCCGCTTTGAGCGTTCACACTAGAGCGCCTTTGCCGTCACATTTTATTTGTAGTGTGAACAAGCAGACAAAAAAATCGGATTTGATCAAAAAATCGGAATTGAGCATTAAGACCTGCAGAGTGAACGTAGCCTTTGACAGAAAAGACTAAAGGTGAGACATGACCATTACTGAATATTAAAAATAATAAATGACAGATTTAGTGATATTTTCATAAACTATTCATTTACCACATCAATAAACAGCATGGCAGGGCAAAATATTTTTTCTAACATGGCAACCTTTAAAAAGTGACATAACATGACTTTGGTTGTAAGATTCAGATAATGATTTATTAAAAGCCAAACAGTTTAAATGAGAATAAGAAAGAAAAATATATTTTCTGCCCCCCTTTCCCTATTAATGCCCTACCTGGCCCCCCTGGCAAAACTTTGTTTGACCCGCCCCTGCACAGTTACCAGCTGCCAGCTACTTAGAAAAGGATCTTTGTGTTATTTGTCTCTCAGAAACAGTTCATAACTTCCCTTCAACTCATTCGTGTCACCTAAAAGGTAAACCTGTTTCTCCGTCACCTGTTCAGCTCTGATGATTCAGTAAGGACATCTCCTGGATTCATCTTCATGTTTCCCTCTCTCCAGATATCCAAACAAGAGAGTGATATTATACCCCTCTTGTCAAACTGACAGGTCATGAATTATTCATGAGCTCCGGAAGTAATTAAGGAAGTAATAAAAATATGATATTCATAAAAATATGATATTCATAAAAATATGATATTCCTAAAAATATAATTGATTATTTAGAAAGTTTCTTATATATCAAAATAGCATTCTTTTATTTCTTTAAGCAATTTAAAAAAAATTAATTTTTTTATGCTCAAAAAACGCCATCTGGTGGCGGGTCAGTGTGTGTGTGCGCGCGCCCGCGCGCCCGAGGCTGTGTGTCTGGGCGCGCGGGGGCGCGCCCGTGTCTCCGGACCGTGCTCTCTCGGGCTCCGTGCTCATGTGTTTAAAAATGTATTAAACCATATTAAAATTGTTTAGTTAAACTTGTGCTTTTGTAACGTTCAGTATGGCCACAAACACATGCTGCATGCCTTGGGGGAAAACTTTAATTCGATTTATATGCATTTTAAAAAAAATTATTATTATATTATTATATTCTCATACAGTGAGAGTGTTACATTGTGACAGTTTCCATAAAAGTCTGCAAATTCTCTGAACAGGTAGCCATGAAGCAGCCTTTTTTTTTTAAGATTAATTACACTTAATATTATTTGTATGTAGGGATGGGTATCGAAAACCGGTTCTTGTTGAGAACTGGTTCCCACTGTTTCAATTCCTTGGAATCGTTTGCCACTTTTAAAAACGATTCCCTTATCGATTCCAGTCGCCCCGAATGACGTCATCACGTTGAGTAGCGTCTTTTACCCAGTAGGAAACACGGCGCCTGAGCGGCACAAACGCTCAAAAGTTTGGTTACACTTTATGAGAAAGGATGACAACAGGGCAACGTGCAATACTTGCAAAGTAGAGATTTCATCAAAGGGAGGAAACACTACGAATATGCAAAAGCATTTGCTCAAAAAACACGCGATTGCTTTCAACGAATGTCGTGTTTTTGATCCGCTCCGGACTAGCGAAGCTCAACCCAGCAGCAGCGGTAGCGTTTCCACGTCCTCTCCCGTTAATACTGCAGGTAACTAATCAATTAGCATTGCATATTATGTTAGCGCGATTTACCTTATTACAAAACCTGCTATTACTGTGCGTTGCATTTAGATAACCATGATGAGAGAGACAGAGTCTGGCTGGCTCAGATGCTGGCAGTTCTCGCTGCAGTCTACCGGTAGCGTCTCCTTTCAGGCCAGGATAGACGAATGTCACCCAGCAGTGTCTAAGTTTGTGGTCAAAGGCTTGCACCCATTTGCCACAGCAGATGCCCCCGATTTCACTTTGGTAAGTGAATATGTTTAATTGTAGGCAGGGACATTACTGGATATTCTTGTGTAATTGCTACAGAATAATTTATGTTAAACTTTGTTATTGCTACAGGAGAATATTTATTTTATTATTTTACATATACATTTTTTTTCCTGGGGACCCTGTGACACCCCATTGAAGAGCCGTAGGCTGTGAATCTCTTAAGATCTCACTGTTGGGTTTGTAAGGCCATGTTACTCCTAAATTTCTATCTTGTTCAAAGAGAAGATATAAAACAAAGTTCTAAGCTAATCGACTTTAGTGTTCTCCTTTTTTTTAAAAAAAGAATCGATAAGAGAATTGATAAGGAATCGAATCGTTAAACAGAATCGAAAATGGAATCGGAATCGTTAAAATCTTATCAATACCCATCCCTATTTGTATGGCCATATCACAACAACAGCATAGCCTTAAACCAGGTTTGGAGTAAAGAGAACTGGACATATAGTTTCTTTTTTGGGTTACTTTGAAGTGAAGAAAGTTAACTTGTTTAGAACTGTGATCAAGGATAACACGTAAAATATTGAACGTTTCAATATAAAAACTGTACAAACTCCAGAAAAGTGGCAACTGAGGTGGCAAAATTGCAGGCAATTTTTACTTAAGTAGAAGTACAGCTGCTAGTGTCAAAAACACTCGAGTAAAAGTTTGATAAAGTATCGGGTCAGAAATGTGCTCAAATTGAGGAAGTCAAAGTAGTAACCTAACTGAACCTTGTGCTATAATAAAAAATAAAATAATATTAGTAGATAGGACTACAAACTTAGTCTGGTGGTAAAAAGCACAAAGGCCTCAGGGGGACATTTGGCAGCCAGGGTTAGAGCTCAGACACCTGGAGCCTGGGGGTTGGGGCTAACAACACTGACTGGTAAAAGAATCTAACATCCAAGTGTTACATGGTGTTGCAGGTGACAAAAAGCCATAAACCACTGTTTAGAGGTTGTTGTGGAAGTTTTCCATTTAATAAAGCCTGCAGACAAGCGATGAGCGGTAGCTAACATTCTTTAATCAAGACAAAGAACAGAAATCGAGCTTGGTGAGGGACTGCCATTGCTGGGGCAGAGGGTGAGCAGAGTCTCTCACTGAGCATGGCTCTCAGTTAAATACCTCCTACAGGAAAGAAGGCAGTACACAGCTGTTTTCACACCTTTTGTCTTTCCCCCAACTTCCTTACCAGACCCCACTGTCTGTCAAACTGTTTAAATGGGGTGTGAGGCAGACATGCTAAAACAGTGACCTAAAAGCATTACCAATAAACAATGTGATCAATACATAAATGAAAGAAATGCAGCTGATAAAAAAGCCATAAACTACTTCCATTTGTTTAGTGGTGATTGCCAGTTTAGTTGGGTTTTTTGAGACAGAGAGTGAGAGATCCTGTCCTACATTACTTTAAAAAAAGAAGATATTTTCAGAGCTGTTGATATATGAAGCTCTGAGCATTGAGTGTTGCATTGTGAGAGTTTCAGTAAAAAGCCTGCAAATTATTGCATTTATACTGGAGAGCAAAGAAAAATTAAATTCTACTTGTACTATGGAAAATCAGTTTCATAAAAGCTACATAAACAGAGCTGAAGAAGACTGCGTTTGTAAAACTAGCGGTAACGTCTGAGAATTATAAGTTATAAGACTGTTTCTGCTATCGATACAATTTGTGTTGTTAATCCTGAATGATTCACGGTGACAGCATCATGAGAAGAAGGTCATTTTACTCCACACACACACATTTGGAAAATCACATAGTTTGACCATAAAAATTCCCAGAATAATTAGTATTTGAGATTGCTGAAGCAACATCACTAAAGAAAAATATCCTTGCATGTCACTTTCGTTTAAAAATATAAAAAATGTGAAGTTTTTTTTATGTAAAACATAAAAACAACAAAACTTAAGACCTTAAGAATCTCCTTATGAATTTTGTGAATATCTAGATCATTGGTGTTTGGATTTGAGGGTCAACAGGGCGAACACTGAGGCTGGGTATTAGAAATACAACATGGCAACATGAGACATGTTAACTCTGAGAACACTAACATCTAGTTTAACACGTGAGAGGTAAAAGCATAACAGAAGCTAAAAAGGAGTTGCTTGTCTCTAGATTAGTTAAAATAAATTGAAAATAAACTGATTTGAACAGGTTTGATGCATTATACAAAAAAAGGTTCATGATATAGTTCACATGATCTAAGCAAGAGTGACTCGGAATCTCAAATGTTAAAGTACACTTACTGATTGTACTTTTACTACATGAGCTAATGTAGATGCTCTAAAAGCACGCTGGCTGAAAAAGAACCACACGTTTGGAGAAACTGTGCTGTAACTTCTCATGCTATGAAGTTTTCTGACAAAAGTGAATTGAAAACTTATGCTGTACAGCTTACTAAGGGGTCCTTTGCTGGGCCATGTGCAATTACACAAAAGAACAAGTTAAATTTCACCATAACACTGCTGCCCTCAGATCCAGATGCAGTCTTCTGTACTTGTTTCATTGGAACAGTAAAGTACCATAACAAAGAAATGAGTACACCTTTGTAGATATCACTGATATAGAGTTTTTCATGTTTTACATACAGACTTTCTCATTTAAACCATGGTGACTTAAAAGTTTAGCAGCAAGACACTTGTTTCCTTTGTTCCATCAAACATTTCTTTCAGCCATCTGTGTTTATCAGAGCGATATGTGACTAATTTTTTATTGAATTACCAGAAAGTACACAAATACAAGAATAAATATTTTATTTATTTATCAAAGATACATAATTACACATTGATACAATGAACAAGGTGTCTATAAAAATTACACATGGTGTAAGAAAAACATTATAACATACAAATAAGTGTTTTAAGATAATCTGACATACTTTAAAAGCATAAGAATAAAAGTTTTTTTTTTTTAAAAATCATGTTCTTTGATGATCACATTACATGTATCACATTTCTTAAAGCATAACGTAGGGTGTTCACAAAAACAGTTTTATGATTACTTTTTCCACAGTGCTTGTATGCCTCTTGCAAAACTATGTACTTATCACCATATGACATAATAACTCACGATTATGCAAGACCAGCCATGAAATGTCCGTCACACAGCCTCGGGCGCGCGCGGGCGCGCGCACACACACACACTGACCCGCCACCAGATGGCGTTTTTTGAGCATAAAAAAATTAATTTTTTTTAAATTGCTTAAAGAAATAAAAGAATGCTATTTTGATATATAAGAAACTTTCTAAATAATCAATTATATTTTTAGGAATATATTTTTAGGAATATCATATTTTTAGGAATATCATATTTTTATTACTTCCTTAATTACTTCCTACTCCGGAAGTAATTACTTCCGGAGCTCATGAATAATTCATGACCTGTCAGTTTGACAAGAGGGGTATAATATCACTCTCTCAAACAATATCATGACCAGCAGCTTTTAAGGCTTTGGCTCCAGCAAACATCAGCTGATACTAGAAATTAATATTAAATACATTCTAACAACAGCTTATCAAGCTTAAATGTGCTGCTGTTGTTTACCCGCTGGTTTCCTCTTTCTGGGCAAAGTGGGCAATAAACAAATTAGAGAGAAAAGCCGATCAGCTGATCATTTATCAGTTTCATGATTGAAGTATCAACAGGAGAGGGAGGGGGGAGAGAATGAGAGAAGTAATATTAATATTTTCTCTCAATACATGATGATTCCGTTTTTACAGAACAGTTGGCAACTCTAATAACTAATTGTGAATAAAATAAAGTTCACTATCAGTAATATCATAGCACCCGTCTAGCAGTATAAAAAAATCCGTCATGCTATACGCAGTACGAGTTATTTTAACTGGGAGGAAATAAAAATGTGAAAATAAACTACAACTAAACTTGGTTTATATCTGACCCACTCAGACCAACTTCTCACCTGCCCCTCGGACCGGCCGCGCCTCATGTCTCTCCTCCTCCTGCCTCCCTTATCCCTGATCCACCTGCTGGCCTCCACCACTTGCTAATGTTACTGAAACTGTGGAAGCTCCGCCATAGAAAACAACTGAGTTCTTTTTCCACATCTACCAACATCTGGCCAATCTGGCCACCACCTGTCATTGTTTACAAAAAACAAAGCAAAACGAAACGAAAAATCCCCATCTGCCCACCAGGCAAATGCCCAGTATGCCCCGTGGCCAGTCCAGCTATGCTCACTACTGCTAGTACTGCTCACTACTGAATTATACTGCTAATTGGGAATAAAATTGATGAACGCCAGAAAATAATTTGGATCATGTCTTTATGAGACGTAATATCATCACCTGAGCTCTGTAAAGCTATTTAAATATTGCTAGATTATTGTCCTCCCTTAACAAACATGCTACTTCTATCTATACAGAAACTTGGTGGCTTACTGTGTAAGTCACATTTATAAGGAAAAGATTCATAATCAGGGAAGATCATAATCGGGGTATGTCCACATTAATAAGTGACAGAGAGCGGAACTAACAGCCCTCCCGTTGTTCAATAAAAATGATTTAAATATAGCTCATCCGAGGGTTACTCACACTTTAACGATGGTATGGAAACCAAAGGATCCACAGAGAAAATGTGTTTTCTTAAATTGTGTAATCTGTAGTCTATGAGGCAATAAACCAGCTTTGTCCCGGTGTGACTGATTTCGAAATGGGTGGTTTCCAAACTCGAACATGGGTATGTGAGGAACTCTGCGCAAACCACGCCTCTCCACACCTTTGTCAGAGATGACGGTATCACGTTCCCTGGTAGCAAACGAGTATGTCACGCTTGTTACCTGTGAGTGAAACGGTGAAAAAGCTCTCACCGATAGAGTCTACGCATCGTTTGTACGTGTATTATATGAAACTGAACCAGAAAGCAATTTCCTCGTAGATCGGGTAAGTCATTTATAAAAGTATCATATTTTACCAGATGATGCGGTAAAAACAGCTTAATCTTCGCTGATGTTATTTTTTTTATTATCTTATAAGTGAATAGAAATGAGACATGGCTAAGTGTGTTGTAATGTTGCTTTATATATGATGACTTTCTAAACTATAACTTGTTATACTTTGCTGATTATATCACCACACACTCTGTCTGCAGATTGTTAATGTTTCCCAGTCAAACATCTAGAATGATTTCAAAATTAAAGGTGCTGGTTTTCCTGCTGTTTTTCACTGGTATTGGTGTGTATGTCAAAACGGGCTACCAATTGACTCATTATGCTGTGGACCAAAAGCTGTGTGCTTGCATAAAATGTTTATCAGAGGATAAGCAGTTGCTTCTGGATCGATCGAATAGAAGTGTTCAACCATTTTTGACTGCAAACTTAAACCTCTCACAGAATGAATTCAACTGGTGGAAGGTAAGTAGTCACCAGGAAAGGATGACATTTTTACACCCCCCCCTCAGCTCATTTGGTCTAACAACAAAGTTTATTTGAAATGTCTGACAGGATTTGCAGGCTGAAAGCCGTAGCTTCAGAGTTTATGAAACAACAGTGGCCAACTTGTTTCAGATCTTCCCACAGAATCCAGATGTTATACAACCCAAATATGACCACTGCAGGACTTGTGCTGTGGTGGGTAATTCTGGTAATTTAAGGAGATCGCATTATGGACCGCTGATAGATTTACATGA